>NC_081414.1:381783670-382109782 GCF_030272615.1 Cryptomeria japonica | reverse complement strand
TAATAAGGCATCTACCTCCAAGAGGAGCTATCTTGAATAAACATAACATCTTCTATCAAAAGAATGGAAGGAGAACAAGAATACATACTTTCCTCCTATTGCTAGGTGAAAGGGATTCTCGATGAAGCACAACACTCTTTTGACCCAATGTAAAGGTGTAAGTTCATGGTAGATGTACATTTCCAAGTCAAGAAGAGGTTGTATCAAAATAATAACACCTCTTGTATAAGAGAGAATCCTTGAGCGAACAACAACTTCACGCAAGGAATGACACCAAATCATGAAAACAATAGAGAGAGAGAGAGAGAAATCATTGCCCCCCAAGTGTAAGGACAACAAGAAGAATTAACTAACTTCTAAAGAGATTATTCATAAGAGACGTACCATTTCAAAAAAAGAATAGGTCCTAACAAAGGACACACATGTACTCGTATGAAGGATAACTCTATGCAAGAAAGGACATCACGTTATGAAAAATGCAACACAAAAGAAGAGGTAATCTTCAAAGAGAAAGAGTGTGATAAATGAAGGATCACAAAACTTATCTAAGTAGAGATCATTCATAAAATATGTACCATTTCAAGAAAGGAATAGGTCCTAACCAAGGAACAAACATGTGCTCGCATGAAGGATAACTCAATACAAGAAAGGACATAAAGTTATGAATAGTGCAATCGATAGTGAAAATAGTGAAACCTTAGGAAGAAAAAAGATAATACTCTTTCCCCCCAATAATAGAGACAAGAATAAATAGACTATTATTTTTCTCACTAAATATGATTGTAATTGAAATTGTACCACCATGAATGACAACGAGCCCCCAATAGGTAGGCTGACAATGTCACATAGTGAGGAGAAACATAATAGGAACTTGAATATTATTTGAAATGATCGGGATAAATATGCCATTCATGGGCAGATGTTATTTTTAATATGCCTAAATCAATATAATGTATTTTTATTTTTCAAATCTTGACACTCATTAGTAGAATGGTCGTGAATTTGGTGATACTTGCAAAAAGAAGAATTTTCAAGATGTTGTTTATGTTTCCTTCTTCTTTTAGGCCAAAGAAGAGAGATTAAATTGACATGGAGAAGATTGGACAATACATTTTCTTATTGTAACACAAAATTGTAATGAGAAGGTGTGGATTCACTAGACAATGGAGGAGGAGTTGTTGACCAAGGAAGAGGTTGGAAACCTAGCTTTTCACTAGGAAAGTGTGATTTTTCATGACTTTCATGACTTTGTTGGACACATCCTAAAACTTGTCCATTGCATCCATGTGTAGGATCAAGAGGGATATTTCTCTTAGGATTTAAGTTTAAAGAGGCCCAATCAATTTCTAGACACGATTTAGGAGAAACATTTTGAGTATCAAATTCTAGCATCTTAGATTTTCTAGAAAAAGAAGGTGTGAAATCTAAGGACCCCCAATCATCCTCTAAGAGTTCTTCTTTAGGAACTTCTTTAGTAGGAGATGGTGTATTTGTTTGAATTGGATAGAGGATTGTAGGAACTAAGAAATCATATTGCGCTTCAATTTGTATGGTCTCATCTAAAGGAAATACCTTATTGTTATATGTGTAAGGCACTACATGATAATCAGGAAAAAAAAATTAATTCTCAGCAATATGAATTTTATTGGTTTGATCTTTGTTAGGCTCTTAATTTTTGGGAGAGAGAGCATTACAATTATGGGAAATAGCATCATCTTCTTTCTCTAAGGTATCTTTGTGATTAAGACAATCACTACGAAAGAGACTATCATATGTAATTAATGTTTCATCTCTAGGAGGAAGGCTATTAAAATGAATAGAAGGTGATGTGTTATCAAAAGAATTCTCAGTAATTTCAACTTCTTTTACCAAAATATCATCCTCTTTCTCCAAGGTATTCTCATGAGGGAGGAACATATTAAGAGAATAATCTACGTCATCCTCCAATGGTTCATCCCAAATAGGGAGATCATTGAGAGAAGTGTTAAAAATATCTTCTTGCATCAGTATGTCCTCTTTAGGGAGAGAAATTTTGGGAGAGGAGTTATTGGTAGGCTCGTAAAGGGGGTTTTCATATATCTTAAATCCTTTAAACTTAATAACCTCTTCTTGTAAAAAGAAATTTGACATTTTTCCAAATTAAGAAAAGGAAACTTGCAATGAAAGAAGTGAATGCAATCAACTAGATGCAATCCACAAGATAACTTATAAATTAGGGTTTTTGTAAATTCAACCACTAAATTTATGTAATTCAAATAAGATCTAGGAGGGAAAAATTGAATTTTGAATTTTGAAATCTGAGAATTGAAATTGGAACTTGCAGGATAGTTGAATAATGCAAAATTGTAGGAAAACATATTATTCTATTAAATGAAGAAACTGATTGAAATAATAAAGAGAAATAATGCAATCTCCTAGGGAACTGAAAATGAAAATTATCCAAAAGAGACTGAATTTCAAAATTAGGGCCTAGTGAAAATAACCTCTTAATTTTAAAATTGAAAAATTGAAAAGAGGGAATATTTAAATATAAAATTAGGGTTGTCCAAAACTAACCTCTTAATTTTAAAATTTAAATTGAAATGTTGAAATTTTGAAGAAATCAATTTAATTTAAAAAATTAGGGTTTGTTTAATTAACGGACTTAATTTTAAAATTTACATTTGAGATTGTTCACAAGAAAATTAAATTCAAAATTAGGGTCTTGTAGAAAGAACCACTTTATTTTAAAATTTAAATTTGAAAACAGATCTAAGATTGAAAATTTGAAATTGAAAAATTGGGAAATGCACAAAATTAATTTAAAACTTAGGGTTTGTTTAATTAACCACTTAATTTTAAAATTTAACTTTGAGATTGAAATTTGATCCAAGGTTGCAATTTTGAATTTGAATTTTAAATTAGCACCCAAATTTGAAGAGGGAAATTCAAAATTTAAACAACCCACAAGCTCAATTTAAAAAATTTAAAGAAATTAACCACTTAATTTTAAAAATTAATTGTGAAATTTGACTTGTAGATGAAATTTGAATTTGCAAATTGAATAAATGCTCAGATCTGAAATAATTAATCCAAATTAAACAATTGACAAGCTCAATTTTGAAAATAAAAATTAGGGTTTTAATGAAATCAACCTTTAAATTTTTAAAATTTGCAAGGAAATAAAACTTGTAAATGAAAACTTGAATTTTAAATTGCATACACTCAGATCTGAAAATAAAAATTAGAATTAATGGTGTAAGGAGTCGAGCTCACCAAAATGTAAAGTGAACACTAGCTATGAAATTGATGTAACAATTAAGTGCATAAACTAAATTTTCAAAAATGATTGAAAATATGAATTAATTAATTGCATATGAATTAAATCTGAAAATGAAAATAAGAAGTAAGCATAGGACATGTTGGGTTCACCAAAATGTAAAGTGGAAAATTGGGGGCTTAGCAAATTCGCCACTTGAAAGGGAGGAGTCACTAAGCTCAATTTTCACTTGGGGAAACTTTACATTCAAAAGAGGGGTCGAATCTACTAGATCCAATCCTAAATGATGTAAGAAGATAATACTAAGTAGATTGGTTGAAATTGAAATGTGTTTGACCTTCTTTTGTAAGTTGAATAAGTAAAGTGCAGGAATTGAAGACAAAATAGGTGGAAACAGTGAGTTATAGATTCGGGATTCAGTCGTGCACATGGATCTGATAATTTTGAGATGATTTGGAGCTGCTTTGCAAAATCTGCCAAAATTTGCAAGGAGTGTGTGTCCAGATAGGGGTGCTCTCCAATCGGTCCTCCAAACTTTCCGCGCATAGAAAAGGGATTTTTTGTCTCAGCTTAATTCCAGAAGTATAGCTACACACCTATTTCCTACACAGAAAAGAAGGGTAAAAGGGTTGGAAATAGGGGTTTGCCTTAGTCAAATCCCAGTTGGAATCAACCTTGAATGAAATATTGCAAATGCTTGAAATAAATAATGTAAAGGTATACCTTAGATCTACAATGAATGATGACGATGCTTTGCTTCTTGAATGTAACCACATATGTTGTAGGAAATGGAATGAACATGGCAAAACCTTAACACACACACATGCTTGCAAATGAATGACATAAAGCTGCTCCACAATAGTTGAATGAGAATAGTTGATGTAGACTTGACGAGTATTTGAGAAGACTTCACATAACCCGTGCTTTCACTTCATAAGAGGTTCCTTCAAAATTGCTTCATTCCCTTTCAATGAGGAAAGGAAAGGCTATATGTAGGAGACCCTAACTTTGTTTTGAGTCATAAGCTGACCTAGAAATAATATTTTTCACCAATCTCTTGGATTTGAATATTAAAATACCACCAAAACATGCTCCCAAAATTTGAGGAGAAAAAGTTGGGACCATGTGCGTGCCCACATGGTCCAAACAACTTTTCACCAAATTTTTCAGGGAAGCAAGATATTATGATTTTAAAGCAAATTCCAGGAGTATGTGGGAATTTTAGATGTCTAGATATGTGAAATCGGGTCTTGAAGGTCAAAATATGACACAATTGGGGATTTTAATGAATTGATTAATTGGAGGAATAAAAGGGGACACACTTAGGGTAAAGGGCCCAATTTTATGATGTGTGGAAAGAGAAGGCATTAGATTAATTAAATGCTTCAAGGGAATTTAAAATAATGCTCCCACTTATGCCTCCTATGTCCAAATGAGAGGGGGGAAGACCTCCTTACATCCTTGCTCGTCGTCAATGTTAACTTTTCAACATAGGCCGACATGAAGGAGTAACTCCCACTTGAATTTTAGATGGGGCTAAGGGCTCAAAATGGATCCCAATTAGGGAGGACCAGGGCATGGCACCCTAGTCCTGGTGAGGAACAAGGCGTGGTTCCCTAGTCCTACCCCAATTTGGGTAAGGGTTAAGGGCTTATGCAAGGTGCAAGATGGAAAAATAAACCTTGGTTGCATGGGGGAGGCATAAACAAGTCCCGGATCAAGCATGGGGATGAGCACACTAAGGCGAGGGCCCTGAATACAATCAAAATTGCAAAGGGTGCAATTTTAAGACTATATATATATATATAGGGTTAAGGGCTTATGCAAGGTGCAAGATGGAAAAATAAATCTTGGTTGCATGGGGGAGGCATAAACAAGTCCCGGATCAAGCATGGGGATGAGCACACTAAGGTGAGGGCCCCGAATATAGTCAAAATTGCAAAGGGTGCAATTTTAAGACTATATATATATATATATATATATATATATATATATATATATATATATATATATATATATATATATATATATATATATATATATATATACATACATACACAAACATATATATATATACATACACACACACACACATATATATACATGCATATACATATACATATATATGTATGTATATACATATATATATATACATACATACATATATATGTATGTATGTATGTATATATGTATATGCATACATACATATATACATACATACATACATATATATATGTGTGTGTGTGTGTGTGTGTGTGAGAGAGAGAGAGAGAGAGAGAGAGACTAGGAAATTGAGCACAAGCATCAAAGCAATAGATTAGCCAACCACAAAGATTAAAATGCAATGAAAATAACTCCTAATACAATCAATGAAATCATAGAAACAAAGCATTAAAAGGAAATGCAAGCCAAACAAATTCTCCTTCCATGTTATTCCATTGTTCTTCTTTCTCCTTCAAATTTTTGTTGATCTCACCTACAAAGCAAGTGTGACACAAGAAAGATGAATTGAAATTGACAGCATAAGGATACTCAAAATGTGGTTTAAAATCAATGAGAAAAGGGTTCAATTTATAAAAAAATTGAGATTTATTGGATGGCTAAGATTGAAATATTTTTTGTTAGGTGGACGAACCTGATTGAGTGCACATCATAGCTACCATTCAGGGAAAGATGAAGATAGAAGAAAGAAAAATGGAAGATATCATGAGAATAAATAATAAATCCTTTAATTATCTTCTCATAAATACCAAATTAGCGAGTTGAAAATATGAAGATTTTAATAATTAAAAATTATTAAATATCTTCATTCGAAACGATAAAATAGAAGAAATAAAAATAAATAAAATATCCTCTTACAAAAAGCAATTTTTTGAAGATGCATACCTCATTTTGGAATTTAAAATTAAGATTAATGAGATATTGCCAAAAAGATTGACATTTGAAAATCAAGGAAAGATATTAGTTTCCAAATTTGAAAATTAGGAGGATTTTATGAGAAGATTTAATAATTAAAAATAATTAAATATCTCTATATAAGAGGATAAAAGAGAAGAATAAAAAAAATTAAGAAAAGCAAGAAATAAAGATGAATTAATAAATAAAATTTATTAATTATCTTTATTTTGGAGGAAGATAAATATGATAAATTAATAAAAATGATTTATTAATTTTTTGTTCATATTTATGAATTAGTTAATTAAAAAAAATGAATTTATTTAATTAATGGACAAAGGAGACAAATAAATAAATTATTTAATTACTTTATTTAGGACTAAGAAGAATTTTTAGTAAAAGGGGGTTTAATTAAAGACTATGCACATGATATGTTAAAAATAGGAGACACAGGTGTTGACCATTTTTTAGTGTCTACATTTTGCCCCTCTTTGAGACAATGTGATTTTGAGCGTTGTTTCAAAGAAACAATTTGAGAAATCATGCCCCATTAGATGACAAGATGGAGGTAAGATGCCCCCTCGAGAGATTGTTTATGTATGGAAGAAATGAATGATCTCTCAAAAGAAGAGAAGAAATGTTAGAAAGAGAAAATGTGATGAAGGAGAAAAATGTCAATAAGAAGGAAAGAATGTTAATGGATTGTAGAAAAAGGGGGTGATTGATATCAAATGGAGAAATTCTCAATTGATGAGAAAGAATAGATAGCATGATAATGATTGATTTGATGAATAGATAGAATGATTGATGGGATAGAAGAAATGTTAGCCAGAAGAAATGCAAGTGAGAAGTGAAGAATGATTAGTGAGATGAAATCTTACTTTCACAAATGCTAATGGTAGGTGAGAACCTTTATTTGATATGGAAAAATGGATGCGGTGGACCATGGCAATGAAGGTCAGGTCGATAATGCAATCTCTTTGCATAAAAAAGACATGTTGCAAACAAGGAATGGTTCAACCATCCTAATACATACTTTCCCCATAATAATATGAAACACCCCACAAATAGAAGACAAAAGAAAAAGACCATGAGCCATCCCAACCACTCTAAATCACTTAGTGACATCATCGAGTATCACAGGGACATGATCAAAGATAAATCAATGAAAAAAATAATATTCACAAATTCAAAACAAACCAAACAACCATTCTGATCTTGTTGCCAAATTTGATAATGTTGTGATAAAAGGATGATCATGTTGTCTGGTTTCAGGGAATGCAGTACCTCGTCTAAGACAGGACACAGTCTGGTTTCGAGTATACCATACCCTGTATAAGACCCATGATAATATTTGATAAGGACCAATGATAATGATGTTGATTGATTGATAAGACAAGTTGACTAGTTTGAATGCTTGGTTGGTTGAAAAGTTCATCTGTTAATGCATAATTTGTTAAGCGTAGTGTTGTAACATGTTATGTGTTTGTTGTCTACACAAATGTTTGTCTATGTACAAAAGGGACAGTTTATTGCTGAAATGAAACAAAAGTGATTGTTTTTGGATTTTTAATGTTTTCCAATTTTTAGGGTTTTTTAATATATTTGATTTTTAGGGTTTTTTTAAAGACATTTTATGGTTTTTTTAAAATTATTTTGAGACATTTTTCGATGGTTTTGGATTATTTCAGGATATTTTTTGAATATTTTTGGATTATTTCAGAACATTTTTTGAATGTTTTTGGATTACTTCAGGATATTTTTTCGATGTTTTTGGATTATTTCAGGATATTTTTTTGATGTTTTTAGATTATTTCAAGACAATTTTTGAGTGTTTTTGGATTATTTTAGGACATTTTTTTTATTTTTAGGGATTTTTTAAAATTTTTTGCCCAGTGTCTAGCAAGGCAAGTAATATGACGAATGGATAAATAAGCTTGCTGAAATGTTG
The DNA here is from genome assembly GCF_030272615.1 of Cryptomeria japonica. Classification (NCBI taxonomy): domain Eukaryota; kingdom Viridiplantae; phylum Streptophyta; class Pinopsida; order Cupressales; family Cupressaceae; genus Cryptomeria; species Cryptomeria japonica. The sequence continues at coordinate 382,101,677 of NC_081414.1, read as the reverse complement.
GTGGATAGAGGGAGGACAAAGGCTATTTATTATGAAGACAAAGCAAATTCAATGTCGAAGGGCTACCACACGATGGGATAAAGGACTGGATATGACAATGTAAAGCAATGGCATGCCATGAGGGACATGTCAAGAGGTTTTTGAAACTATGTTTTCATTTTACGTCCTTATGTTAGATCAAGATCAAGGGATGAAAAAGAGTGTATGGATGGTGATAGGATATGGATAGGATAAGTAAGATAAAAAATGGATAAGGGATATGGACTAAAGGCTGTGATAGGCTAAATGATAGTGACAAAAGGTTGCAATAAGCCAAGGAATATGGAAGAAAGGTTGTAATAAGAAAATGGATAAATGTCAAAAGTTGTGATAAACTAAAAGCTACAAACGAGATGTATGACATTCATGAAGATCCTCAGCCTTGTCAAGATCAAAGGTGGAAAAGGGGATATGGACATGAGGGATTCTAGGAAAATGGAGGGTACAATAGGTAATAGGTTATGATAGGATAATAGGATAAGGAAGGGTAATAAAATCCACCCCCAAGTATGGCATGCAAGAAGTTCATATGATTATGCATGACACTTGTTTGCCAGGTTTTCATCATGGTACTTGCCCAAGGTGCTTGTTTGCTAGGTTTTCACTAGTGGATGAATTATTTCTCTTTTCTTTCTTTTTCTTTCCTTTTTTTTTTTTTTTGACTTTTTGGAAGAAAATGGACACATGATAGGATATGGAAGAAGGACTCAAGCATCTTGTTACTCAGATAATAGCCTTGAAAAATGGACCATGACTATTAAAAGTATGCTCAAAGACATTAGCAGGATAATGACATGGAAATGAGATGAAACTAAGGTAAGGATTTATGCAAAGGATTGGATAGGATGGATGAAAGGATAAAAAAGAGGTGTTGGATAATGGAGGGGGTGGAAAAATTGTGCTTGAGTGGATGGAAATGTTGGCAAGATCAACACTGGAACACACCTTGAGGGGTGGTGGATTGATGGAGGAAAAACAGATCTCATATTTTGAGATTTTGATGGAGGAAAGTCTAGGGATTTTGAGACATAAGAACCCAAAATGGATAAAGGAGGTGATGGAGGAATACTTTTGAAAGGTTTGGATGGAGGAATAAAAAATTTAGATGCCAATTTGGATTTTTCTTTTTGTGCTTCAAGGGGCTACTTAGGAACCCACATTGTTTTGTTATTTTTCATGCTTTTGTTGTTCTTTGGAACACATAACCTGCACAAGGGATTTAGGAACCCATATATATTTTGACTTTTCTTTCTTTTTCTTAGTGGGCCTTTGTGGCCTTTTGGATTTTTCTTTATTTTTTTGGATCATATTTTGCTTTGTTTTGACATGTTGATTAGATTAGACATGTTGATCCTTGAATACATGTGGATTGCTAGACTCATAACTTTTATGCTTGGCATCCAAATTTCTTGGAGGGGGAAAGGAATGCATGGATGTATAGGAATGATATGGAGGTCTTTTGGATGGATGGAAGGTACTCAAATATGTGTGACTTTGCTGACCTTAAATAGGGGATGAAGGGATATAAGGACCTAAAATGGATGGAAGTGACGAAGGGGAAGGAATATGTTTGGATTTTGATGGAGGGATACCAACGTCTTGAGAGTGAGTTGTGTAGCCATGACCCTTAATATTTTCTTTAACATGGAGGGGTTCTTTCTTGAGAAGGTATACCCCTTTCCCTTTGTACATATTTTGACCTATAAGATACTCTTTGCTTCGGGAAGAATATTTGAGTCCATTATGAGGTGGATATGAAATGACACGATAATGAAGTGGATTAGATCAGACCAAAGTGGAGGAACCCATTGTTCACATAAGGGGTTCATGAACATCTTGCACCAACATGTTAGAATCATGAGGGGGATAAAGATCATGAGGGGGACTAGGATCAATGATAGGCTCTTCATGCAATGGAATGGGAGGAATAATGGGATCATCAAAAGAAAAAATATCTTGGAGGATATATGGAGGATTAGGACATGGAGATGGAGGAAAAGAGGAATCTTGTGGAGGATCTGAAGGAATGATAGGATCTTGTGGTAGACATGAATCTAAAAGGAGGCTTTGATCTTGACAAGGAGGAAGATCACTGTATTCCTCTTTAAAGATGCTATTCTCTTTAATTTCAATGGGATCATTGGAAAGGATGGAAGAGATATCTTGATCTTGCGTAGGAAGTGGAATGTCAACGAGATTTTGGATAGGATGGAAAGTGATAGGGGGATCATCAAAGAAAAAGAGATCTTGGTCAAATGTAGTATGCAATAGAAAAATTTTAGGGACTTGATCTTGATCTGTTTCAAGACGTATTTCTTTGTGCTCTAAATCATCCTCTTGACATGGGGTTGGACTTTGGATATGCACGGGGGATTCTAGCAAGGAATCAATACTTTGACATAAGAGAGATGGAATTTGAATGAGATCTTCCGAAATAGGTCTGATGGGAAATGAAGAGCGTGGTGGTATTGGATCTAATATTTATGAATAGTACAAGGGATTGGTATAAAGACATATATTATCATGTATTTTTTGTTGTAGATAGCCCTTGGGAGGATGCATTATTTGATGTATCATTTGATGAGGATGATATGGGAGGTTCTTGCAATTTTTCATAGGGTGAAGGAATAGATGTCATTCGAGAGTCGATTTTCTTATGGGGGGGATGATCTATTGCTAGACATAGGTACATAATTTTGATCTTTCTCATGAGAAAAATCACCTAGGGCTCTCTTTAAGATTTGTCTAATAAAGCCACCTTTCTTTGGAGACGCATTTGAATCCTTGCGAGGTTTTGAATTGATTGGGTTTTGATTTTGGATTTGTTTGGCAAGAATTTGGTCTTGGTTTGATGTCATTTTTTTATTTTGGATTGGGTGTTGGTCGAATTGGTCTGACATGTTTGAAATTTGTCTTGTTGCGAGTTGCAACTTTTATTTTTGAATTGGTGGTTGTAGTTGTTGATGTTGACTTGTTGTTGTTGGTACTTGACTATTGGTTGAACAAGTTGTTGACATTGTGTATTTGGTTGAGCATATTGTTGAAATTGCACCATTGATTGTGTTGGTTGGATATGTTGGACCATTGGTTGTTGTTGGATAATCGGTTGTGTATGTTGGATCATTGATTGTTGTTGAATTATTGGTTGTGTATGTTGGATGATTGGTTGTGTTGGTTTGAGATGTTGTCGCATTGGTTGTTGATTCATCATTTGATTGAACGGAGTTTGATCGAATAAAGTTTGACTTGGGATTTGGTTGAACAAGGTTTGATTTGGGGCTTGGTTCAAGCTTGTGCTCATTGCTTGAAATTTTTTCATCATCTCTATTTGTGTGAGGAGAGCCGATATATTTGATCATTCTATGAGAGCTTTTACATCAATGGGCTCAATATTTGGATTTGGACCTTGAAATTTTTGAAATAGTTTGGACATTTGGTAGATAATATTTTCATGGTTTTTCACTTTTTGTTCCAAGATCTCTTTTTCTCGAGCTAGTTTTTCCTCTAGTTGTCGTATTTGGACACTTGTTTTGTCATAAATAGTTTGATCAATGTTGCCTTGTTGTTGGGTTGGATAGAATTGTGATTTCCTTGGATCAAAACTTGATTGCATTGTGTTATTCATTGGTCGAATCATCGGTTGATATGTCAAACTTTATTGCATCATAGGAGCTTGGAACCTTGCTTCAATAGACATGTCACTATGCAATGTTTTTGGGATTTTTGAACTTTTGAAATGATAATGATATGAAACTAAGTGCAATTGATAATGCAACTTATGTTTTTTGTTTTTTTTTGGAATTTTTAGAATGACAAGGGTATGCAACTAAGTGCAACCTAGATGATTGACAGTGCAACTTATGTTTTGGACTTTTCAAGATTTGGACAAACTTTAAAATGTAACCCTAAAGATGTGACCCTTAGGAAATTAAAATGAAGTCTAGACCTTAAAAGGATAAAGGACAAAATGACAATAGGACAAATTGACAACATCTCACCTATATTCTTTGATACTAAGCTAGGTTTGACAAAATGATGTTGATGAAAAAGGGACAAATGTTGGACAAGGTCAAGACTCCCTAACAATGACTTAGGGTTTAATCTCAAGTTATGAATTTTTAAGTTTGGCAAAACCAAAATTTTGAGATTATTACGCAAAAGGACAATGATTGTGAGAAGGACCTAAGGATATGATATGAATATGATATGGTCTCAAGATATGATATGAAAAAAATTTATGAACCAAGGATATGAATGGAAATGTTTGACAATGTCAACCTAAGAAAAGACCTAGGGTTTGAAGTATGTAATGATAAAACCAATATGATATGGATATGTGAGGACCAATGACTTTGGAAGTGCAAAGTGAAACCTAAGAAAAGGCCTAATTTTGGGGATGATAATAATGCAATGAAGACTTAGGAAAAATGATTTTAAACTTGAGTGCAAAATGAGGACACTACAAATGAAATGGACTAAAATGAAGAGTAATGACAATATGTTGTCCTAAGACCTAAGTTTGGACTATGCAAAGTCTAACCCTAAGTGACATGTATTTTGAGACAAGGATTTCCAATATTTTCACAAGCCATGTTTGAATGTTGGATGAATACTTGGACAATATTTTGGACCTTTGTTTGAACCTTGTTTTGAATTTAGTTTCTAGAATGTTTGGAATTGCTTGAAAATGGCTTTTTTTTACACTTGTGTTTTTTATTCAACTTTTGGCAAGCATAGAAGACAAAATGTTTGGTTGGACTTTGACCCAAAATAATAATTCACCTTCACAACATTTCCTATTACCATAAAATACCACATTCAACCACATAGTTAGAAGCTTGGTAGCACTAGCTCCCCTCCACGACACTCACTTCTACGGGCATACCAAGCTTCGAATTCAAGGGGCGTCACTTCCCAAGAATTTACTATCTCTAATTGAGGAGTACATGAGAGGTTTCTTTGGCATGCATGTATCACAACATCTAAGTCAACAAATAGAGAGATTTTGGTCTCTAAACACAAGAGGTTTTTAGTTAGGGCATCCATTCGGGTGGGCATAGATCCAGCGGATTTAATCGTCGCTATGCCATTCCAACACCCATTGCTTACAACTTTTGTTGCAAACACAATTATTTAGAGTGGTTTAGAAGAGCTTGGCCTTAGCTCATCACCACTTTGGTTCATTCCCTCTCACCAATGTCTGTGTGAAGTGTTAGGCAAATTGAGAGGTAGGCTCACTTCTAAGAGTAAAAATACACAAGAAAAATAAAATAAGGCATGACAAACATTGATTATTTAACCTTTAGAAAATGAAATAATTTCATTGATCCATTTGCATCCTAATTAAGACTAGATGAGATTAATTCCACCTTAATTTGAAAAGGATCCGATCAATTTAAACCATTATTAAATGCAATTTGTTGTTCATTTTAAACCCTTTGCATGCATGAAATGTGAAATTTGTTGTTCTTTGATCCAAATATTAATTAAGACCATGTGAGAATTGTAGGATTCATTCAAACCTCCTAATTAGGCAATATGAAAAATTGTTCATTAAAACCTCCTAATTAGGCTCTGTGAAAAATTATTGTTCATTAAAACCTCCTAATTAGGCTATGTGAAAAATTGTTGTTCATTAAAACCTCCTAATTAGGCTATGTGAGAAATTGTTGTTCATTGCATGTTAAGAAATCTTGCATGAATCATTGTTTAAAATCCATAAAAGCCACATGCAACAAAAGATCCTCACATAAAACCTGCATGCAACAACAAATTAGTTCAAAAAACCAGCATGCAACAATGGATTAGTGCAAAAAACCTACATGCAACAATATATTAGTGAAAAAAACCTGCATGCAACAATAGATTAGTGAAAAAAACCTGCATGCAACAACAAATTAGTTCAAAAAACCTGCATACAAATAGTTTCAAAGAATTGTTAGATTTTGCATGTTCACGTTGAGTTCACCAAAAAATGTAACTAGGAAATTGAGCACAAGCATCAAAACAATAGATTAGCCAACCACAAAGACTAAAATGCAATGAAAATAACTCCTAACACAATCAATGAAAGCATAGAAACAAAGCATTAAAAGGAAATGCAAACGAAACAAATGCTCCTTCCATGTTATTCCATTGTTCTTCTTTCTCCTTCAAATTTTTCTTGATCTCACCTACAAAGCAAGTGTGATGCAAGCAAGATGAATTGAAATTGACAGCATAAGTATACTCAAAATATGGTTTAAAATCAATGAGAAAAGGGTTCAATTTATAAAAAAAATTGAGATTGATTGGATGGCTAAGATTGAAAATATTTTTTGTTAGAAGGACAGACCTGATTGAGAGCATAGTAGAGTTGCCTTTCAGGGAAAGATGAAGATAAAAGAAAGCAAAAGGGAAGATATTATGAGAATAAATAATAAATCCTTTAATTATCTTCTCATAAATACCAAATTAGCAAGTTGAAAATATCAAGAAGATTTTAATAATTAAAAATTATTTAATATCTTCATTTGAAAAGATAAAATAGAAGAAATAAAAATAAATAAAATATCCTCTTACAAAAAATAGGTTTTTGAAGATGCATACCTCACTTTGGAATTTAAAATTAAGATTAATAAGATATTTCCAAAAAGATTGATATTTGAAAATGAAGGAAAGATATTAGTTTCCAAATTTGAAAATTAGGAGGATTTTATGAGAAGATTTAATAATTAAAAATTATTAAATATCTCTATATAAGAGGATAAAACGGGAGAATAACTAAATTAAGAAAAAGAGGAAATAAAGATGAATGAGTAAATAAAATTTATTAATTATCTTTATTTTGGAGGAAGATAAATATGATAAATTAATAAAAATGATTTATTAATTTATTGCTCATATTCATGAATTAGTTAATTAAATAAAATGAATTTATTTAATTAATGGACAAAGGAGACAAATAAATAAATTATTTCATTTATTTATTTAGGAATTAGAATAATTGTTAGTAAAAGGGGGTTTAATTAAAGACTGTGCACATGATATGTTAAAAATAGGAGACACGGGTGTTGACCATTTTTTTAGTGTCTACATGTATATATATGTATGTATATGTACACACACATATATACACACATATATATAGATACATATATATACATATTTATACATACATACATACATACATACATACATACATACATACATACATACATTTATACATATACATATACATATGTACGTATGTATGTGGGCGTGCATATATGTATATATGTATATACACAAATATATGCATATGTGCATATATACTCATTTTATTCCACTATGGTATTGTTCACGTTTTGAGGTTTATTTTGTACATATGAAGTATTATTTCAATTTATTGTAGTATTTATTATATGGGACATGTTTTTTTCATAAGTTAAGGTTCTTACATATCCTCAATTATCTTTGGCTCTTTTCATGGTGAATTCATGATCATTGCAAGGAATTCAAAACATTAATACCATTAATTTTGTTTTGCAAAAATAATAAAGGGAAAAGGTTGTAGTACCCTTCCAAGATGATGAATTTATCTGAAAGAAGAGTCTTCTAGTGTATCCATTTATACCCTACACTACATTTAACTTCAATGATATGAATACACCCTAGGCCAATCTTATATTTTGATCTTGACATCTATCGTGCTCTATATTCACTAGTATATTTATAGGATTAAATCATGGAGATAGCCACGTACATTGAAAAGAGATAAAATCAAGAGTAGAGAATAAAAAGATTGATATAAAGTATTGATGATTTTACTTAATGATCCAATATGCACAAGAGATTCTCAATTATGAGCTACAAGTGTATATTTATAAGATATATGATTTGAATGTATAACTACAAGACAAAGGAGATGTAACCATTTGTGTGCACAAGTGTTGGTAAGAGACATTGCACAGGTCATTGGATAGGTTATTAGGTATTGTCATTTATGGAAAACCTTATTAGTGATCCCATCTGTAGTGTGTGATTTCATCGTACCGGAAGTCAGAGTCCGAATTTGGTTGAGTCTAGGAAGCTAGAATAGAGTATCTGGGAGAGTCCAATATTTTGGTTGGAACTTCATTTCGGGTTACCATTTTGTGTTGCAGATTTCTGGGAAGGTTGTTGGATGTCTGAATTTCCTTATTCCAGAACCTTAGCCTCCGATGATGTTTGGTTCGTGAGTTAGAAGCTTAAGTATATCAGTTTTTGGTTTGTCAGTGCAAAACAACAGTCCTGTGTAGATAATCCTTATGCAGATTATGTGGATTGATTTTGGTGATGGTTTTTGTGGTCCAAATGCTTTTTCTGATGGTTGTGGTAACGTGTGATCAACTATTTTGGTTCACATGGTGATTTGATTGAGTTATGAGATCCAGTATTGCGGTTACTTTTTCTGTTGTTCAGTGTTTTGGATTTTGCTCTGCGTTGCAAGATCTTGGTTTGCAGATTTTGTATAGTGTTTGGGACGTTCTTATGTGTCCTCAATTTAGATGGTTCATGATTTGGAGGTCCGCAAGTAAATCTTTTAGTTTGACATTCAGTTATGTGAGTGTTCTTGAGGTTCGGTATAATGGTGATCAAGATTCTAGTAAGTGGTGATGTTGTGGTAATTCATGATGCTTGTGGATGTTTCTAGATCATGTCCTATCTGTTTTGATGGTCCACATTGATCATTGTGCACGTTATTGATGATTTCCTTGGTATGTTCATGTTATGTGATTTTCTTGGCTGACTGGATGATTGTAGCATGTTGCGAATGTTTGTGGCATAATTCTTGGAGGTGTTTCATGTTCGAGGTGTTGATTTGGGCCCATGCTATGTCCTAGCTAACATTGCTTTGGTCTACATTAAGTATTTGGTTTCAACTGACAACTTGTACATGTTTCATTATTTGTAGAGTGTTCTTGTAGCCAGCATGAAGTTGATTTAATTCCTTGTTGTGGATATATAAGAGTGATTGTTATGATCATTTTGGATATGGGTTGAGGTGCAAAAGATGTTGGTGATTGTTGGTGCATAGTTTTACTTGCGCAGGTTAGAGATTTATGCTCTAGATTATTGGAGAGCAGTGGAGCAAAGTAGTATTGAATAGAGTGAGAAAAAGTTGTGCTATGTGCTTAATCGGAACTAAACCCAAGCATTTATGGATGCTATTTCTTAGTTCAAAGTCTTCAGTAATCTATTGTAATTCATCTATAATACATTGAGTCTTGTTTTGGTAGTAAGCCTCTCTTTTTTTGAGCAGCGAGTTGTAGGTAGTGTGCCCAAATCCATGTGTATTCCTAATGTAATATTCTTATACTTCTAACAGAGTATAATTATATTGTGGGTCTCACCCCCACCATGGTTTTTCCCTTAACCGGGTTTCCACATATAAATATTTTTGTTATGGTGTTGTGGTTGTTTGTTTTGTGTTATTGCATCCTTCCTTTGATTAAATTCATTAAGTGGTTAAGATATCAGATTAAAGTTAAAGATTATGAAACATTGATTCACCCCCCCTCTCGGTGTTCCTTGATTCCAACAATTGGTATCAGACCGGGTTCCTTGGAAGAAGTCTAACAACTTGAGGAGGGTCCAGGAAGGTGGTTCAATGGATTCTTTAGTCTTTGACATTAGCTTCTTGTTTCACTAGATGATCTTGATCAATCAAAATTTGTAGTCCAGGAATTGAAAATGAATCTTAAGGATGTTGAGAATTTCATTCAATCATTGAAAGAGCAACTAGATAAGTCCAAGGAAAAGAGAAAGGAACTCTTTGATCAGCTAAAGGAGAAAGAAAGCAAAATCATGGAAAATGGTGATCTTAGTCTAGCCTTGAAGGAGAAGATAGAAGAACGTGGGAAGCTTGCACAAGGTAATGTTGTCCTAAAACATGAGATGGAGTCTATAGTGATAAAGTTGACTAAGGAAATTAAGGGAAGAAAAAAGAATGAAGAGAATTTGAATCAGTCCTTGAATGAAAGATCTGATGAATGTTGCAAACTTGATTGTGAGAATGGCCAGGTGAAGTTTGAATTGCAACAATCCAGGTAGAATGAGGAAGGATCTGAAAGGAAGATTATCATTCTTAGGGATGAGATTGTGATTGTGAATGAGTACAAGGAGAAGTTCAAGATTATCTTAGCTAAACTTGATGAGATGCTTGGAAGCTAGAAAAATGCAGATGACAGAAGAGGTCTTGGATTTGAGAAAGGTGAAAGCTCTGGATTTGGTCAAAGTAATCCTAAATCAAAAAATCAAAAGAAAAAATCTAGAAGGTCTCTGGTAAGACAACCTAATGCTCAAAATTTCAATGGTAATTGATTTGTGTGTAATAAATTTGGTCATAAAGCTAGTCAATGCAAAAAATAGAATGAATCAAAATGGTTCATCCTTCTCCGGTCAGTGTTTCAATTGCAATAAGTATGGTCACTTGAATCAAATGAATGCAAAAGTATGATGAATAACATTTTCAATAGAAGGAATGTTAGATGTTATGCATGTGGTAGATTTGGTCACATTGCTAATCAGTGCAAATCAAGAGGAAATCAAGGGAATAACAAATTTGGTCAGAGAAATATTGTGTGCTATAATTGCAGAAAATCCAGTCATATTGCAAAATTTTGTAGAGGCAAAAATGTGGATAGAAAGGGTCTGGCAGACAAGAACCAGAATGTGCAGAAGGATGATAAAGGTAAATTAGTTATGGAAGAGATCAAAGATCAAATGAAGAAGAAATGGGTGAAGAAGAGCAATTCAGATGCAGGAAATGGATCTGCACCTGATCTCGGTGCTGGAAATTCCTCTAGAAATTGATTTTAGTCCTCTGGCCTAGGGAAAGTTTTCAAGAAAATCCTATTCTCCCCATGCCAGCAGTTGATGCCGGAAGATCGATAGATTGTCAAAAGTTGTGTTAGATATTGTAGATGTTGTGGAAGGATTTTTGGAAGATATGGAGAGACATTGATGATCCACACGAGAATTTTTGTGAAGTAGTCTGTGTAGTCAAGGTATCTAGAAGGGTTTAGGCAATGCATTTAAAGACAAATGTGTGAGTGATATAAGGTGAGTTTACCCTTTCATTTGTCTCTTTGTATTCTAAGAGAAGAGTGGAAGTGAGCTTTGCAGGTTTCCATGAAGATTAAAGTGTGAAGGTGATTCTATGTGGAACCTTAGTCCGACATAGTAAGATATTTTTCTATCATTTGTGAATTTGATATTTCTAGAAATAGACACTCCATTGGTTGTTGATATGGTTGACAAGATTCTAAAGTAAGTTCTAGAGAGAAGAAAAATTGATTTTTTCTCTGAAGTAGCTCATGATGGTGGTGGTGATTCATTTGTTCAAGATGTTCAAGACTTGCAATCTTAAGTTGAATAGGTTGAGGTGTGTCTTATGTTCTAGAAGAGTTGGTGAAAGAAGAATTAGTTGAGGATACTTAGAATGCTCCGATTGAGCCAGTCAGGAAGTGAAGGAAGTTGTAGTGATGTACGATATTTTCATGGTGGCAAGAGACAATGCAGGGGGAGTGAAGGAGTCCTTTGAAAAGACAATTAGGCAGTGTATGATCCTGAAATTATTGTGAAGCTAAAATTTGCATCATTTGTTCAGGCTTAGGGAAGGGAAGAAATTCTGAAGTCTCACTTTGAGGTATGTGAGCTTCTTAGTCTTGTGTCTAGTTTATTGGAGAAGTTCATCTATCAGGGATACATTTGTCTCCCTCAAGTCTGTTGAAGAATCCAATCAATTTTGTAAGTATTCTCTTTGAGAAGTTAGTAGAGGTCATGATTCAAAATGCATTTGATGCTAAAAGGTTCAGTAAGTTGAAAGAGATGTTTGTTGTTGATACTATTTTATTAGACCCTTGTGTATAGAGTATTCATAATGCCTTATCTGAAGGAGGAAATGTTTTCTAAGGATATTGAGGAGTAGTTGGCAGTAGTTTTGTTATTAGTTCTAAGATGGAGTCATTTTTCTGGTGATCCGGTAGATCTTCAGTCAGTAGGTTTGCAGGTATTTCTCATCAATGCTTAGATCTTATTTTTGGTGGATCTCAATTTTGAAGGTTGGGACTGCGATTTGAGCTTATTAAAGAACTTTTTTTTTTTTTCCTATGAGAGTTAGAAGAGTCTATTTGCTTTTATGTAGTTTGGTCATAATATTTTTGTATGATTTTTGGTATGCGGATTTATACCTTTGTCATTGATGTCAAAGGGGGAGAGTTGGGTAGTAAAATTTTTTATATTCATCCTAGGGGGAGTTTTGAGTTTTGTAGTGTATCCATATGTTGGTACTAATTCTGAAACACAACCATTTTTCACTAAGTGTTGCCATCAATGCCAAAGGGGGAGATTGTTGGCAAGAGACACTACATAAGTCATCAAATAAGTTATCAGGTGTTGTCATTGATAGCAACCCTTGTTAGTGATCCCATCTGCACCGTGTGATTTCATTGTACCGGAAGTTAGAGTGCAAATTTGGTTGAGTCCAACAAGCTAGAACAAAGTATCCGGGAGAGTTCAGTATTTTGGTTGGCACTTCATTTCAAGTTATCATTTTGTGTTGTGGATTTCTGGGAAGGTTATTGGATGTTTGGATTTCCTTATACCAGAATCTTAGCCTCCGATGATGTTTGGTTCGTGAGTTAGAAGCTTTGATATATCAATTTTTTATTTGTCAGTGCATAACAACTATCTTGTATGGGTAATCCTTATGTGGATTATGTGGATCGATTTTGGTGATGGTTTATGTGGTCCAGATTCTTTTCCCAATGGTTGTGTGAACATGTGATCAACTATTTTGGTCTGCATGGTGATTTGATCAAGTTATGAGATCCGATATTGCTGTTGGTTTTTCTGTTGTTCAGTGTTCTGGATTTTTCTTCATGTTGCAATATCTTGGTTTGCAGATTTGGATGAGTGTTTGGGATGTTCTTATGTGTCCTCAATTCAGATGGTTCATGATTTGGAGGTCCACAAGTGAATCTTTCAGTTTGACAGTCAATTATGTGAGTGTTCTTGAGGTTCAATATAATGGCGATGAAGATTATTGTAAATGGTGATGGTGTGGTTGTAGCTATGGTAATTCATGATGCTTGTGGATGTTTCTAGACCGTGTCCTATCCATTTTTATGGTCCACATTGATCATTGTGCACATTATTGATGATTTCCTTAGTATGTTTGTGTTATGTGATGTTCTTGGCTGACCAGATGATTGTAGCACGTTGCAAATGTTCGTGGCATAATTCTTGGAGGTGTTTCATGTTTGAGGTGTTGATTTAGGTCCATGCTATGTCCTAGCCGACATTGCTTTGGTCCGCATTAAGTATTTGGGTTTAGTCGACAACTTGTACACGTTTCATTATTTGTAGTGTTCTTGAAGCCAAAATGAATTTGATTTAATTTCTTGTTGTGGATAAATAAGAACGATTGTTATGATCATTTTGGATATGGGTTGAGGTGCGAAAGATGTTGGTGATTGTTGGTGTGTAGTTTTACTTGCGCAAATTAAAGTTTTATGCTCTGGATTATTGCAGTACAGTGGAGCAGAGTAGTATTGAACAAAGTGAGAAAAAGTTGTGTTATGTGCTTAATCGAAACTAAACCCAGGCATTTGTGGATGCTATTTCTTAGTTCAAAGTCTTCAGTAATCTATTGTAATTAATCTATAAGACTGTGAGTCTTTTGTTGGTATCAAGCCTCTTTGTTCTTTAGCAATAAGCTCTAGGCAGTGTGTCTGAATACACATGTGCATTCCTAATGCAATATTCTTATACTTCTAACAGAGTATAATTATATTGTGGGTCTCATCCCCATCGTGTTTTTTCCCTTAATCGAGTTTCCATGTATAAATCTTTGTGTTCTTGCATCCTTCCTTTGATTAAATGCATTAAGTGGTTAAGATATCAGATTAAAGTTAAATATTGTGAAACACTGATTCACCCCCCCCCCCTCTCAGTGTTTCTCGATTCCAACAACAATATCTCCACAAAATAAGAAAGTACAAGTTAAATCTACCTAAGTATACACCTACTAAGAAAGCTTACCATATCCTTGGTGAAAACATGCAATAAAATAAATAAGATAAATAAAATAAACTAAATATGCAGCAACATCCTCATTGAGAATAGCTTAGGAGTGTAGGAAAGGAAATAAAGATGAATGGCTCCAAACAAGCGTGTAGTCATTTTAGCTATCCATGTAATGATCCCCTTGAAAATAAGAGAAGAAATCCATAGAATGAAAATTCCCCTAAGAGAGGATGAAGTGAGGAGGTATAGGTGACCTCCCCTCAAAAAAAGTGAGAAGGATTACAAACATATAATATGAAAAAAAATCCCTTCTAGAATGGAGAGACCATGCAACTCTTTGTAAATATGTAATTTCCTATGCCAATGGTAGATTACTAACACTGAATGTTAAAGATGTTCAAGATAGTTGAACAATGTTTATCCCTTTAGGAAGAAACAAATCCAAAGGTGTACATGCAATAAAAATTACCATTCTTAAAATGAATATGATGGAAGAAAACTCAAAATGTAAGATGTATTTGAAAGCTACACAAGTATCACCATGTTAATGCCAATAGGTACCACAATCGTATCAAGATTCTCATGGCTAACTAGAGAAAATGGCAATTTATAACCTCATGGAAATATATGTTGGTCAAGATCCAAAGATAAATCCTTTAAATGTTGCTCAAGGATCTCTAAGAAAATGTCATACTATGACAAATGAATAGGTGAAGAAAGAATAAGAGGGTTTCAATGTGCCCTTGTGAAATCTAAAGAAGATGATGCCACTCTATAAGAGGTGACATTAAAGAAGAGATGTATGTCTTCAATGGTATACTCCAAATCTATTAGATGAGACTCCCTAAACAAACCTATTATATTTATCAATTAGTCATTCTAAGAAGTTGTATCTAGGAGATAATGCATGTCTTGCTACACTAAATCAATAGAAGCCATGGATGATGCAATACTAGAATCACTAAAAGTAGAAGATTAAGGAGATGAGATCCTAGGACATGTCATTTGACTAAACTACTCATCCTTGGATGGTGTGTGTATATAAGATGGCTAAGTATGAACACCTAACGAATTTGCAAGGGCATGTAAATTGTTAATAAGGTAAGTGGTGGAAATATAGCAACTGCTAGGATCTTAAACCATCAATGAGGGGGTGTGAGCCCCAACCTAGTCTTCACAAGGGTGGTAGGGTATGTGGTACCCACATCCTCTAGCTACCTTTAATGTATGTGTGTGTATAAAGCTTTGTTTTTTTTCTTTTCTTTTATTTAATTTTCTTAAGAATATTATAGTAAATTAAAAAAAGGAATAAAATAAAAAAGTCATATTATACCCCTATGGAGAGGCCATGTGACCTCTCTAAGATTTTTTTTGTCTTTGCATTACAACTTTGTCCAGATTGGACAAATTTTATATAAATTTGTAGGTTTTTGGCCTTCTAGATATAATGGCGAGGTCTATTTTTTAAATGCCATGAAATTCAAGTGACCTGTAAAAATCAACCAAACCCTACCTACAAAACTTGTCAAAATCCAACTAAAAAACTCACAAAATTGAAATTTGATTGGAACCAAAATGTCTCACTTGATGTGTTCAAATATATTATATGAAGTAGAACAAAGATAAACATTAAACACAATCATAAAAATATCATATTCTAAAACCATGCAAACCTCAAATGGAGTACTCAAGTGGATTTGCTTGTATTGTGATGGAGTGTGGATGCTCAGACATTTGTTAAAAAAGAATGTAGCATAACTTTTTTTACAAAGTTCTTTATATGATTGATTGAGGAAGAAGAGCTGGATTTATAAGTTTTTGAATGAGAAGACAAATGACTAAGATTAATTTACCTAATTTAACTATTTGAATTAGTTTTTCTATGTTTATTTAAAATTTGTACGAGTGGAAGAGGTTGAGTTTTCAAAATGACACATTGAGAGAATAATTAATTGATTATTTACATAATTAATTAATTAAGTATACATGATGCTAATTTTTTAAATTTGTGAAAGGATCATCAATTTTTTTTATATGATTAGTACATGAATTTATTTATAAATTGATTAATTAATAATATAAAATTATTAATTAATTGGATTGTAAGGTTAGTAGATAAAAATGGGAACCAATTAATTGACGATTTAATTAACTAATTTTTTATACCAGCTAATTAGTGATATATTTAGTTATTAGAGTATGATGCTTTTGTGCAATTAATTAATTAATCAGTGTGGCGATGTTAGTGGGAATCAACTAGGATGAAAGTAATGTACATAACTAATAATAGAAGGTGGTGAACTTAGGTGTGTACAAAAAACAAGGTAGCTGGTCAAATTTAAATTTTGAATTTGAAAAAAGCAAGAGTCAGTTCTATGACTTAGGCTCAGCCTCACAACTATAGAAATGAACCCAATGTATAAATGGTTGTATCCATGTGAATAACAACCATATAGAGATAGGTCTATGAATAAATATTATAAAATACTTAGTAAAGTGAATGCATAGGAGTAAGTGTGTAAAATTAAGGTAATATTTAAGTGCATGAGAATGTGTGTATATAGGAATAGGTAAAAAGCTTAGAAAATGAGTCCAACTTCTCATAATATCATGCCATTAATTCTTATATATATGTATTGAGACTTTAAAAAAAAATATAGATGTAACTAAAATAGAAATGACATAAATATACAAATTTTAATTATATAACATTTTAATTCATTTATATTAACTAAATAACAACTAAAGTGAATTTTCCCACTCTGCAACTCTGCTACCCTCCTGCCCGTTTTGAGTTTGATTCTGTGTGCCTGGTTGTCCGCCCCCTCTAGGGAGGCCCCCCCTCCCCTACTGGACCCAACGCCCGATTCCATGGTCGGAGCGCATGCTTCTGGGCCTTGCGAGGTCCCCACATTCTGTAGACCATACGGAAGAAAATGCCAGACTTCACACCCTTTCCACTTCTCTAGGTCTGACTGATTCTAGATCAAAAGGGGAGGAAAGGAATATACCTCATCCCAGACCAGAAACTTCTGCCGGTCAGACAGATAAGGATATTGTGGAGGTGAATCCCAAGTCTAGCTGGAAGAATGCCCTCCTTGGGTCAACAAATTCGATCCCTCTTAATGTTGTGGCCTCCTTCTCCCAAACAGAAGACAGAACGAAGATCAAACTCCCAGACAACCTGATGGACAAAATCGCTGCCTCCCTTCATCTGGAAATAGTTGGTCGTTTCTTCTCCTTTCGACCTTCTATCGACATGGTCAAGCGATGGGCAAAATCATGTTGGAAGCTTAAAGGAAGCCTAGAGGTTTCAGCCATGCTGGGGGGACTCTTTCTATTCAAATTTATCACTGAGGAGGATCTAGTTTATGTCTTGTCGAGGTCCTGGGCTTATGGAAAGCACTTCCTAACCATGGCTAAATGGAAACCTGGTTTTGACCCCTCTACAAAACTAAACCACATGGCCCCAATGTGGGTTAGGCTATCTGGACTCCCTCTGGATTTCTGGGATGAACAAATCTTCTGCTAGATAGGAAACTCGTTTGGTTGCTTTGTTGCAGTGGATTTGGTCACTCTCAACAAGTCCAGTTTGGTGTATGCTCTCTTCTGTGTCAATGTTACGATTAACAAAGCCCTCCCAAACTTTATCTCCCTAAAGTCCAAATGGGGAAAATGGTCCCAGGCCATTGTTTACGAAAATGCCCCCTGTACTGCCAGAAGTGTAATACTCAGGGGCATTCCTATACTAATTGTAAAGCCCCTGTGGTAGCAGAACCCAAGATCAAGAATAAAGCCATCTAGGCTGAACCCATCAACCTTGGTGACCCATCATCCTCGGCCCCTCCTGAGCTGACTACTGAGAATGCTATTCCTGAAGATTACCAGCACACAGACAAGATCCTTGAGATCTTAAAATCCCCAGCGGACCCAATCAAAAACTCTAACTACCCCTTGGAAGAGGGGGAGATCCCTCAGGCGATAGCGCTCATCATGTCCCCCATCCCCCGCCCTTCTGCTTCCCCCTCACCCCATGTCCTCCTTGATCCCACCCCAATTGTGGTTAAACCTCTCAAGATTGGAAGTATCTTGCCCACCAATTCAACCCCTTCCTCCCCTATAGCTGGGGATGGAGAGGAGTACTCTAGAAACTCCCTAGCAACTCCATTGAAAGTGTCCCCCCCGAGTTCTCCTCGGATGGATAATGAAGAATGAATAACCCAAAAGAAGAAAGTCAAAGCCAAGAAAGCTAATGTGGGGGGAAACGAAAGTAAAGTTGGGAGACCTACAGTAAGAGTCCTGAGACACAAGGTTATGGAAAGGGACATTGCAAAGGGTAGACAACTGACCCTAGACAGACTTAGCAAAAGTAAGAAATGAAGTTCCTCTCTTGGAACATAAGGGGTCTGAACAGCCCCTAGAAGCAGTTCGCCATAAAACAACTCATTCTTGAGATGAAAATCAACATCTGTCTAATTCAAGAAGTTAAGATGCCTTCCCAAACCTTCGCTGCGATTGCTGGTAAACTTTGGCCTAGAGCGGACTACCTGTATGTTGACGCCTTGGGTGCGTTTGGAGGTATTGCTACCCTGTGGAATCCCATTAAAATAAAAGGCAAGTTATTCGCTAGCTCCCAAATTTTCCTAGTGGTTTCTCTCCACTATGGTGATCTTTGCTGGCAGATGTTCAACATCTATGCTCCCAACTCTAGAGTGGGAAGACGGATCCTGTGGGAGGAAATCTCTAATATCATTATGACTAATCAGAAGGACCTATTTATGCTTGTTGGGGATTTCAATGCCCCCCTCTACCCTTCTGAGAAGTGTGGTGGCCTGGAGGATTTCTCTGATAGCATGAGTGACCCAGCCAGCTTCATCAATGCTTCAAACCTTGTGGATATTGACCTTCAGGGTGCCCCCTTCACTTGGTCGAATAACAGGAAAGGCAAACACCTCATCCAAGTTAGGTTGGATAGATTCCTGATCTCCACCAACTGGGATTTGGGAACAAGCTCCTTCCTGAAATCCCTCCCAAGGACAGCGTCTGATCACAACCCCCTTCTTCTCCATTGGAAAGACAGACCCTACTAGGGTCCCCCCCCCTTCCGCTATGAAATCATGTGGGCCTCCCATCCTGACTTCAAGAATTTGGTTAGAGGCTGGTGGTCCACCCCGATCCAAGGGACTGCCATGTTCAGAATTATGGAGAAATTAAAGTTAATCAGCAGGGAAGTCAAAGGGTGGAACAGGAAAACCTTTGGAGACATCTTTAAAAGAAAAAAGGACCTAGGATCTAGACAGGAACAACTTGAAATTTTAATGGCTATTGGTAACCCCCCGGACCCCATTTTGAAGGAGGAGGAAGATTGTCACAAAAGCTAGAAAAACATCCTTGCCAGGGAGGAAGTGTACTGGAAACAAAGATCCAGGATCTAGTGGTTGAAAGAAGGGGACATAAATTCTGCTTTCTTCCATAGATCAGCTTCTAACCACAAGAGGAGGAACTACATCAAAAGTATTAAAGATGAAACTGGCCAGGAGATTTCTAATGACTCTCTGATTGGATAGAATGCGGTGGATTTTTTCACCAATCTGTATGTGGACGGTGGAACGGCTTCGCCTCTCCAAGACTGCCTCATTAGTGAACTACCAATGGCCATTAAGGAGGATGACAACCAGCAACTTCTGTCCCCCATCTCTACTAAGGAAGTTCACAGGGCGGTCTTTGCTATGGGAGCTTATAAAACACCGGGCCCAGATGGTTTCCCCCCGGCCTTCTTCCAGGACTTTTGGGATATTGTTAGCTATGATGTTACTAAAGCTATCCAAGATTTTTTCAAAACGGGGAGATTGCTAAAAAAGATCAACAACACTTTCATTGTCCTCATCCCCAAGACCACCACTCCCAGCTGCCTAAAGGAGTATCGGCCCATAAGCCTCTGCAATACCATTTACAAGATTCTCTCCAAGGTCCTTATAAACAAAATTAAACCCTTCCTAGAAAAATTTATCAGTTTGTCTCAGAAAGGCTTTGTCCCAGGATGACAAATTCTGGATGCTGCCATTACAACTCATGAGATAATCCATTCCATGGATAGGAGCAAATTGCCAGGTATGGCCTTTAAACTTGATATATCAAAAGCTTATGACAAGGTTAATTGGGAATTTATTTTCAAAGTGCTCCTAAAACTGGGATTTAACCAAAAAATGGTGAGCATGATTCGTGAATGTGTTACCATGGTCCAATTCTCAGTCTTGATTAATGGGACTCCTAGGGGAGGCTTCAAAGCTAAGAAGGGTATCTGGCAGGGAGACCCCTTATCCCCTTATCTTTTTATCATGATAGCTGAATTCCTAAATAGAAATGTGACTCATCTAGTCACCAATGGTAGGCTCCAAGGATTCAAAGCGGCCTCCATGCTCCCCCCTACTAATATCCAGCAGTTCGTGGATGACACTTTCCTTTTTGGCAGAACTTCTGTCATGGAGGCTAAAGGTTGGAAGACCCTTCTGGAGGACTATGCCAAGGCATCAGGACAATGCATTAGCTATGAGAAGAGTAATCTCTACTTCTTCAACACTCCAAATAACCTCCAACTCAGAATTCTCTCCATCCTCGGATGCAAAATGGCTACTCTCCCGGGGACCTACCTGGGGCTCCCTCTCACGGTCAAGGAAGTCACCCCCACCTTCTGGAACTCTATCTTGGAAAGAATGCAAAAAAAGCTTGCGGGATGGAAAGGGAAATTTCTCAGTAGGGCGGGGAAGCTCCAGCTCCTCGCAGCCTCCCTACAGGGAATTCCGGTCTACTTCCTCTCCATGTTCAAAATATTAGGGACCATGGGAGAAAAACTTGAAAAAATTCAAAATTTTTTTTTATGGACTGGCTTAGAGGAAAAAAAAGGCCTGGCTCTAGTCAACTGGGATACTATTTGTTTACCCAAATCTCTGGGAGGTTTGGGTATACGAAAGATCAATGCCCTCAATAAGGCGCTAATTGCCAAGGTGGGATGGACCTTGGCTAAAGGGGAGGTAGACTGGTGCAACATCATCAAAGCTAAGTATTTGGACCGGGAGCATTTCTTTTATAATCTAAATACTACTAACCTTCCCCAAGGCTCCAAATTATGGAACAACATCCTAAAGAATAGAGTGATGGTCAGAGAAGGTCTGAAGTGGCAGCTTGGAAATGGCAAAAAGGTGAGATTCTAGGAGGACTTTTGGATGGAGGATAGACCATTGATCAACACTTGCTTCCATCAAATCAGGAACCATTTCAAGGCTATCCTGGGGGATTATGTTGCGGATTATTTGGTCCCAGGAAATGGCTGGAAGGACTTAGTTCCCATCTGCAGAAATCAACTGAACCTGGTCCCCCTGGCTCAGGAGTTGCAACTCTTATTGCTGAAAACTAGAATTCCCATGACCACGAACGAAGACAGCTTCATCTGGAAAGAGACACAATCGGGCTAGTTCTAGGTCAAATCTGCTTACTCTCAGCTCCTAAAACACCCTGTGGATGTGGAAGGTTGGAAGAAAGTCTGGAACCCTCAATTAACTCCCAAAATTAATTTCTTTTGGTGGTCCCTCATGCATGGCAAAACCCTCACGCTTGATAACTAGAAAAAGAGGGGATTTCATCTCCCCAATAGATGCAGCTTATGTAAAATGGATGAGGAATCTATTAGGCACCTTTTTATTCTATGTCCCTTTGCGGCTCACATTTGGTCTGTCACTCTTCAGAAATGTGGTCTGTGTTGGGTCTTCCACAAGAATATAAAAATTTTTGTGTTTGATTGGACCCCCCATTCCCATCATCCCCTCATCATTCAACTTTGGAAACAAATTCCTCCGTACATCTGCTGGGCTTTGTGGAAGGAGAGAAACAATAGAATTTTTAGCGACACTGAGACCCCTCCGGACTCTGTAGCCCTCACCTGCTTTAAGTTGATGTCTTAGAATCTAGAAGCTACATAATGGAAAATCCCCCCCTATCCTCCTGATGAGAGGGATAAGAAGATCACTGGCGGCTGGAAGCTCCCCCCTGGCTTCGATCGCTTCAACAACAACACCAAGAAAAAGAGACAGATGACTAGGTGGTCTTCCCCCAGAATTCACTGGTTTAAATTGAATTTTGATGGCTCTGCTCAATGCAATAGTCGGGCTGGTGGTGGAGTCATCAGGGATCATCTAGGGAACATGGTTGTAGCCTATGTTGGCAACCTCAGTGAAAGTCCAGTCTCTCAAGCTGAGGGAATGGCCCTCCTCTGGGGGCTGAAAATGGCTAACAACATAGGAATAAAGCATCTAGAAATCGAAGGAGACTCTCAAGTTATTATCGACTCTATCAAAGGGAATGCTTCAGCAGGATGGAGAGTGGAACCCATTCTGAGGGATATCAGGTGCTTGCTGGTCAAAATGGAGGACTTCACCATAGACCACATCTTCAGAGAAGGAAATAGAGCGGTGGATTCCATGGCGGCTGAAGGAAGGCTGCAGATGGGCTTACGATGCTGGAGGGACCCCAATCTGCTGCCAATCACTATTAAGGAAATCCTGGATAGGGAAAAAGCCTTGTGCCAGGAAAGGACTAACCCTTCTGCCCAATGATGAAGGAAAATGTGTTAATTTTTTCAAATTGGCACAGAGATCCTGCCAATTTCTACCACAAACGGACACGTAGCAGAGGTATGCGGAGTCATCACTACCACAGGGGACGAATTTATAAAGAAAGGACTGACATCGGGAATGATTACCATTCAATTATGACTCGGACGGTGCCAACTGGCGATGACAAAGGCGACGTTGGGGAGCTGTCAACTCACATTGGCCCGAGTAAAGGCTCGCATGCTCTGAGTAGATCTCCGGCCAGTGATATCTATGAGACTTTAAGGGATAATAATCACTATGATTATTATGACCGTTTAACCCAAGTCTGGCACATTTTCCCTAACTATTCCGTCTTGAGCTTGCTTCGGCTCTGTGTTCTGACTTTCTGTCATTTTCAAACAAAGAACCTGGAGGATTCTAAAATGGGGGGGGGATAGGCTCAGACTGGAACCCAACAAAGTTGAGGAGTTCAAAGCCAAACCCGCAGCCTGGTTCGTGTGCACCGAAGGAGGCATTGACAAATTCATGGAGAACATGAAGGGCAATGATGAGAGACTCTCTAAACAATTTCTGTCCTCCTAGGAGGACAGAAGGGTGACTGTGGGGGGAATCTCCTTCGAAATAAACGAAGAGGTCATTGCCTAGGCTATGGGCCTCTCAATGGAGGGTAGAAAATGGAAAAAACAAAGCCGCATTACGGACTCTACTAGCCTTAACCAGTTTTTCCGCCATGGCGAGAACCCTATCAAGAGGGCCGGAGGCTTTAACAGAGAGGAACTCTCACACCCTTAGGACGAATTCTACTACATAGTGATGAAGTATTTTACGCTTGAAGGCAGGTATGGCATTTTCTACTACTACCACCTCCCCTTCCTGAACCATTTGAGGAACAAAGACCTCATTTCCATTCCATTTTTTTTATTGCACTCGATGGATGCTAACATTAAAGATGTAGCCTGAAGCTAAAAAGAAAGGAAAAGACTTTCTTATCCTGCACCAGGGCCTTATGCTCTGCCTTTTCAACTTCCATCTTGCCCTCTGCCTGCCCCGTTCCATTTCTGTGCATAATGTCGGCCCCTCGACCCAACCTCTAGCCATTAATGATTCAAGCCCCCGTTGCACGGAACTTGGCTCCTCCAGCAAGAAAACCAAGAATCACTCCCCAGAGGAGGTCAGAACCCCTAAAAAAGTTAAAATCCAAGAAATTGATTCGGACCTGGACATTACGGAAGACACTAACACGCCTAGCCGCTCTAGCAGATTGGCCTCTAAACCCTCTGATAAATCCCTAAGAGACCCCTCCTCCTCACATGACACAAGCAACTCCATTCCGACTGATAAAATCCCCCAGGCCCAGCACAAACATTCCCCCCTTTCTGTGAGCTCAACCCATGTTTCTGAAAGCCCGGCCGCCTCTATGAGTCCGAAGCCAGCCAATTTCCCTTCCCCGACCTTCAAGATTGAGAAAATGCTGGTTGTTGAAGAGGCCAGTAGTGTGAAGGAAGAAGATCCCAACCTGGCAGAGCTCGAGAAAAAGATAGAAGCCCTCTCTGACAACCTGTAGGTGATTACCAACAGACTGGAGGCGACGGAGTCCAAGATGCATGATGTGTCTAAATTCGCTCTGAATGTCATGAGATGCTCGGCTACTACTCTGTGCCTTTTGCAGGATAGCGTGGACAAAGGTAAAGGCAAGGAAGATGAGGACTTGAAAGGCCTGTTCAAGTTCCTCACTAAGGAATGGGCTAAGAAGCTGCTCCCCGAGAAGAGCCGAGGGAAAAAGAATTAATTTTCTGCATGTGGAGAAGTTTTTTGTCTATGCGGTGTAGTAGGCTGGATAGGTCTAGTTTTGGCTTATGTTTATATTTTAATGCTTATAGCTCTGCGTGGCACCGGAAGTATACTTTGATTGGTAGTATTTTATTGCTGATAAACTCTCGTAAGATGGTTTTTATTTTTGATAGATGTAAAAGGTTGCTTCTGTGCTGATTGTTTGCGGACAATGGTCCTTCCATTGTTCTCTTAATTGTACCCATGGGTCAGCCCCCTCATTTTTGGCTGCTTTTATTATCAAAAACAACTAAAGCGAAAGTCATTCATGGCATAGTATGATGGTTAAATCATGTAAAGACCACCATAATTTCAAAATAACATAATTCACAAAATACACATAATTAAGAATAGATCATTGCAACATTTCTAGATATACAAGGTCAGAGACAAGAAATTACATTTCAACATATAAAGTCAAATTACATAAGCTGACATCAAGATGGACATAAGGAACATATACTCTTTACAATAGCCATAAGGCCAAATACAATAAATGCATAAGGACCAAATCATGATGAACACCCTAACAGGAGCCCCGACATCTCTTCGTTGAGTACATCATGGGCGAGTACATTGTCGAAGCGCGTTTCCGCCCTACCATGAAGTAGTTACACTTCCCCAGAATCTTTCGTGACATGAAAGATACCCAGCCCAACACGAGGAAGACTAATAATGTGAAATTGACAAGAGTAATGGAATATTGTGTAGTGTGACATGCATACATCTAATACTAAAGCATGAACCCAAGACACACAAGATGAATATAAAATACATTGGTAGACAAAAGCAACACTCCTTGCTTGACTATCTAAAAATCATACAAAATTAGAGTCTCATCTAAATCACAATTGAGCCACGAGGTACACATAACATGATTTTATCCAATCATTAAGAAAGCACCAAAAGGTAAATAAAAGCACCTCAAAAAATGTACATGAGCGTTCACAAAAATACAAGAGCAACAATCCTTGCACTTGATACCTTATTAAGGATCTTATTGTCGAGTAGATCTCAACTAGTCTAAGGTCATTTCAAGTTCACGGTCCCATTTCAATCACAAGAAAAACATAGTGACTTCATAGTAATTATCAATCACCATTTAAAAAAGAAACCTATATACAATCATGCATTCATAAGCATGTAGAAGCAAACAAAACATAGAAGACTACATAGGTGTAATCAAAGGCATCTCAACACAACTGTACTAAGAGGTAAACATAACACAATGCATTTACATATAAAATTAGGGAATATTCTTATCGCTTATTGCATTATGAACTATTATGGGACTATAAAAATATAGGTCAAAGGAAAAAGGATTGTAACCTTTAGATAAGCAAAATCTTACCAATGCCAAAAGATACTAGTCTAAGACTTCAATTCTTGATTGTAAAGTCACCATTCCCATTAATCAATCATCATAAGAAATAAGACTATAATACCAATGTAAGTTTATCCGCCAATGTGTTACTGATAAGAATACTATACAATCCCTTAGACATTGCAAACTAACAACTATGCAAGAGAACATTATGATAGTTCATCATATTGATAGCCACATAGTAACAATCATTTAATTTCCTTTTTAGATAACTAATGTAACTATACAATATCTAATACCATTTTAAATTTACCACAAGAATCATTACCACTCAATATCTTCAAATAACAATACTATCATAATGATAAACTTATTGACTCAAGGGTAATAAACCGGATCGTATAGATATCTTGAAAAGAAGTATTATTCTATTTAAGAGCCAACATTTGAATTGTCCGCGGTGATTGATACTGTTGGTGTAAATAAATATTCACTTTGGATATTATTACACTTACTTAAGTTAACTTAGGATAATGCATCTCATCGTAATTTGGAATTGAGACACTTAGGGAAGTGTGCACTTAGGGATAGAGCTTGTAGGAGAAATTCCACCTTTTGTGGTCTTATTTTGCTGTTACACTCCACATTCGGTGGGTCATCCACCTCTTGTGGAATATTATATTATTTCTCCTACCTACCCTTAGTATTTCTTACCTACCCTTGTTTCTCACTGAGTACATGTCATATTTGTGTGCTCATACATCCATATGGCCTTGCCTATATAAGCAGGCCTCTATTCATTGTATTGGTTAATCCAGTTGATCATTTTTTATTGATGAGAATACAGTTTGTTCTTGTCATTCTATTGTCTCTTTTATGCTTTTCATTGTGCCCTTGATCTTGGCAAAATCCAACATGGTATCAGAGCTATTGGGGCTTCGTTGATCAGTTTTTTGAGACATCGTGGAAGGCTTCTACTTTCGGATTTGGGGATCTTCATTTTTTTGGGGCATCATACAGCGATTTGGACATCATCGTTGAATCCGGGAGGCCATTTCCATAAATTTTGACTATAAAGTCGACCTATTTTGGTGAGAAATTTTTTTTCCCAATTTTGCCTATTTTCGTACAGATTTCGGATTTTTTTCCAGAATTTTTTTTTAAAATTTTTTTCGAAAAAAAAAAGGAGGAATTTCGAAAATAAAATAAAATTATTGAGGGGTCCGCAGACCCCCCGTACCCGGCCGTACCTGCGTTGCAGGTTCTGCAGGTTTCGTAAGCTGATCGTACCCGCAGACCCGTACCTGACGCCGACGCAGTCGCAGATCCGTACCTGACGTCGGCTATTGTGACCCCACCGGCGACGAACAGCTCCCGCCGACGACACCCGCAGGTCCCCGGCGCTTCCCCCGCCCTCCGCCTCGGTTTTCCCCAGCCGCCTCGGTTTCCACCGGCCGCCTCGGTTTCTCCTCCCGGTACTCTCGTTGTCGCCCGCGCCGACAGCCGAACCCGACGGCCTCCGCTTCCCGCCACGTCAGCAACAGGACCCAGCCACGTCAGCAACAGGACCCAGCCACGTGGCCCAAAAATAGACCTCCGTATGCCACGTCAGTGCCACATAGACCGTACGATCTGTCCAGTCACAGGGCCACGCAAGCACCCGTACAGTGCCACGTCATCTATACGGCCTGCACAGTCAGCAGTCCGTACAGTATGGACGCCCAGTCAACAGGGGAAAAGTTTTCGTGACGGTCATACAACCATCAAATTTAACACAGTGACTTGCTGATGTCAGCGCTACATCAGCACTTTTTGAAAAAAATTTGACCCCTCTCCATTGAGCTTTTCAGTTTTGCAGTCCAACTTTGAAAGGCCATATCTTGCTCATTTTTGCTCCTTTTTTGGTGCAATTTTTTTTGAAATGGGCTAAAATTCCATGATCTTTACAGTGGTGTGGTTATTTTCTGATTTTGATGCACAGGTGTTTCAGAATTTTTGGATTCTCTCAGCTGTACCTATCTAATCCTCAATTCTGCAACTTCAAAGGCCTCGTTTGAGCTCATACAACCTCCTTTTCAGGTGCCATTTTTTTTGAAAGTGCTTATTTTTTCATCTACTTATAGAATCTATGATCAAATTTCAGAGATTTTGAGTGAAAATTGTACTTTCAGATATTGGTCTTATTTGGCCTATTAGGTACTTGTAAATTGCTTGGATCTTAGTTAGATCTCTTGCATTAATAGTTTGAGAATCTTTTGGCCTTATTGAGGTAGTTGTAAAATTGTAAATCAGAAGTCCACTTTGCCATTTTTTGCAAGTGGCCCATTGTATACGCACTACTTATAAAGTGCCAAAATCATCACATTTGGGGGGGGTTCTTTGATTGAGTGAATTTGGGGGGTGTCTTGTGTGATTGTGCCTCTCTTTGTGCTCTTTCCATTCTTGTTGCAATGAGTCCTAATAAGTTTCCACCATTAACTCCACATAATTATGCATCATGGAAAATTAAAGTATGGAGTAAACTAATGGAAAAGGGTCTCACACACTACATAGATGGAACAATAACAGCACCACCTGATCCTAAGGCTGATCCAAATGCTCAATTAGAATGGCTCACAAAGAATTGCATGGCTCTTGGAACCTTACGCAAGTATGTATCAGATGACCTCATTTTTCACATTGAGAAGTGTAAAACAATCAAGGAGGCTTGGGATATGTTTCAGAAATTGTATGGACAAGTTGATGAAATCAGAGGCTATCAGATTGACAATGAGCTCACCAACTTAGATCCCAAGAATTTTGATACAATCCAAGATTATGTCACCAAAGCAAATGAGCTAAGAGCAAAGCTAAAGGATTGTGGAATTGACAAAAAGGATGCTCAATTGATATTCAATTTGTTGGATAAGCTTGCACCAGAATATGCAGCATTTGTGTCTAGCTTCCAAACTCATCGTTTGACAGTGGGGAATTCTTATGTTATGCCTTCATTTGATGCTTTCACAGAAATGTTGATATTGGAACAAACTAAGTTGTTGAACATGGGGTTTCTCAAGTCTTCAAAGTCCAAGGCTTTGGTAGCAAATCAAGGAAATCAAGGAAGTCAAGGCAAAGATTCCAACAAGAAGAAGAAGCAATCTAAGTCTCAACCACACCAGGAAAAGGGACAATCATCCTCTCCATCACAAGGCAATTTTCAATCCTCTTCCAAGAAGGGGACACCACCTAAGAAGGATAAACCAACTTGTGCATATTGCAAAAAGTATGGTCATGATGAGCATCAATGCCACGCAAAACAAGTTGATGAGTTAACCAATCTTCTCAAGAAAAACAACATCAACTTGCCATCCGCCTACACAAAGAAGGATTCAACTCCTTCCTCTTCCTCACAGTCTAAGGGAAAAGGGCAAGCATTTGTGGCTACAACAGGTTCTTCACAGCAATGGATACTTGACTCGGGTGCCTCATATCACATGGGTTCTACAAAGGAGCAGTTTTCTTCATTGGAACCATACCTCACATTTACATAGGTGATGACACACAAGTAGAGGTTGAAGGGAAAGGTTCAGTTGACATGGATGATGGAACATTTGAGAATGTTCTCTATGTTCCTAACTTGTCTACCAACCTTCTCTCCATCTACCAAATCACTCACTATGGGAATGGGAAAAAGGTTGAGTTTACCCCAGATTCAGTTGTGGTAAAGGAACTTGATGATGATGCCTTGGTAGCAGTGGGACAATTCAATGACAACTCTAGACTTTATTCATTCTCCCACTTTGTGCCAAGTTCACCTTCTAAGGTCTTGCTTACTCATTCAAATTTAGAAAGTAAGCTATGGCATGAGCGGTTTGGTCACCTCAACTACCGCTATCTTCAGCAGCTAAGCACTCCTCAGACTAGCTTAGCCTCTCTACCTCCTCCACCTTCCTCCATTGTGGATAGTGATGTTAGTGATTTAGATGATGAGACTCCCTCAACTCCGACTCGTAGGGTTACACCTCCGCAGGGTCCACTTGCAGTTGAGGAGCCTCGTTCTCCACCTCCACCTAGACCTCGTTGGGCTCGACAAACACTTGAGTCCGCGGGTTCTCTTGTTGGGGATCCTTCGGATACACAGAGAACTCGATCACAACATCAGGATCTTCCACATGCATTTATTGCTACCGCTTCCGATCCACAGACATTTAGGGAAGCATCAGGGGTTCCTGAGTGGGACCAAGCTATGGAGGAAGAGTATAGTTCCTTGATGAGGAACAACACATGGGATCTAGTCCATCTCCCTAAGGGGAGAAAGATGGTTCGATGTAAGTGGATCTATCAGACCAAGTTTGCAGCGGATGGTAGTGTGGATAAGTATAAGGCTCGGCTTGTTGCAAAAGGTTTCTCACAGGTTGCAGGTGTTGACTATACTGAGACCTTTGCACCCGTAGCCAAGATGAACTCCATTCGTTTGACACTTGCTATTGCTACAGCTCATGGTTGGGCTGTACATCAGATGGATGTGAAGAGTACCTTCCTTCATGGTGACCTTGATGAGGAGATTTATATGGAGCAGCCACAGGGTTTCATCCAGGATACTTCCTTGGTTTGCAGACTAAGGAAATCTCTCTATGGCCTTAAGCAGGCCCCCAGGGCTTGGTATGCCAAGATGGATTCCTTTCTTCTCTCCGCAAGTTTCACCAGGTGTCATTCCGATCCGAATGTCTGCATTTTGCGACAAGATGACTCTCACTTGATCCTTGTGCTCTATGTTGATGACTTGATCATTACGAGGAGTACTTCATCCATCATTAGCAGGGTCAAATCTGCTTTGCATGACAGATTTGCTATGACTGACTTGGGTCTTTTGCACTACTTTCTCGGGATAGAGATTTCACAGTCACCTTCCAGGATCACACTATCGCAGCCCAAGTATGCTCTTGATCTACTTGCACGCTTCCATATGGCTGATTGTAAGCCTGCCCTGACTCCCTTTCTTTCAGGAGTCAAGCTTGAGGCTCAGTGTTCTTCTCCACTAGTTGATGCCACTTTGTATCGTCAGCTTGTGGGTAGTCTCATCTACTTGACTCATACACGCCCTGATATTTCATTTGCAGTTGGCATGGTTTCCCGCTTCATGCAAGAACCACATGAGCTTCATTGGAAAGCCACCAAACGCATTCTACATTAAATCCAGGGTACACCTCACTATGGGATTCACTATGCAGCAGGCACCGGACTTCGCTTGGTTGGTTACACAGACTCCGATTAGGCTGGCGATCTAGTTGATCGTAAGTCTACTTCTGGTTACAGTTTTCACCTTGGTTCAGGCCCCATTTGTTGGCAGAGCAAGAAGCAACATGCTATTGCTCTCTCTTCGACTGAGGCTGAGTATCGAGGCGCTGCTAACGCAGCAACTGAGACCATTTGGCTCCAGCAGATCCTCACAGAGTTTGGATTCACTACTCCACGACCGATAGTCCTATATTGTGACAATCAGAGTGCCATTGCCATCTCGAAGAACCCGGTCCAGCACCAGCGGACCAAACACATCGAGATTCATATGCACTACATCCGAGAGCTCATCCAGGAGCAGGTCATTGATTTGCAGTATTGTCCTACAGCAGAGTAGGTTGCTGACATATTCACCAAACCTTTCACCGAGAGTAAGTTCCAGCAGTTGCGAGCTCTC
Organism: Cryptomeria japonica; assembly: GCF_030272615.1. Taxonomy (NCBI): domain Eukaryota; kingdom Viridiplantae; phylum Streptophyta; class Pinopsida; order Cupressales; family Cupressaceae; genus Cryptomeria; species Cryptomeria japonica. Next base: position 382,070,170 of record NC_081414.1, on the reverse strand, counting down.
TTGGGGGTGCGGGATGTGTCATTAGGGGGGGTCAGCTGACTTCTCCTTCCTCTCTTATGGGGGGGACTTTTTCCTCTTTGAAGTTTTGTCCTTCTTCTTTGAGATTCTTTTGTACATTCATCTCTCTTTTGGGGGGGAGTTTTTTCCCACTGGGTTTTCTCCCTTTCTCCGTTTGTGAGAGATTGCATTGCATAGTTTTGCTTGCATTTGCATTTTGTACATGGGTACCTATCATGGCCTAGTAGCCGGGACCCATCTTGCATTGTTGACTTGAGTCTTCATTCCCCTAAGTTGCACTTAAGGGGGGGTGTTGGTGTAAATAAATATTCACTTTGGATATTATTACACTTACTTAAGTTAACTTAGGATAATGCATCTCATCGTAATTTGGAATTGAGACACTTAGGGAAGTGTGCACTTAGGGATAGAGCTTGTAGAAGAAATTCCAACTTTTGTGGTCTTATTTTGCTGTTACACTCCACATTCGGTGGGTCATCCACCTCTTGTGGAATATTATATTATTTCTCCTACCTACCCTTAGTATTTCTTACCTACCCTTGTTTCTCATTGAGCCACATGTCATATTTGTGTGCTCATACATCCATATGGCCTTGCCTATATAAGCAGGCCTCTATTCATTGTATTGGTTAATCCAGTTGATCATTTTTTATTGATGAGAATACAGTTTGTTCTTGTCATTCTATTGTCTCTTTTATGCTTTTCATTGTGCCCTTGATCTTGGCAAAATCCAACAGATACCATTTCAAAATACTCTAGTAGTCTCATGCGCTATATTTATTATTCTATCATGCGCTATATTAATAAACTTCATGTTAACTTTCTAAAATAGTCCTCCTTTTAAGCTCACGTGGGCTTCTTCTAATGTGGCCTTTTCCTAATTTATAAATATTTTATTATTAGGCTTAGTTTCAAAATGAATAAAAAGTTATGCATAAGATCTTGAAACATGAGCTTTTAAAAAGCATGCCATACTTTAACCTTTTCTAGATATATACATATATATATTAAATCAATTTTTATTTAATAAGTTGTGTTTACTTTATTTTAAATTATAATAGGGCAGATTAAGTTATTAATTAAAAATATATTTGTAAAAACTCACTTTATAAATTAATGCATGTTTTTATAAAAATATTTACATATATTTTAAATAGAAATAATATAACTCAATTTGATCATCTTAATTAATTTTATTTTCATTTTTGTTTGTATTTTTAACTCTTAGATAAAATCGACTCTTTTTTTAATTATAGTTTTCTATTCTTGAAGCACATCTAATTTCAATTAAATTATAATATTTTTCTTTCTAAATAATTTGATGATAAATCTTAAAATTAATTACAAAATAGAAATTAAAATAAAAATAATTTAGGAAATATATCAGGTTATGACAAATCTTGACATTACTATTGTAGCCATCAATATTTAAACCTTTGTTGGGCAATTGTGATCACAAGTATTGTTTGTGTCTTTGTTGATCCAATATGCTTGAACCTTCTCATTAAAGTTGTTGGCATTCATGGCAATGTTTTCATGTTCCAAACCCTTGTCGAGTCAGTGTGTTCACAAGCTTTGTGCCCTGCTGAGTTATTGAGCTCACAAATTCAGATTGTTCGTGTTAATATAATACATTCATGCCAAGGATGAGGTCCTTCATTTGTAGTCTCATGTGACTCAAACCACACTAAAAATTCTCATATTATCAATAAAAAGAAAAATTGAACTTAGTTGGAGGGGGGGAAAATCTTCTTTTCCATTACTTAAGAAAGCATTCAATGGTGTTGGAAGGGGTGACATATTTGGTTAAGGGCTTTGGGTTCATCCTATGTACGTTCCAAGATCGATCTCTCCACCTCAAATTCTCCGGTAGCCAGCTCATTTAGACCCAATTGATCACATTGAACAGTTATAAAAGACTAATCTAATCAAAGAGCTAAGTTGTATTGATTTCTCTTGATTACCTAAAAAATACATTTAATAATCTAATAAACATAATTAATATTTTTTTGAATAAAACATGAAAATTTCTAAGGGTTATACTGATGTTTCTTTATCTAACCATGAACAATTCTAACATGTGAAGGGCAAATGTTGGGCATCACATATAAGCCATGGACAGGCACGAGTAAACCAAAAACTTAGAGATAAAACTGATAAGACTCAAAGCCCATCAATCACAAACAACAACTAGCCAACAGTAGACACCCACAACTCCATAACAGCAAGAGAATTCATTTCAATGACTCTTCTGAGACCCTGGGAACATTTCACTGTAAACGATTTGGGCATGGTGTCCCAAAATGGGTTCATTTCACATCACAGTAATCATCTCAAACTGTGGCAAAAGTAGGAACAAAATAAATGAAATCACTTGTCCCCAAATGAAATCCCTTGGCCCCTGCAAAATATTAAAACATGGGTTGAGTGAAGAAATGAATGAATGGAAGATTTCAATAATATTCATGAGGTCGAAACAGTCTAGAATTTATGAAATATTTAGTCTTTTGTATTGAATTGGATTTCAGAACATTAAAATATGGGTTGGGTGAAAAGATAAATAAATGAACGAATGAGTTTTAATGACGTTCACGAGACCATCAGTCTATAAGACTAAAAACAACATCATTAACACTTTTCAGATTCTTTTCATTGTCAGCTTTTCTTTTGTATTACTTAATCAAGAAATCCACAATTTTATGAAATCTTACTCCTCAAATAACTCATTAGATTGCTCACCCTCAAATTATTCTTGTATTATAAAAGGAAAGCTTTTTGTCCCATCATCACCATCAGCCCCTGCTACTAGTGCCAAAAAAAACACGTACAAGGTGAGTGAAGAAGAGAACAGTGAAAGTGGAAGCCTGGCATTGAAATAATGGGCAAACCTTACCTCTTTTTGCAGGTTCAAGTGACAGGAATCTCCCGCCCAAATATGGGGAAAAGAAGAATTGTGGGCACATGGGGCTGGAAGAAGTAGAAAGGTACCCATAACTAATCACTCTATTCATGTCCCGTCAATTCATATGAATTCTCTTGTCAGATGTCATTCCAGTCTATACTCTCTGAGTATCTAGTTTTTCCCTCCCTGACACCTCTCACATGCCCTCTGCCAGGAAATAATGCTAACTGCCAAGTGCCAATAATTCTCCATGGATAAGAATGGAGTAACATAACCTCTAATACGGAGTACTGTGTGAATTATAAAAATCAATTGTATTGAAAGCCATGTGCTTGGAATGGTAGAAGTAGTGGTATATGGAGAAGGAAGGACAAGTTTTTGCGGCGAGCATTGGGGTGGTGGGTGGTGGGTGGTGGGGAAGTGGTACCTGCTTCCCTCCCATGTGAGTGGAATCATGTCCATGTTCTTCTTTTTTTGTCTTTTAGGAAAAGGGGTCTAGTTATCGATTATGTTTCAACGATGTTTATTTCTTGTTTATCCAACTTTTCGTTTGTATTAAAAAGGAAAGTAAAGAATCTTTGTCTATTTACTATAGGACAGCCAAAAGCAATACATGGACAGGTATTGAAATGATTGAGAAAAATTACTACTTATGCAATGTGGGTTAAGGATTTTGACTCAAAAATTATGTAGGTGAGAAAAGGAAATGAATGAACCTTTGTCAATTAATATAGGGCAATTAAAAGCAATAAATGGATAGGCAGTGAAATGATTGAGGAAAACAAGCAGGTTTATGGGAATTACTACTTATAAGCAGGTTTATAGGAATTACTACTTATAAATTGCGTGGTTGAGGAAGTAAAGGAATGGACCCTTGTCTACTAAATATAGGGCAATCAGAAGCAAAAATGGATAGTCATTGAAATTTGGGGAATTACTACATTTGAAATGTGGATTAATGAGTTTGATTCAAAAAAATTGTGATTGAATTCTGATAGAAATATCATGATGATTAACAAAAATTAAAGATTTGAATTTTGGGTTTGTTTGATTCTATGTTATAAATATTGTTTTTTTGTTTTCTAAGTGATTCAAGAGAATTACTACAGATGAAATGTGGGTTAATGAGTTTGACTCAAAAATTGTTTGGTTGAGTTTTGATAGCAAAACCATGATGATTTAAAAAGGTTAAAGATTTGAATTTTGGGTTTGTTTGATGTCATGTCGTAAAGATTGTACTTCACTTTTCTAAGTTATGTTATGATATTAGATTTGATTTTGTGATGTGATAGATTGCTAATTGATCTTTATTTTGTTCTAGGTTGAATTTGTACACATAGAAATAGTTCTTGTGTCTATAAATGTGAATCATGTTTGTCTATACATATGAATCATGCTCGTCGAATTAACTTGTGTATGAAAACAATCCATGAAGTTTTAATATTCAAAAATTGTTTGTTTTGGTTCTTGGAATCAACTTTTGATGAAAAAGCAATATTGGCAAACACTTTTGAGAGTTTAATATACTTGTATATTGACATTTGATAAAACCCTTGGGATTGGATTTAATAGTTTTGGAACAAGAATCAACTTAGACAAAAAGCAATATTAAAATATACCTTATCTATCATTTTATACTAATGTTGATGATGCAATCATGTGCTATAGCACCCTTTGAGCAATAATAGGAATTGAAGTAAGAGCTTTTTGATGCCTAAAAGTGGATTTGTGTCTATCCTTTTATACAATAACGCATTATACAATTTGAATTTTTTTTCACTCAATTCGACAAACAATAGCTAGTTAGGAAGGGTTAGTTTGGGACTATAATTAAATATGAATTTAGAATTTCAAGTCTCATTTTCACACCCATGGATTTGACCCAAGCAGGCAAATGGATAGATTAGGACTTTAACTAATCCCTAGGGATCTGTGTAAATGAAATTAGGCTGGATAAAGTATTTTTTCAACTCTTTTGTAGAAACACACCTCTTATACCATAGGCGTCACATAGAAAAGACTATCTAGTCAAGTGAGCCCCCAAAAACAAGAAAGTGTAAGGTATGCAACTTTCTCCATTATAATAATACTCCACTAGCTTAAATTGTATTTACAAAATATTATACATCAATTTTAATTAATATAATCAAGCATATGATATCTAAGAAAGCATACAAGTTAAAAACAATATCTAAAACGGAGGCTAAAAAGTAGTTGAAGTCCCTATCAAAGGTCTATTATAAGACAAGGAAGACATCATAACAAATGGTAGTACTACATAGTTCCCATTAGTGTTTTGATGAATATGAGTTTGAGAGGTCTCTAGCCATTTTAAAAGGAAGTACTCAAGATGCTCACATTTTTTGTTTGTTTATGTAAATAATGTTGGCAATTTGGAGGAATTGATTATGTGTTGCATTGATGTTTGTCATTGATGTCAACACTAGTTGTTTTGTTGTCTACCGGGTTCCGGTAGAGTGGTTGGACTTTGATGATGATCAAGAGATTTGTCTCCGGTATTCTCCGATATGCTCCGGATATTGGAATTGGTTTGGATTGGTTATTCATATGTTCCTAATGCGTATCTCATTCAGTTGGTTTGGGATTTGATGATCCGAAAGCTATCATTTGTTCTAGTAAGCCTTTTGGTTACTGGTAAGGGTTTTACCAATAGAGCTTTGTTGAAGATCTTTTGATGAATCTGATAAGTGGTGTTGGTGCGGTTTTTATAAGGTTATCAAGATGCTGATGGTTATCATGTTCGTATACCAGTTGATCGGTGGTGTTTCATTTGGCTTATGGCGACCTATTTTAGGTCTGGTCTTATTCTGTTAGGTTATGGACTGGTTTATGTAATGTGTTGGTTGATGCTCCCAATGCGTTACCGATTGGATTTATTGATTGGTTTATGTTGTTTCAGCTTAGGCCGACTTGGTTTATCACTGGTTTGCGGGATTATGTAATGGATTTATTGTATTATCTTTTATGTGGCCGACCTAATTATTTAGGTCCCATGTTGGTATATATATGATGTAAGATCTCTTTGTAGATCATGTTAATGGATGGTTATGGGATTAACTATGTGCAAATAAGGTTGTAATCATATGCAGAGGTTTTGGTTGATCACAGGTGATCGAATTGGGTTTGTGTAAGAGGTTTAAGACATCTAGTATTGAGCTTAACTAGAACTGTACTTAGGCATAGGAGATGCTATTCTTGCAGTTCATTCATATTTCTAGATTTTAGTCTGGATTTCTTTTATAGTCAGTGAGGCTTCTTTTGTGATAAGTAGTGTGCTCTAGGAAGTGTGCCTTCTTGCATGTGCAAGCCCCTCTTATTGTAATCACATACTTACTGTAGAAGTATTATTTGACTGTGGGTAGGCTTCCCACCGTGGTTTTTCCCTTTACCGGGTTTTTCACGTACAAATATTAGTGTTCTGTGTTGTGGACGGATGGTAATTGTTTTTTGATTTATGTTTGTGCTTAACTGATATATCTGCTATTTCATTATTTTGTTTATGCATTCTGGTAAAAGGTTTTGTGTGCTTAAAATTTCATAATTTGTTGACAACTGATTCACCCCCCCTCTCTTTTGTCCACCGGTTATCATAAAAATTGGTATCCGAGCCTAGTCCTCTCTGTAGAAGCTTAACCGTTTGAAGAAGATCCTATGGTATCTAATAGTTCATCCACAACTGTTTTCCAGAGAGAAACCCCTAAGCTTGATTCAGCAAATTACAGAGTATGGAAGATTTAGATGGAGACTCATTTGAGATGCATTGGGAAAGAAATTTGGGAGATCACTAAGAAAGTCTATACCCCTTATTATCTAGCATCTGACAATCCTCCTCCGACAAACTTCGATAAGAACATTGAAAATGATTGTAGAGATAGAGAAGCCCTCTTGAGTGCACTTTCTGATCAGCAAATAATGGGATTAACTGAGAAATCATTTGCAAAGGCTATATGGGATAATTTGGAGACTTTGAATGAAGGTGACCCTACTGTTAAAATTGCTAAACTTGATGGTTACCGGGTGAGGTATGAGAACCTAAAAACGGAGGAAGATGAAAGGATTGCTACTTTTATGAAAAGAGTTAATGAAATTGTTATGGGAATTCAGTGTTGTGGTGGATCTCTAAGCAAAGATGATATTGTTTCTAAAGTACTGAGAGCTTTGCCACAGACTTACAAGATGAAGGCTACTGCAATTAATGAGCTAAGAACAATGTCTAACACCTCTGCCAACATGTATACTTTGGTTGGAAAGTTATCTGCCTTTGAGCTTGAAGAATTTGGTCCTCAAGGTGCTGCAAAGACTAAATGTGCTTTTCATGAATCTACATCATCAACCGACAAGAGTGATTGGAAAGCTTTATATGTGAAAGAACTAGAGGAAATGAAGAAAGAAGATGAAAAGTTTGAGAAACTTGAAGCCCTATTTTCTAGAAGAGTACCTAAAGGTCTGACAGGAAGTAAGTATGAAGGAAAATCACCTTTTAAATGTTTTGCATGTAATAAGATAGGTAATTTTGCATCTAGATGTCCAGAGAGGAATTCAAGATTTGAAGAGAAAGCTAGAATATCTTTTAGGCCTAACCATGATTATTATAACAAGCATAAGTATAGGAGAAACAAAGACAAATAATGCTACTATGTGGATGAGGAAGGTGTGACAGATTCTAATGATGAACTAACATGAGATTCAACTAGTGGATCTGACAATGGAAAGGAATGGGTATTTTTGGCTATCATTAAAAATGAGGAGAAGGCCCTTGCTGCTAAAGTTGAAGACAAGAATGAATGGGTGATAGACAGTGGATGTTCGCATCATATGACTGGAGATAAAAGGAAGTTTCTATATTTGCAAGAATTTGATGGTGGTCTGGTTAGATTTGGAGATGACAAAGCATGCATGATCAGAGGAAGATGAACTATATCACTGGATGGTAAGCATAATACTGATAATGTTTATTATGTCGAAGGTTTAAGGCATAATCTTTTGAGTGTAGGACAGTTGGTGGATAAGGGATTTCAATTACAGTTAAAGGATGGAAAATGCAAAATCATCGACAGATCTGGATTGGAGATTGCAACTGGTACTCAGACTAATGGTAACATCTTTCATTTGAACTCCGGTGAGAAGACATGTTAGATTGCACAAATTGATGAGAGTTTGCTATGGCATAAGAGGTTTTGTCATGTGAATTTTGACTGCATTGTAAACATCAGTTCAACTAAGGGTGTTAGATATACCTAAGATTGTGAAGCCCTATAATCCAATATGCAAGGAATGTCAAATGGGAAAGCAGGTCATAACTTATTTTAAGAGTATATAAGAAAAATCTAATGATGTTCTTGATCTTATTCATATTGATTTATGTGGTCCTGCTAGAATAAAAAGTTTTCGCAGAGATAGATATTTCATGCTAATCATTGATGACTATTCTAGAACGATGTGGGTTACTTTTCTAAGGGAGAAATCTAAAGCCTTTGAAAAGTTCAATATCTTTAAATCTAAAGTTGAGACAAAGACAGAGCTGAATATTAAATGCTTAAGGTCATATTAGGGTGGTGAATTCGCATCTGATGAATTTAACAATTATTGTGAGAAGCATGGGATAAGGAGACAGTTGTCTGCACTCCAGACACCTCAACAGAATGGTGTTGTGGAAAGAAAGAACATAACTATCTTGGATGCAACTAGAACTATGATGATGGAAGCTAATCCACCTCATATCTATTGGAGAGAAGCTGTGAGCACAACGGTATATACATTCAACAAAGTTCATATCAAAGGAGACATCGGTAAGACACCTTATGAGTTATGGTTTGGTCATACACCTACAATTAAGTATTTCATAATCTTTGGTAGTAAATACTATATTAAAAGAGATGATTCTAATGAATAATGATGAACAAATAATACCCTAACTGGTACTGAGAGGGGGGGGGGTGAATCAGTACGGACAAAATTTTTCTCAACACTTTATCATATTAAAACAATGTTGATCGGTTGTCTTCACCATTGAACTTAACCATGGGTATACCGGTTAAACACAGATACTTCAGACAACATTTGACAGATCTAAATCTTGATGACTACTTCCTGATATAATCAAGCATGAGTTGTATCAACAATACCGCAATCATTTATCACAATATGCATATTCAACTTTAAACAAAAACTACTCATTCATCACATGTAAACTCACAACCCATAATACGGATTTTTTTCACGTGGAAACCTAAATGGGAAAAACCACGGTGGGGATGAATACCCACAAGCTTGTTTTGAACTCTTTTGAAGTTCGCTCTGTTAGGATCCTAGTCCGGTTAAAGACTTTACAATAAGGTTCTGTTAGGAACCGATCCTGTTAGGGATCACCCGGTTAAGGGATGGCAATAAACCATGTTAAAGGTTACCTCACTAGAGGATTTAAAGAACTCAATGAACTTGAGTCACCTGGTTAGAGGATTTTCAACAAGCCTGTTAAAGCTACCCAGTCAAGGGATTTTACTTTTGTTGAAATGGTTAGAAGTCAACAGGTAAAGATTTGATCTGATAACAACACTACTTGCTATGGCAAATCCTTTTCAGCTCCTCTCCTCTGCAATCACACTCTGCAGATTCCACACTCTGGTTTGGCAAGTATCTCAACACACAAAAACATCATTTTCCAACACTAACAATAACAAACATCATCGACCTTATAGACAACAATTAGGTCGGTACCATAAACCCTAAACCCTAAACATTTTAGGTTTATAATTACAAGCGGTCCAATCCTGACCATCCAAACATATTGCATAGAGTGAAATGATCTAAAACAGATCTCAAGTCATTCTGCATTGTCCAATCTTCACCGCATCTGGAAACCAGTAACCCATCACACGCACTTCACACACCGCTCAGAACATCACGAATTCCTGAGGTAGGCATTCAATGCATTCAATCTTCACGCGCAAGATCCTCATGGAAATTCTTCACATGCACACAACTTGACGTGGCATCCCAATCCTTATCCTTATTATTCACAAAACACCATTGGTTTCACCGCACAAGCCAAACCGGAAACCCTAGAGATGAACAGAGACTACCAACTGACAATCACACTTAGTGAACCCAGACACTGGTCCACTCCATCCTGATTGACCATAACCACTTCCAATCTTCATACCAGTTCATACCGGTTCACCTATTGACATCAATGAAAACATACATTGTCATCGCTTCATCATATGCCAACAATCTACCCCTTAGGCATTGATGGCAGTACTCAGTGTATAATTGCTCAGTATCTGCACCATGCTCAATAACATATACCGGTTCATTGTCAAATGATCACTTCCACCACCATTTGGACTGGTCAGTGTGTACATGCTCAATATCTTCTCCCCAAACAATATATCTTCTTCATCAGATATCGTCTCCCTCTTTGATAGCAATTCCAAAGTGGAGGCACAAGCTTCCAAGCTCCACTATGTTGCCCCCCTTGTGGTGTAGCATCCTTCAACACATCAACCCTGTAAGATCTGACATGGTAGTACCTGACTGATGTGGAGCACACAACTTTAGTTTACTTCATGAAGGGGCAAAACCCCTAATTCACCTCTCAAATAGGTAAATGTAGTCTTCGGTAAGGGCTTAGTGAATATGTCTGCTAACTGCTCCTTACTGGAAACATGTTCTAATACAACCTCTTTATTCTGAACTTTTTCTCTCAAGAAATGATACTTGAGTTCAATGTGCTTTGTCCTAGCATGCAATATTGGATTTTTAGAAATATTGATTGCACTAGTATTATCACAGAAAATACTCACCGGTTCAGATATAGGCACTTTGAAGCCATTCAGTGCATGCTTCACCCAGATTGCCTGAGTCTAGTTCATAAAAGTTGCCACATACTCTGCTTCAGCGGTAGACTGGGAAATACAGCTCTGCTTCTTGCTCGTCCATGAGACTAGTCTTCCACCAAGGAACAACACTTCACCGATTGTGCTCTTCTAGTCATCCACATTACTTGCCCAATCTACATCAGTAAACGCTTTGAGTTTAAAGTTTCCATTGTATGGATACGACAATCCATAATCAACTATCCCTTTTAGGTATCTAAGAATCCTCTTTACCGCTACCATGTGGGATTCTCTTGGACTCTTCTGAAAACGAGCTACTATGCCCATTGCATGAGCAATATCCGGTCTGCTGTGCACCACATAGTGCAGCTTACCGATCATTGACCGGTAATCCTTCTCATTCACCAATGTTGTATCATCCTCCTTTGTCAGTTTGCAGCCCATCACCATCGATGTTCCAACTAGTTTTCTCTCCTCCATGCCAAAGGTCTTTAATACCTCTTTGATATACTTGGACTGGGTAATAAAGATACCCTCCTTCATCTGCTGAATCTGTAGACCAATGAAGAACTTTATCTCTCCAATGAGAGACATCTCAAACTCTTTCTTCATTTCATCTATGAATGCATGGCTCATTCCATCATCTCCTTCGAAGATTATGTCATCTACAAATACTTCACAGATCATAATCTGATCACCTTCAGATTTCAGGTAGATGTTGTTGTCCTCACTTGTTCTCCGAATTCCTGTTTTTACAAGATGAGAGTGTAATCGTTCATACCATGCCCTTGGTGCCTGTTTCAATCCATACAGGGCCTTGTGTAATCTACAGACCATGTTACTAGCTTATGACAAAGCAAACCCATCTGGTTGCTTAATATACACTTCTTCTTCTAGGATTCCATTCAGGACTGTAGACTTCACATCCGTCTGGTATACTTTGAATCCCTTGAATGCTGCGAATGAAAGTAGCATTCAAACACCTTCTAGTCTAGCCACTGGGGCAAAGGTTTCTCCATAGTCTTTTCCCTCTTCCTGAGCATATCCCTTGCATACAAGTCTTTCCTTATTCCTTACCACTGTGCCTTCTTCATTCAACTTATTTTTGAAGACCCATTTGGTACCAATTACATTCTTATGTTCCTGTCTAGGTACCACGGACCATGTTGCATTTTTTTCTATCCAGTCTAGCTCCTCTTCCATTGCCTTTATCCAGTCTTCATCGGTAAGTGCCTCTCTAGTGGTCTTAGGCTCAAATTCTGAAATCATGCAAGAGTTTTCTTTCACCTTTCTCCTTGTGAGTATCCCTACATCTTTGTCTCCTATGATCTGCTTCGAATCATGATGTTGTTTCACATACCTAGGAATGACCCTAGCTAGTTCTGCTTGCATTTCCTCTTCTTCTTCTTCCACTTCATCTTCTTCTTCACCTACTGTAGCTTCTACCGGTATAGGAACACTAAGATCTTTTTGGTGTTTGCAACTTGTTTCCTTCTTAACCAGTTCCCAAAAGGCTACACCTGGTTCATCTTCTGCTTGCTTGCTGCAAGTTTCCTCAGGCTCCTCAAGGGATTCATCAACCTTGACATTGATACTCTCAACAATTTTCTGAGTCTTGTTGTTGTAGCATTTGAGAGCTTTGCTTTTAGTGGAATATCCCAGAAATATTCCTTCATCACATTTAGCATCAAACTTGCTTTGATGCTCACCTCTCCTGATATAGCACTTACTGCCAAACACATTAAAATAACTCACATTAGGAGTTCTCCCATTCCAGTACTCATAGGGGGTTTTGTCTTTACCTTTCTTGATGAGTACTCGATTCATGGTATAGACTGCAGTGCTCACCGCTTCTCTCTAAAAAGTGTGAGCAACCTTTCCTTGGATCAGCATAGTTCTGGCCGCTTCAACTATAGTCCTATTATTACTTTTTGCTATGCCATTCTATTGTGGTGTCTTTGGGGTAGACAACTACCTCTTGATGTCATTCTCTTCACAGTACTTGTTGAATTCATTAGAAGTGAATTCACCTCCCTGATCGGTTCTTAGGCATTTTATTCTTATGTCGCTCTCCTTCTCCACCAATGCTCTAAAGGCTTTGAACTTTCCAAATGCCTCAGACTTGTCTTTCAAGAATGTGACCCACATCATTCTTGAGCAGTCATCGGTAAGAATCATGAAATACCGATCTTCCTGAATGCTTCTAGTTTTCATCGGACCGCACAGATCAGTGTGCACAAGATCAAGTAAGTTCTTTGATGAAAAAGATTTACCTTTGAATGTTGAGGAAGAAATCTTCCCAAGTTAACATTCTCTGCATAAAACATTCTCCAGTTTGTTTAGTAAAGGAAATCCTCTCACTGCCTTGATCTTACTCACCTTTACAATATTATCAAAATTCATATGACAAAGTCTCCTATGCCATATCCAACTATCATCAAACTTCGCCATCAAGCACTGACTAATCTTGGCATTCAGTTGAAACAGGTTTCCTCTGGTCTTCTTACTGGTGGTAATAAGTTCACCACTCTTTCCAATTATTCTGCAGACTCCACCTTTGAACTCCAGAATGAGTCCTTTCTTGTTCAGTTGAGCAACACTCAAAAGATTGTTCTTAAGTCCTTCCACCCAGTAAACATCATCCACACTACTCTTTCCATTCAGTGAGATGGATCCTTTTCCTTTCACCATGCAAGGTGCATTGTTGCCAAACTGGACAACACCTCCATCATATTCTTTCAGAGAGAAACTTTCTCCGGTCACCAGTCATGTGGTGAGAACACCCGCTATCAATGATCCACTCATTAGAGTTGTCAATGTGAGAGACAAGGGCTTTTTGATCAAACACCTCTTCCTTTACTGCTACAAACACTATGTCCTCATTCTCTTCATCCTCAGATTCTTCATCGGTAACACCTTCATCAACTGCAACAAGACAATTTCTCCTACCTCCTCCTTTATAATTTCTAAACCTTTCCAGTTTATCCTTATTGTCATTGTTAGGATAGTTAACAACTATATGTCCTATCTTATTGCAGGAAAAACATTTTAGTGGAAGCTTACCTCTGTATTTTCCAGTGCCTTTTGGAAGTCTCTTGGCAACAAGAGCTTCAAACTCCATCAAAATCTCCTCATCATCCATAGCTCTACTTGGCCTGGATTCATAACTAGTGCTAACCTCTTTTCCTCTCCTGGTAGGTGCAGAGGAAGCAAATGCTCTGAAGGCTGATTCAGTCTTCTGAACACTACCATCATAGCTATTCAATTCATATATACATTCAGCCTTGTAATAATAGAGTCTAAAGATACCTTTGTTTTGTTGATAGACCTTAGCTCCTGAATAGCACCAACCCTGATTGCATAGATCGGTAACAATGATCTCAGAACTTTACTGACAATGGTGGCATCATCAATTGTTCCACCAGTGCTCTTGATATCTGCAACCATAGTCTTGATCCTTATGCCATATTGTTGAATGGTCTCACCTTCAACCATCCTCATGTCTTCAAATTTTCCTCTGAGGATTTCTTCCTTAGCTTTCTTGACATTCTCATCACCACCATAAATGGTTTCTAGTGTGTCCCATACATCCTTAGGATTTTCCTTATCTTGTACATCAATGAACTCAATATTGGACATGCTGCTAATAAGGGCTTCCATGACTTTCCCATTTTCTTGAATCTCTCTTTTCTGATCATTGGTTAGAGTGCTAGTGGGGATTACATAGGAATTCTCAACATAGCTCCAGTGTTGAGCAACCAAACTCTTGATATAAATCTTCATTTTTTCCTTCCATATTTTGAAGTTATCCCTATTGAACTTAGGACCTTCCCTCTTCATCATTAAAGCAGGATCTTTTACCTCAAGCGGTTAAGCTTATATCACCGAGGACCTGGAGCTATTCTGATACCAATTGATGAATAATGATGAACAAATAATACCCTAACTGGTACTGAGAGGGGGGGGGGGTGAATCAGTACATACAAAAACTTTCTCAACACTTTATCATATTAAAACAATGTTGATCGGTTGTCTTTACCACTGAACTTAACCATGGGAATACCAGTTAAACACAGATACTTCAGACAACATTTGATAGATCTTAAATCTTGATGACTACTTCTTGATATAATAAAGCATGAGTTGTATCAACAATACCACAATCATTTAGCATTGCATGCATATTCAACTTTAAACAAAAACTACTCAATCATCACATGTAAACTCACAACCCATAACACACAAATTTTTTTCATGTGGAAACCCAAATGGGAAAAACCACGGTGGGGATGAATACCCACAAGCTTGTTTTGAACTCTTTTGAAGTCCGCTCTGTTAGGAGCCTAGTCCAGTTAAATACTTTACAATAAGGTTTTGTTAGGAACCGATCTTGTTAGGGATCACCCGGTGAAGGTATGGCTATAAACCCTGTTAAAGGTTACCTCGCTAGAGGATTTAAAGAACTCAATGAACTTGAGTCACCTGATTAGAGGATTTGCAACAATCCTGTTAAAGCTATGATCTGATAACAACACTACTTGCTAAGGCAAATCCTTTTTAGCTCCTCTCCTTTGCAATCACACTCTGCAGATTCCACACTCTGGTTTGGCAAGTATCACAACACACAAAAACATCATTTGCCAACACTAACAATAACAAACATCATCGACCTTATAGACAACAATTAGGTTGGTAGCATAAACCCTAAACCCTAAACATTTTAGGTTTATAATTACAAGCGGTCCAATCCTGACCGTCCAAACATATTTCATAGAGTGAAATGATCTAAAACAGATCTCAAGTCATTCTCCATCGTCCAATCTTCACCATGTTTGGAAATCAGTAACCCATCGCGCACACTTCACACACCGCTCAGAACATCATGCATTCTTGAGGTAGGCATTCAATGCATTCGATCTTCATGCATAAGATCCTCAAGGAAAATATTCACATGCACACAGCTTGACGTGGCATCCCGATCCTTATCCTCACTGTTCACAAAACACCAAGCCAAACCAAAAACCCTAGAGCTGAACGAAGACGACCAACTGGTAGTCACACTTAGTGAACCCTGACACCGGTCCACTCCATCTCGGTTGACCATAACCGCTTCCAATCTTCATACCAGTTCATACTGGTTCACCTATTGACATCAAAGACAACATACATTGTCACCGCTTCATCATATGCCAACAGATCCCATTGGAAAGTTTGATCCTAGATGTGATGAAGGGATATTTCTTGGTTATTCTAATGAAAGAAAAGCATATAGATGTTATAACAAAAGATTGCAGAGAATTGTGGATAGTGCTAATGTCAAGGTGGATGAGAAGTACAAAGGTCAAATCATAACTTATGAGAGAGAATGGAAGTGGAGATGATCTTAACTGAACTGATAGCACTTGTACCAGAACAAAATGTTGAACCAGTTACCCTGGTAGTATCATAAAACTCAATAGTAATTAAAGATCAGAGCAGAGAAATAGAAAGTCAGAAGACCCCTAGGTATGCAAGGTTAAATCATTCAAAAGATCAGATCATTGGAGACAAGAACAAAGGAGTAATGACAAGAAGAAGGTTGGTAGCTGAAGAGGTATGTTTAATTTCTCAAGTTGAACCAACATCATTTTTTTGAAGCTTGGAAAGATGAATGTTGGATGAGAGATATGGAAGAGGAATTAGATCACATAGAAAAGAATACATGGACTTTATTTCCCCGACCTAAAATTAAGAATGTTATTGGAACTAAATGGGTCTTTAGGAATAAATTGAATGAGGATGGACAAGTTATGAGGAATAAAGCTAGATTGGTATGTAAAGGATATTCTTAGAAGGAAGGAATTGATTATGATGAGACTTTTGCTCTAGTAGCTAGGATTGAAGCTATGAGATTATTTCTTTCTTATGCTTCCCATAAGAAATACAATATTTATCAGATGAATGTTAAGTGTGCATTTTTGAATGGAGATCTTGAAGAGGAAGTTTATATTGAGAAGACTAATGGATTTTCACTTTCAGATGACAAAAACATGGTTTGCAGGTTAAGGAAAGCTTTATATGGATTGAAAAAAGCCCTTGGAGCTTGGTATGTCAGATTGGACAAATATCTTTTGAAGCTTGGTTTCACTAAAGGTAATGCTGACAGTAACTTATATTATAAGATCACTGATGATAACTTATTGATTGTTGAAGTCTTTGTCGATGATATCATTTTTGGAGGTGGGGATAAGTTATGTATGGAATTATTTGATAATATGAAGAATGAATTTGAGATGTCTATGATTGGGCAGGTGAAATTTTTATTAGGTGTACAGATTACTCAGACTGATAAAGGTATTTTCATCTGTCAAACTAAGTATGCTAGAGAGTTGTTGAAGAAATTTGGTATGGAAAATTCTAAACTGGCTGGTATTCCTATGGTTACAAGTGAGAAATTGACAAAGAAATATGCATCAGCTCTGGTAAATACCTACAAGGTATAAATCTATGATTGGTGGTTTGTTACATTTGACTCAGACTAGAACGGATATAGTGAATGTAGTTTGTATTGTATCAAGATATCAGAGTGATCCTAGAGAGAATCATGAGAGTGTGGTGAAAAGGATTTTTAGTTATTTGCAAGGAACAACTAAGTATGGTTTGTGGTATCCTAAAGATGATGACTTTACACTATGTGCATATAAAGATGCATATTGGGCTGGAGATGTTGATGACTGGAAAAGAACATCCAGTAGAGCTTTCTTTCTTGGAAAGAAACTTGTTTCATGGATTAGCAAGAAACAATCATGTACTTATTTATCTACTTCTAAAGATGAGTATGTTGCTGCTACTAACTATACACAAATTTTGTGGGTGAAGAAAATGTTGAAGGATATAAGGGTAGATTGTAATGAACAGGTAGTTATTCACTATGATAACTCTGATGCTATTGACATATCAAAGAATCTAGTATTTCATTCTAAGACAAATCACATATCAATCAAGTATAATTTTTTGAAGGAGAAGGTGGAAGCAAATGAAGTTAGACTAGTTTATGTGAACACTAAAGAGTAGATTGCAGATATCTTCACTAAACCTTTTCCTAAGGAATCATTTGAATACTGTAGAGACAGATTGGGGGTCTCTGTCCCTCTGGTAGAGACTTGAGTGATGTTGATTGGCATCAGTCTAGTATGCATTTATCAGAGATATAATTCATTCCGGATTGATGTGTTGGTGCTACTACTCAGGGGGAGTAGTTAGCTGTGTGGTTCAGAGGATTTATGATTTTTCTTTGATGTTTATGTCAGATTTTTGGCATTGATATCAAAGGGGGAGAGATATTTATGTGAAAAACAAAGAGATCAGAGCTTAACAGGGATATCATTCACAGGAGGAGTTTGGTCTATTGGTTCATAACTTCATTGTCATATTATTTT
Source organism: Cryptomeria japonica (assembly GCF_030272615.1). NCBI lineage: Eukaryota > Viridiplantae > Streptophyta > Pinopsida > Cupressales > Cupressaceae > Cryptomeria > Cryptomeria japonica. The sequence goes on along the minus strand of NC_081414.1, from coordinate 382,051,973 downwards.
GGGGAGATTGTTGGATGTCTTCCATTGGGGGAGACTTGTTTGGCATTTCTTGGCACTTGGACGTTTTCCACATCTAGTGTTGCCATCAATGCCAAAGGGGGAGATTATTGGCAATTTGGAGGAATTGATTACGTGTTGCATTGGTGTTTGTCATTGATGTCAACACTAGATGTTTTTCTATCTACCAAGTTCCGGTAGAGTGGTTGGACTTTGATCATGATCAAGAGATTTGTCTCTAGTATTCTCCGGTATGCTCCGACTATTGGAATTGGTGTGGATTGGTTATTCATGTGTTCCTGATGCATATCTCATTCAGTTGGTTCAGGATTTGATGATCTGGAAGCTATCATCTGTTCTAGTAAGGCTTTTGGTTACTGGTAAGGGTTTTACCGTTAGAGCTTTGTTGAAGATCTGTTGATGAATCCGATAAGTGGTGTTGGTGCGGCTTCTTGAAGGTTATCAGGAAGCTGATGCTTATCATGTTCATGTTCCATTTGATCGGTGGTGTTTCATTTGTCTTATGGCAACCTATTTTAGGTCCGGTCTTATTCTATTAGGTTATGGACCGATTTATGTAATGTGTTGGTTGATGGTCCCAATGTGTTACCAGTTGGATTTATTGATTGGTTTATGTTGTTTTGGTCTTAGGCTGACTTGGTTTATCACTGGTTTGTGGGATTATGTAACAAATTTATTGTATTATCTTTTAGGTGGCTGACCTAATTGTTTAGGTCCCAAGTTGGTATATATATGATGTAAGATCTCTTTGTAGATCATGGTAATGGATGGTTATGGGATTATCTGTGTGGGAATAAGATTGTAATAATATGAAAATATTTTGGTTGATCATGGGCGATCAAATTGGGTTTGTGTAAGAGGTTTAAGACCTTCGGTATTGAGCTTAACTGGAACTGTACTCAGGCATAGGATATTCTATTCTTGCAATTCATTGATCATATTTTTGGATTGTAGTTTGGATTTATTTTGTAGTCAGTGAGGCTCCTTTTGTGATGAGAAGTGTGTCTTCCTGCATGTGCAGGCCCCTCTTATTGTAATCAAATACTTACTGCAGAAGTATTATCTGACTGTGGGTAGGCTTCCCACCATGGTTTTTCCCTTTACCGGGTTTTCCACATACAAATCCTGGTGTTCTTTGTTGTGGATGGATGGTAATTGTTCTATGATTTATATTTGTGCTTAACTGATATATTTTCTATTCCGATATTTGGTTTATGCATTCTGGTAAAAGGTTTTGTGTGCTTAAAATTTCATAATTTGTTGACAACTTATTCACCCCCCTTATCAGTTCTCTACTGGTTATCCTAACAAATAAAGCTATTCTTATCATTTTGTGATGGATAGGATTGAGACATGATCAAAGCATGAGGAGGCTTGTAAATTATTCTTGCAAGAGAATGAAAATATTAGTGGAATTATTGCATATCATAAAGGATTTAAAATAAGCAAGAAGTATCAATATAGTTGATGAATCACAAAAAAAGACACAAATGTGAGTAACTATTGAAGTGGTGGAGGATATAATATTTATACATTTGGAAACCCTTAAATTAGTTTATGGGTATCTTAAGTCTTTGCCTCTAGGCATAAATATCTAGTTCAATGGTTCCTTGAATATCCATGGTGTTGTTGTAAGTTGGTTTTACAACATTTTCAACATGTAGTAAAAGATGGTGGCCATGAATAAGTTAGTGATATGTGATGAATAATGATGAACAATAGATACCCCAACCGGTATTGAGAGGGGGGGGGGGGTGAATCAGTACAGATAAAAACTCTCTTAACAACTTATCTAGCTAAAGCAAAACCAACTGGTTATCACCATTACTGAACTTAACCATGGCAATACCAATTAAACATAGTAAGACACCAGACACCATAAACTGATAGGTATGAATACTTCAAATACTATCAACTATGCAACATCAACTTCACCCTTACACATATGCATGTTGTATACTAAAAATACCATAACCTATTAACCTTGCATGCATAATACTTCAACCAAATACTTCATAATCATCACATGAAAAATGCATAACACATAACACACAAATTTTTCATGTGGAAACCCAAATGGGAAAAACCACGGTGGGGATGAATACCCACAAGCTTGTTTTGAACTCTTTTGAATCTCGCCCTATTAGGAGCCTAGTCCGGTTAAAGACTTTACAATAAGGTTCTGCTAGGAACCGATCCTGTTAGAGATCACTCGATTAAGGGATGGCTATATACCCTGTTAAAGGTTACCTCACTAGAGGATTTAAAGAACTCAATGATCTTGAGTCACCTGGTTACAGGTTTTACAATAAGCCTAATAAAGCTACCCGATAAAGGGATTTTCCATCTGTTGAAACGATTAGAAGACAATAGGAAAAACTATGATCTGATAATGACACTATATGCCAAGGCAGATCCTTTTCATATCCTCTACTCTGCAATCACACTTTGCAGTTTACCTCTTACTGATCTGGCAAGTATCAAGTATCTCTTCACTCAGATACATACACACAACATTTGCCAATAAATTTTCAATAACAAACATCATCAACCTTATAGACAACAGATAGATCGGTAATATAAACCCTAAACCCTAAGTATCTTAGGTTTACAACACAGGCAGTCCAATCCTGACCGTCCATACATATTGCATAGAGCATTAAAATTTCAAACAGATCACAAGAAAATCTGCATCGTTCATTCATCAACACACATGGGAATCAGTAACCCATCATGCTCTCTTCTCATACCACTTAAGAAGAATCATTCCCGAGGTAGACTTCAAACGCGGTCGATCTTCTTATGCCTCAATCTTTCATATGCACAAAGCTGATGTGGCACCTCGATCACATCTCTTAGCTAGCTCATCATAGAGTATCATCAGTTCATCACACAAGCTAGATCACCAAACCGATAACCATAGAGCTGAGACTACCAACCGGTAATCACACTTAGTGAAACCCCGACACCGGTTCATTGAATCTCCTCATGACTCTTCATACCGGTTCACCAACTTCTTCAATCTACATACTGGTTCACTTATACTTATTGACATCAATGACAAGATACATTATCATAATATCAACATACCGGTTCATCATATGCCAATGATATCCAACAATCTCCCCCTTTGGCATTGATTGCAATACTCAGTGAAGCATTGCAACTAAAAACCTCATAGACTAGTGTATCTCATTATCAGATATCTTCTCCTCATACATCTATCATATATCTTCTCCCCATACATCTATCATATATCTTCTCCCCCTTTGACAACAATGCCAAAGTGGAGGCATAAGCTTCCAAAATCTACTATGCTTCTCCCCCTAAGGAGTAGCAGACTTCAACACATCAATCCTGAAAGATTTGTCACTTTAGTACTTGATTGATGCAGAGCACACAACCTTAGTTGACTTCATGAAGGGGCAGAACCCCTAGTTCACCTCTCAAATAGGTAAGTGTAGTCTTCGGTAAGGGCTTAGTGAATATATCTGCTAGCTGCTCCTTACTGGAAACATGTTGTAATACAAACTCCTTATTCTGAACTTTCTCTCTCAAGAAATGATATTTAAGCTCAATGTGCTTAGTTATAACATGCAATACCAAATTCTTGGAAATGTTTATTGCACTTGTGTTATCACAAAATATGTTCACAGGTTCAGATACAGGTACCTTGAAACCTTCCAATACATGCTTCATCCAAATTGCTTGAGTGCAGTTCATAAATGCTACCACATATTCTACTTCAGTTATAGAATGAGAATTACAACTGTGCTTCTTTCTTGTCCACGATACTAATCTTCCACTGAGAAAGAACGCTCCATCGGTTGTGCTCTTTCAGTCGTCCACATTACCTGCCCAATCGGCATCGGTATATACTTTGAGATTATAGTCACCATTATATGGATACCACAATCCATAATCAACTGTTCCTTTCAGATATCTAAGAATCCTCTTCACAGCTACCAAGTGGGATTCTCTCGGACATTCCTGAAAATGAGCTACTATGCCCACTACATGAGCAATATATGGTTTGTTGTGCACCACATAGTGTAGTTTACCGATCATTGATCGATACTCCTTTTCATTCACTAGTGCTGAATCATCTTCTTTAGTCAGTTTACAGCCAGTTACCATCGGTGTACCAACCGGTTTGCTTTCGTCCATGCCAAAAGTCTTCAATGCCTCTTTGACATACTTGGACTGGGTAATAAAGATACCCTCTTTCATTTTCTGAATCTGTAAACCAATGAAGAATTTTATTTCTCCTAGCAAAGACATCTCAAACTCTTTCTTCATTTCAACTGCAAACGCATGACTCATTCTATCATCTCCTCCAAAGATTATGTCATCCACAAACACTTCACAAATCAAAATCTGATCACCTTCTGATTTCAAGTAGATGTTGCTATCTTCACTTGTTCTCTGAAATCCAATCTTCACAAGATGAGAGTGTAGTCTTTCATACCACACCCTAGGTGCTTGTTTTAGTCGATACAGGGCTTTGTGTAATCTACACACCATGTTGCTATCTTCTGATAAGGCAAACCCTTCTGGTTGCTCTATATATACTTCTTCTTCTAGGATTCCATTCAGAAAAGCAGACTTCACATCCATCTGATAGACCTTAAATCCCTTAAATGCTACAAATGCAAGTAGCATTCGAACACCTTCTAATCTAGCCATAGGAGCAAAAGTTTCTCCATAGTCTTCTCCTTCCTCCTGAGTATATCCCTTACATACAAGCCTAGCCTTGTTCCTAACAACTGTGCCTTCTTCATTTAGCTTATTCTTGAAGACCCATTTGGTACCTATGACATTTTTGTGTTTCGGTCTGGGCACCAAAGACCATGTTGCATTATTTTCTATCTGATCTAGCTCCTCTTCCATTACTTTAATCCAGTCTTCATCTGTAAGAGCTTCTCTTGAAGTCTTGGGTTCAAATTCAGAAATCATGCAAGAGTTTTCTTTCACTTTTCTTCTAGTGAGTATCCCTGCATCTTTATCTCCTATGATTTTCTTTGGATCATGGTGCAACTTTACATATCTAGGAATGATTCTAGCTCGATCTTCTAGCTTTTCTTCTTCTCTTACTGTGATTTCTACCGGTACATGAACACTAAGATCTTTACGAGTTTCTTTCTTAACCGGTTCCCAGAAGGTTAAACCCAGTTCATCTTCTACTTCTTCGCTGCATGTTACCTCAAGTTCCTCAGGGGATTCATCAACCCTGACATTGATACTTTCAACAATCTTCTATGTTCTATTTTTGTAGCACTTGAGAGCTTTTCTCTTAGTGGAATATCCCAAAAATATTCCTTCATCACATTTTGCATCAAATTTGCTCAAATGCTCACCTCTCTTGATATAGCACTTACTACCAAACACTTTAAAATAACTCATAGTGGGAGGTTTCCCGGTTCAATACTCATAAGGGGTTTTATCTTTGCCTTTCTTGATGAGTACCTGGTTCATAGTATAGACTGCAGTGCTCACCACTTCTCTCCAAAAAGTGTGAGCAACCTTTCCTTGGATCAACATTGTTCTAGCCGCTTCAACTATAGTCCTGTTATTTCTTTCTGCTATGCCATTTTGTTGTGGTGTCCTTGGGGCAGACAACTGTCTCTTGATACCATTATCTTCATAGTACTTATTGAATTCATCAGAAGTGAATTCTCCTCCTTGATCAGTTCTCAGGCATTTTATCTTTTTACCACTTTCTTTCTCTACTAATGCTCTTTAGGCTTTATATTTTCCAAATGCTTCAGACTTGTCTTTCAAGAATGTGACCCACATCATTCTTGAATAGTCATCAATAAGAATCATAAAATACCTATCTCCCTGAATACTTCTAGTTTTTATAGGACCACACAAATCAGTATGCACAAGATCAAGTAAATTTTCTGCTGAAAAAGACTGACCTTTAAAAGTTAAGGAAGACATCTTCCCAAGTTGACATTCTTTGCACAAAGAATTCTCAGGTTTGTCCAGCAACGAGAATCCTCTTACCGCCTTGATCTTACCAGCTTTAACAATGTTGTCAAAGTTCATATAACAGAGTCTCCTATGCCATATCCAACTATCATCAAATTTAGCCATTAGACATCGACTTATCTTGGCATTCAATTGAAATAAGTTACCTTTGGTCCAGAGATTACTTTAGTGGCGAATATTCGCCAATGGTGAATTTTTCACATTGGCCATGTCGGAAATGGCAAATATTTTGTACCGACTAGGGATGGGGGGCATGTCACCAGAACATTATCAGTTTTCATCAAAGTCACGACCCAATTGCCATATGTTTTATGCAATTAAATGTTTCTATGCGACAATTTCGCCAATACAATATATGGTGGACACACGGTAAATTTAATTGTTTTGTCTACACTCTCTGAGGTTTCCTTAATAGATGACCTTAATTCACCTATAGGCATGTGAAGATTTCTTAGCTAGGGGGACCCAATTCACCCGACATCTTGCCGACGCATGTCTCCATTCACCTCAACTTTCACCAACTATATTGTATTTGCCTATTATTTGGATGACCTATAATCGCCTCAAAAATTACATATGTCGTATTTGGATGACCTATAATCGCCTCAAAAATTACATAAGTCATATTTGGATGACCTATAATCGCCAAATATTTTTATACCATATAAAATTCTCACAGAATTCACCATATAAGGATTGATATAAATTTAAATACATGCAAAGATCAGATCTATCTCAACACAATATGGTGGGTTCTAGGCTCTGAATTCTGATCAATAGCAAAGTTTGAGACCAAGGAAAATCATTGTTAATGACTGCATTGGCAACTACTAGTGACCTAAAGCCTAAAGGTGAGGGATCATATTTTTGAAGTGGTATATTATACATTATAGTCTATTATTGCTTCTTCAACAAATTGATATTTTTTGGGCAGCCTTTATTTCGTTGGAGATGTCGAACAGGAAGAGGGGTAGGAAACCTGAATGTGGGGAAGGCCAGGAGAGGCCAACAAAAAGCAGAACATTGTCTTTGTACTTTGGCATTGGAAAAGATTGTGGTGAAAATCAGGAAGGTCCATCATCACAAGTACAAGTACAAAGTTCACCACCTGCACTACATGTTGAAGACAACGGTGAACCTGATATCTCAGATCAGGATGATCTTGAAGAAGATTATCTGGTAGATACCCAAGTTAGTTGGAATGATATAATCGACTTGAGTGATAATGCCATTGATGATAATGCAAGGAAGGGGAAAAGAAAAGCCATATCAAAAAAGGGTGAACCACAATCAAAAAAGGATCGGGAGTGGGATATGTCAGTCAGGAATTTTCAAATTAATTGGGCATCAAAGTATCCATTCATTGAACTAGTGGAGAATCCAATTGAAGGTGAGCCTCCAATAGAATGTAGGTGTAAGATTTGCACTTGGAAACATAATAAGGAAATTAGGTTGCAGCTAAAATTTGACACCATAGAAAAGCATATGGGTAAAGTTTATGAAAAATAAATGATAGATGGGGTTGAAAAATCAGTGATAAGATGGAAAACAAAGGAGGAATGTAAGCATGTGAGGAATGTCGAAGAGTATTATTTTCATGAGAAATTATAGATGAATCCTGTTGAAGTTAAAGGTTCTATTGAAGATGTTTTTGGAAAAGCAATGCAATAGAACATTTGGGAAAAGCTATTCAGTTAAGCGTTGTTTTTCATATTTTGAGCAGAGCGCGTGCTATGACAGATTTCCCATCAATTAGTGGTTTATTACACTTTTTGAAAGTTCCTAACTATCCTAATAGACACTGGTCGGTAAAAAGTGGATGGGAATGGGCAAGTTGTCTTGCTAAGGTTGAAAAAGAAGATGTACAGGAAAAAATAAGAGAGTCAAACTTCATTGCATTTTCTTTAGACGAAGTTATGACAGTAGACAATACTTCATGGGTATGCATGCATGTTTATACTATAGAGAATCATACCCGCCAACCTCATCTACTATCTGTTGCTAAAATGAAGGAGAGTGCGACAACGGAAAATTTATTTCAACTAGTAAAGAGAAGTTTAATTGAATATGGAGGTATGGATGACATGACGGTAGCCAAAAAATTGGTTTGTGTTGGAGCAGATGGAGCTTTAGTAATGCAAGGTCACAGGAACGGTCTTTGTATAAAGATTGAAACTTCATTTGCACCGTACATTGCTGCAATTCACTGCATGGCTCACAAAATGAATCTAGCTTTTGGAATTGTGAGCAAGTTTGCTTCAGTTAAAAAAATTGAAATTTTAATCAGAGAGCTCTACTCACACTTCTATCGAAGTCCCAAGCGATTTATGGAATTTCAACACTTTGCTAATGGATTAACTGATGGGAACAAACTTCTCAAGGATAATGATACCAGATGGATCTCTTTGGATGGTCCAGTGCATTGAGTGTTTTCAGAATATCCATCCTTGATTGGACTATTTCACACAACTCGCGACAAATCAGATCAACCAAAATTTCCTGAACTTCTTGGCAAGTTAAGTAATTTAGAGACACTCTTAACTTTAGCAACTCTTCTTCCCATGCTAGAGGAAATGAGGAATATTATGAAGGCTGCCCAAAAAAGAGCTCTGTATAATGTAAATATGCTACGCTGCGTAAGATGACATGCATGACCCTCGACAATCTCTATCGAAATCAACCAACACTATCTGATGGAAAATTTGTTAAGTGGCGGACACTCACAGATTTGAACAATCCTGATAACTTTTTACAAATCGGTGCAGACGGGGAGTTATGTGCCAATGTATGGGGAGCTGAGATACTTATGCACTTCTATGCCACAGTCGACCTCAAGGAACTAGGAAAGCGCCCTAGGAAGAAACTAGCAAGAGTTAAAAAATAAGATTTCAACAAGATTGTTGAGACTGTAACTACTTATGTGAAGAAAATTGCATATGATCTTTCCTCACAAATTACAAGCAAATTCCCTCCTGACAACCTACTCGAAGCCATGTCTATTGTGTTTTCTCATTATTGGAGCCTCAACAGTGCATCTGATTTTTGAAGTAAGCTACTGACTTTGATAAAACAATTTTGCATATACAGAGAATTGAATGGAGTAACTATAAATGGAATATTAGACGAAACTCATCTTCAAGAGCAATCATCTCATTTTGCATACACTATGAAAGAACAATATGCCAAAATGGAGAACCCCTGCGAAGAGGGATTAGTAACAAGGCTTTGGAAATATATAGCTGAGAACGCAACCTTGCGTGATTCAATGCCAGAATATGTGAAGCTTTTTGATTTATGTCTTACCATGATATTGGGTTCGGTGGAAGATGAGAGAGTTTTCAGTGCTTTGGGGTTCCTAAAATCAAAGCTAAGAAACAAACTAGACAAAAATTTGGAAAATTGCTTGAGGCTCTATACATATAGGTATGATGTCCACACTTTTCCTTACGATAGGGCACTGCAAATCTGGAGGTCCAAATGTGAAAGAAGAGGTATGGACAACACTTCAAACCAAAGTGCCAGTGGGACTACTGGACCTACTGGTGGCATTGAGATGCAGTTCGGTGAAGATATGCAGATTCAGACTCAGAGTGAAGAAACCATAGACGAGAATTAAAAAAGCACTGAATTTGATGAGGATGAATGGCAACTGTAAGAGATTGGTATTTATTAATCTTATTACTGTATCTCATCATTCATATTACAAAAGCATATTAATTTTTGCAATTAGAATTTAATATTGATTTGTAATTGTATTTTTCAACTTTCTATTTCCAGATTTAAAATAGCATAATAAAAAACAAAACCATAATGTGTTTATTGATACAAAGATTTTTATTGTTTATTTATACATGTTTGAGTCTCAAATATGTGTGATACATTTCAGAACCATATGATACAATTCATTCAATAGTAATCCACATGTCAAGAACTTAGATTTTTATTAATTCTTTCAAAATATAGCCATATGATACAATTCATTCAATAGTAATACACCAATATGTGTGATTCTCCATGCCAATTGCAAAAGTGAATACAAAGTTTCAGAACCCTTTGCAAATGACCCTAAATTCCCTTTTATAGAAACAAGAGAGCAACAACAACTCCTATGTGATTCTCCAATGTCCATGCAACAGTGAATACAAAGTTCAGAATCCTTTGCAAAATTGCAAATGACCCTGAATTCCCTTTTATAGAAACAAGGGAGCACCAACAACTTCAAGTCGAATCGCAAGTTTGCAACATGTGAACACTGAACATCAAAATCACAAACTCAGCACAAATTTATATGGCCATCACAGGCCGTATTAGCAATTTAACATCTGCTACATGTTTGATGTCTCCTGTTCAAAAAATAGAGTTAAAAATTAAATATTAATTCATGCCATGACAAATTAAACATAGATAATAGTAGTGCCTAAAACCTACTAATCAGAAATAGAGAAATGCATAAATTTTAAAGCAAGGGAGAATTTGAGAATACAAATTTACTGGCTGAATTTTTGCACTATGCAATGTGTGCATCATAGATTCATAGGCTGGATTAGCAAAATAGCAATACCGAGTGCTGTTTTTTTCCTATTCATAAAATAGATTCATAGGATGGATTAGCAAAATAGAAATAGTGAGTGCATCACAGATTCATAGGCTGGATTAGCAAAATAGCAAATAGAAAAAAAAATAAAACCTTGAAATTAAGAATAAAAGAAGAAAATTGTGCAATACATACTATGATTCTTAAGAATTTTGTGCTAGTATTTGTAGGGTGCTCCACTCTTCGTCTGATGGAAGGTCAATATTCTGTAAACTAGGGAAAGTCAACTCCAACTTCGTCAACATTCCATATTTAGAAGATTTACTTGACATCACTGTTTCATCCAATACCGAATTTAGAGTTGTAAATGGTTGGATGAATTCCAGAAAGCTTTTGCGAGTTGTGTCCTTTGGAAGCAAGTCTAAATCAAACTTCATTTTTATCTCCATGCCTTTTTGTAAGCTTCTTCTCCAATGAATTTATTTGATGTGTCAATAGGCTTAGGCAAACCAAGTTTAATCAAATTATTTTTCTTTTCTTGCAGCTTCACTATCTTTTTTCCACAACTTTCCATAACTTTTGATGTTTCCCTTAGCTTCTGGCATTTTTGAATGATAGATGATGTCTTAACTGTGGCATCAATGCAACTCTTAATTCCCTTGGATGCCAAGTAGCTATCACTGGAACTGTAGACTACTTTTAGAATCTTTTTTGCCATTTCCTCTTTTGAATAAACATGTATGCTCTTCTCATAGTGCCCTTTGATTTTTATAAAAATTAGACTCATTCTTTCAGTCAATTGAAACCATTCACACAACTTCTCACTCCTCTTCATTATTTGTCACCAAATGTTTTCTTGTATATACTTCGTTGTATTTTTCATATTATCTTTCAATCTATCCTCCAAAGTTTTTATTTTATCATTTGCATTGTGCAGGTCTTCTTTCATTTGTGCACATTTTTTTCTTTCTTCCTCTACTTCATCTTGCAAATGTTTTTCTTTTTCCTTCCGATGATCCAATAGGTCCTGTAATTTTCTCATTTCGGTGGCAGCAGACTCATAACTTTTGTATAATTTTTGAAAACTACCTTTTTCCTCAACAATTTTTTTACTGCTTTTAGCCAGTTTTTCTGCCAGGTTCTTCAATTCTGCATCCTTCTTCTCCTGCTTTGCAATTTCTATAGCAGAGCCCAAATTTTTTATCCTTTTCTGCAAATTATTGCACTTGCTATCTACTGCTTTCCTCCTTGATTTTTTCGTTTTCCAGGTCTGCTTGTAACTTTTCTATTTGTTTCTCCAGTTTATTTTTTTCTCTCTCCACCTTTAGTAGTGAAGTGTAGACCACTCCGTTAGTCCTTTTTGACACACTAATTTTGTCCACATTATGTACTTTGGAAAAATCCATTTGGAGGGTGCTAACTTGAAATTGAGAGGGATCTATCTGACTATGTGGTGGATTTTTTTCTTTAGATGGGGTCGAGGGCATAACAACCATGAACTCCATCATATCTTTCTGTGGGTCATATGTTGGAAATACCCTATTCCTTGCAAGCTGTTCGTTTACAACTTCAGACACGAAAACCCTATGAAATGGTTTTTTTTTTCTTTATTTGCTTTTGTAGTGTGTTCATGTTTTTCATAGTAATCACGAAATTGAAAATCTGGGCTTGCTGAAGCAATTGAATGTTTGAAAGGTGACATAGGAATACCATAGGCTCTAGTTCCACTTATTCCTGTGGTTTTAACTAATGCTTGACCAGGATTACCAACAACAGTTCCTGATGCTGTCCCACTCCCACTGACACTTTCATGTGTAGTTTTCATAGTCTTTTGAGGTGTGTGATCTGAAGCTGCAAATGATTGATTTGTAGTGTCAATGGCACTTGATATAGGATTCTCAATAGTATGAGATTGAATATCTACCTCTAGTGGCCTCTTACGAGAGATATTTTGTTGTTGCCCTTGTCCAACACCAAGACAACTAGTATTAGTAGTAGTACCCATGCCAACATCACCAATCACAACAACACTTGACTGAACAATAATAGGAATACTATCCCCAGATTCCCCACTAGTGGCAGTGGCACTTGATTCACCACTAATGGGAATACCATGATGTGGTGGTGGTTGTGGATTCGAACCTGAAACAAATGTAGGTGGATTTTGAGGGTAATGAGTAGTACCTATCAGTGATGAATCTGAAGAATCAAGTCCAATGACTAGTTTATAAGGACCTTTTGATTTTGACCCTGATGGAATTTGTACCTGAAGTGGATACCAAATGCCTTCTCCTCTGGGACCTAGATCACCACCTTCAAATCCCATTTTTTCCACAATGCTTGCCCCTTTGCTATATTTGTCTTTCATTGCCTCATGGACTGCACCTAATATTTTAAAGACTATAGTAGTTGTTTGAGTGGGCTCAACCTTAGGCACATACTAATCAACATCTTCATTCCTATCATATGATGTTGTGGGATGCTCCATATTCCATAATTTTCTAAACTCTGCATCCTCATCGATTCTCTCAAATTTTGCACTTGTCTTTGGTTCACCAAGATTCCTCCTCATAGTCCAAAAATCATTTATTTTGGTTTGAGTCCAATAATTCTCTTTACATTCGTGCATAATTGATTTGGGAATAGTTTTCTTAGATGGATTAGCAGATTTTAGGTAGAAATTGTAGGACCTCCTATTTTGAATGCCATGGCCCTCCTCTGTTGTCCTTTGTGTGTGCAATGCCATAATTTGTGATGAAATTTCTTCTGTTGAAATGTTATTGTCAGCTGCAATTTTCTCCATCTCTTTTTTAACCTCATCCCAGGAGTCCTTGTTTCTAATATTTTCTAGCAATGGTTTACTTTCATGTTGACATAACGCTGAAGAGTTCCCATTTTTCTTAAGCCTTTCCTTAACTACACCGATTGGATCATACTACTAGAGACCCTCATCACCAAAGTTAAAAATTGTCAAAAAATCATGTGCCACATTGAATGCTTTTCTCTCAAATGTGAACCCTCCACATGAGAAAGGCAAGGAAGGAAATATGCTCTTCTTTTGCTGACCATGGAAGTGCCTATCTGTGCTCTCCAATTTCCGTACATACTCTAATGCAAATACCCTCTCTGTCACATGTATTGGAAGTCTGTATGGTTTTACTATCGATCCGTAAAACCTTAACACAGTGAATTCTTCCATGAAGAACCAGTCAGCCAATTCTATTTGACTTCCGAGTTGAATGCAATCTCTACAAGACACATGCAACCTAGGCATTGGAGTGCTTGTAAATTCATTATACATTGGTGCCAAAAAGAAGTCTACAAAATGGTTGTAGTTCTTTCTATTATCATGCATCCTTATCTTTGGGGTCCAATCATATATTGGACACTCTGTTCTCTTCCCAGTCTTCTCATCAATCTTATAGCTCATAATTTGAAGCTTGTTGGTCTTGAATATTGCATGATACTTGGATAGAAGGAGATAGCACAAGTAGGATGAGAACCTAAATGTCTTACAGGAATCTTTTTTGATCATTAGTAATTGTTTTTGCATGAATTTTACAATGTGCTCAATAAAATTATATCTCACTAGCTGACCTACACAATGGATATTATAAATCATTTCAAGAAGGCTTGCACCCACTTCCATATCATTTTCCAATCCCAGGCAAAATGACAGCAAGGAAATACTATCCCCAACCCATGGAACAAAAATGTTAGAATCATAAGGAGGCTTATGATTCTGATCCAACACAATACCGATACCACTACCACTCTTTATTAGAGATTTGACAAATGAATCTCTACGACTTGGATCGAGACTCTCATAATTCCCTGCCAGCTTTTCAAGGTCAATTTGGACATTTGAGTTTTGGGCTTCAAATCCTAGGTTCAACAAATGAGCAAATTCTCCCTCGTTTATGGATAGAATTTCCTCTTTTGTATTTTTATTGACAATTGCTTTTTTATCTTCATCATAATTTTTGGCGTAGACCATGACAAAATCAGGGCAAGGGAATACTTCAGGTAACACCATGCTTCCCAATCCAACATCCCACGATGCGATTTTATTTGTTTTTTGTTGTAACATTGGGTTGAAAACAGTAAATTTTGCCCTGGATGCATCTCCCGCCTTACTAGACAATGTACATCTAATATCTATGATACACTTTTCACCATGGATAGCAGGGTCATAAATATCATGGTATTCATCAGTGAAACTTGGTGTTTTAACTAGTTCGGTTAGGTACATTTTGTTTTTCACTTGGCTTCTTGTTGAACTACTGCTTCCTGTTTAAACCATCACTATTATTGTTAATAATTCAAAATAATGCTAGATAAAAACCTGAAAATGCTAACCCTCAAATTGGACCACGAGATTACCAAAAGAAAAACAGGTGGGATGTAGGTGTTCTAGATTTTACCCAGAAATTGGAATTTCTATTTCACTAGATTGGCACAGACAATCTCTGTTGCAACTTGCATTCCTCAATCTAGTAGTTGTTTCTAAATCTCCCTCGATTTATAGGTTTGTCCATGAAATGAAAGATGATTATGATTTACGAGTCTCTTATTTTGAAAAATCTGAAAAGTAGAAAAGTAAAACCTAAAGGGCAAAATATCTAGAATCATGTTGTAATTTTATTAATTACTATTAATAACTATTTGATGCCGAAGGACAAAACATTCATTACTTTAGTATAAATTCCGAGGACATTATGAATCATGTTGTATAAATTTTGAGGACATTAAATGTAATATGTTCAATTCCAGGCGAAGTTCTCTCAAATGTGTTCACTTCCCACATTCGGGCCGAAATCCATCCTAAGTTGTTGATCTTTGCTCATCCAACAGACGAGGGACCCCAAGGTACCTGTTGTGACTTTACAGGTCTGTTTTTTATGTTTGTTTAATAATTTTAAACTTCCGCCTGAAAAAGTGCTTTATAGAATTAATTATATGTAATTAAATTTAAAACGTTTCAATTCTAGGCAAAGTTCTCCCAAATGTGTTCACTTCCCACATTCAGGCCGAAATCCACCCTAAGCCATTGATCTTTGCTCATCCAACGGATGATGATACCTATTGTCAGTTGTCATTGGTCCCATGACTTCTGCCAGTTTTCGGGCACATCACCATACTCGTGTCACTTTTCCGAGCAAAGTTCTCAGAAAGTTGTTCACTTTCCACATTTGCCCCGAAATCCACCCTAAGTCGTTGATCTTTATTCATCCAACGGTCGATGGTACCTATTTTTCAAATGTAGTGGGTCCCATGACTTCTGCCATTTTCTGGCACGTCACCATACTCGGACACGTGTCACTTTTCGGGTTTGATTTTTAAGTCTATTTAATCATTTTAAACCTCCGCCCGAAAAAAAGCTTTATAGACTTAACTATATTTAATTAAATTTAAAATGTCTGATTCCAAGCGAAGTTCTCCGAAAGGTGTTCACTTCCCACATTCAGGCCAAAATCCACTCTAAGCCATTGATCTTTGTTCATCCAATGGTTGTCGGATCGATGGTACCTGTTTTCAGATGAAGTGGGTCCCATGACTTTTGCCATTTTTCTGGCACATCACCATACTCGTGTCACTTTTCATGTCTGTTTTTAAAGTCTATTTAATCATTTTAAAATTCTGCCCGAAAAAGAGATTTATAGTTTATAGACTATAGACTTAATTATATTTAATTAAATTTACAATGTTCAATTCCGAGCAAAGTTCTTACAAATGTGTTCAATACCCACATTTGGGCCGAAATCCACCCTAAACCATTGAACTTTGCTCATCCGACGGACGATGATACCTGTTGAGAACTTGAGTGTTGTCAGATGTCGTCGGTCCCATAATAAGAGACATTTAAATTTTAAAGATGTGCAAACTGCAATAGTTTGAGATAACTATTAAATATAATGTTAATATTATTTGTAATTAAAGATGTGCAATAGTTTGAGATAACTATAAATATAATGCTAATATTATTTGTAAAAATTTGAAATTCAAAAATAGTATAAAAAATGAAACTTAGATTCTAGAATAAAACAAATAACTAAATAAAAATATAAATTTTGATATACAATTTGAAAGGCAAAAGTTTAATATAAAACATAAAACTTTCAATATTAAATCTAAAATATTAAATTTAAGTTTAACAAAATTCTTTGAAAATATGTTTATGATATATAATTTTAAAAAATAGTTTAAAAATATATATAAATGTTCAACATAAATTTAGTGTATTAATTTAAAAAAATGTGCAATCCTCAACCTGTTAAGGCGAGCAAATTTGGAAAGTACAAATGCCAAGGTGGTGATTAATTGTTGCAGAAGGAGTTGTCTGCGGCATGCCACATGAACGAAGGAAGGGGAGGATGGCAGGAAATATTTTTCTTGATCTCATGCATTAGTTCCTTATCGTGCACATTCATTACCCGACCTATAAGAGTTAAGACGGAGGCAAAATTTATTACCTTATGATCTATGTACCAGTTTTTTCTTTGAAGCAGAACAAATCTGTAGTTCATAGAATCGTAGCTTCTAGTTTTTGCTTTGAAGCAGAACAAATTTGTCGTAGTAGAATCGTGGCTTCTGTAAGACATTTTTTGCAGGAAGTGATTTTGTAATTGCAGGTGACCATGGAGGCCAATTTCACACTTCGAACAGACAAGAAGTTGGTGCCCTTTTTGGGCAAAGTATGTGATAAATGAATGCAAGGGCTGTTCAAGTTTAAGGAGGAGAAGTTGTGGGTGGCAACTTGACTGATGCTTGCAAAGGAGGTGGCACATATCAGTCACTGGTATCAAACTAACATGGAGGTTTACTCTCTGATTCTGGCGTGGGCTTGTGAATTCGAACCAGAGGTGGAAAAGGTAAAACTCACATTGGTCAAATTGATTGATGGGGATTTTTTGATTAACCTCGATTCATTCTTGGAGTGGGTGGTGCCAGGAGTTGGCATTCAAATTAAGGAAGGGGACGAACATGACGTATTACTTCCTTTTATTCGTGGCCCAGAGGATGAAATCAAATACCAGTGCCTTGAACATGCCCGAGTGGGGTGGGAAGCGATGAAACTCTTTGTGAAATTAACCAGGGTGGATGAAGTCCTAAAGGCTTTGCATGTGGTGGCAAGGATGGAGGTTGGTAGGGAATTGAGAGATAGGGCTCAAGAAGGAAGGGCCATACAACTACTGGCAAGCTTGGAGGGCGACCCCAACTTCGGGTGCCCAAATTGCATTCCAAAAATTAAAGCTGAAGCGGCAAAAGGGAAAGCCAAAGCATCGACCTCCGAGGATGGAAGGGACTGGGAGGAGGCGACCCAGAGGGATAGTGAGACTGAGTGAGCGGCCTATCGGCAATGAATTGGTTTTTTTGTTTGCTTGTTATAAGTTATGGATAGTATGGTTTTCTTTCTGTTTGCGTTTATGCATGAATGACTGCAAATTTTGTATCTTGAAACTTTTGAATTAATAGAATGAAAAAACCTTTACCGATAAACTTTTGTATCTTGAAACTTTTGAAATTTTGTATTTTGAATGACTGTATATTTATAAAATTATAATCAACCATATTCAATGTACAAATAATTAATGGAACGAATTGAATTTTTTTTTTATAGCATTACATAAAAAAGATCACAGTATTAAATTTATTTCCATTGTTTAACAAATAATTGAAATAACGTAGCTCATATAAAAAAAGCATTTGAAAGAAATTAATTAATAAAAATGAAATAGAATCATAGAAAGCATTTTTATATCCATAAGACTGTAAGAGGCAAACTGAAACAAACTGGAATTTGAAAAATTATCATTAATATTTATGCTTTTGAAATTTACAATTTTTTCATCTGAGACTTGAGTCCCCCCAAAACTTAAAAGCCAAAATGAGTGAGCCACTGTCACTCAGCCTGTTAGGGTTCGAGGACATAGGAAAAAAAAACTATAGGCAGGCGGGGCTAGGGCACAAGTAGTGGAATTGTTTACAATTTTGCCCTAAGAATCTGGCCCTCCTTCCATGTATAATTCTTCAGACATCATAATTTGAGAGAATTATTCAAGACACATGTAGTTTGGAAAGTGGTCCAGGAGGAACCATTTTCAGAGGAAGTCCCTGCCAATCCGTGCCCATTTTCTGTGATGCGTCAGTTGCTCTGCATTCAGGTTTAGGAGAAACGGTTGCCTGGCCACTAGCACTGCTTGGTCAGGGAGGAGAAGCTTGAATAATTCACTTGCCCAAGGGATCCCCACCCCTACTTCTACAAGGATGACAAGAGTAATGTCGTCTCCAAGGAAGTCTTCCTTAAAAACCTTCCTCAACAGCATCAACATATCCACCTTGTCTCCTCCTAGGTCCAGAAGAGACACTAAGAAGTGGGATGTAATGTCCGTGTTAACACGGTACCTATTTTTGTTTCATAGAAACTCTTTGCCTAGCACCATCCGCACAGCCTCATTGGTGAACGACCCAACCTCATTGTAGACTGATTCGAGGGTTGGGTCTCTAACAGAGTCTAGAAAGGCCCTCTAGTCCTCTGCAGAAATGCTTCTCAAGCGGATGGGAGTGTCCATCTTGAGAAAATAGATTAACAAATTAAACAACCTAGTTACCTGAGCCTATAAACCTAAAATACCACGAGCTGAAGCTCCGATGATTTAAATACCAAATGGCAAAGGATAATTGAAGATGAAAGAAGAAGAGATCGTATATAAATTGTTGAAGCTCTTGATTGTAATAATTACTTCTTTAACCGTATTAACTGCTATAAATTTTTTTAAATATTTCGTATCTCTGCAAATCTTTCCCATAAATGCACTATTGTGCAAAAATGGAAACAGCTATGAACCAGTACCAAATTGGCAAGTATCACATTGGAAGTTGTGGGGATTGAGTGGATTGCCGTAAGTGAATAGATATATATTAAATGAACAAAATTATCCACCGTGATTCGTGACATTTGATACGTGTCTATTGAATCCAATTCCATTCCGAGCACTTTCTGGTGAGCTATGTTCTCTTCAGAAAATTGGGCTGAAATAAAACTTTATCCATTGATCTACAATCATCAAATGGTTTAAAATCATTGATAGATTTTAGGTATGTGTCACCCTTCACGTGTCAAAGAGGCCGCGCTTATTGATACATCGTGCAGAGTCCAGACTCATTGTATTATGAATTTATGTAATGTGATGTGATGTGCCTTGTCTATTAATGGCAATGAATTCATGAAATCGCCAATAAATTATATATTTTTTCATAAATAACAAAATATTCGCCAATACATTTAAATAATTTTCAAGCGGTGGATAAAAATCGCCAATACATTTAAATAATTTTTCCTTCGGAGTAAAAATTTTTGCTCATACAATTATATATTTGTTCCTTTTAACAAAAATTATTCGCCTCCCACAATAAATATTTCCCCATAGAACAAGGTATTATTCGCCAGAAATTTATGGAATTGTCGTACCTAAGAAAAAAATCGCCAATACAAAATATTTTTTTTTCCCATTTAAATTTTTTTTTTCGCCATCTATATGAAAATTCCCCCCCGAAAATAAAGTCCAATTCACCAAGATTTTACATAGTTGCCCAGGGGGTGGTTTCTTAAAGTTATCCCTGCTCTGGTCTGCTTACCAATCGCAATAACTTCACCACTCTTCCCAATTATACTGCAAATTCCACCTTTGAATTCCAGAACTAATCCTTTGTCATTCAGTTGAGCAACACTCAACAGGTTATGCTTACGACCTTCTACCCAGTAGACATCATCTGCACTGCTTTTTCCATTCAATGAGATGGATCCTTTACCTTTTACCAAGCATGGTGCATCATTGCCAAATTTGACAAAACCACCATCATATTCCTCCAGAGATAGAAACTTTCTCCGGTCGCCAGCCATATGATGAGAACAACCACTATCAATTATCCACTCATTGGAATTGTCAATGCGGGAGACAAGAGCTTTCTTGTCGGACACTTCTTCCTTTACTACTACAAACACTATGTCTTCATTTTCTTCATCCTCTGATTCTTCATCAGTGACACCTTCATCCACAACAACTAGACAATTTCTTCTATTTCCACTTTTATATTTTCTGAACCTCTCTGGTATCCTTATTGTCATTGTTAGGATAGTTAATAGCTATATGTCCTATCTTGTTGTAGGAAAAACATTTCAAAGGAAGTTTACCTCTATATTTTCCAGTTCCCTTCGGAAGTCTTTTAGCAAGAAGAGTTTCGAACTCCATCAGAATCTCTTCATCATCCATATCTCTACATTATCTGGATTCATAACTGGTACTAGTTTCTTTTCCTTTTCTGGATGGTACAGTAGATGCTTTAAGGGGCTGACTCAGTCTTCTGAACACTACCATCATAGCTATTCAACTCATATGCAGTTAATTTTGCAATAATAGAATCTAAGGATACCTTGGTCTTATCAGTAGACCTTAGTTCCTGGATAGTAGCAACTCTCATTGCATAGATTGGTAATAATTATCTAAGGACTTTACTAACAATAGTGGTATCATCAATAGTTCCACCAGTGCTTTTGATATCACCAACCATAGTCTTAATCCTAATACCATATGGCTGAATGGTTTCACCATCAACCATCCTCATATCCTCAAATTTACCTCTAAGGTTTTCTTCCTTAGCTTTCTTTACATGCTCATCACCACCATAGATGTTTTCCAATGTATCTCATTCATCCTTAGGTGTGTCCTTGTCTTGAACATCAATAAACTCAATATCTGACAGGCTGTTGATAAGGGCTTCCATGACTTGCCCATTTTCTTGGATTTCTCTCTTTTGATCATCAGCCAAAGTACTAGTGGGAGTAACAAATGCATTATCAACATAGCTCTAGTGTTGAGCACCCATACTCTTGATGTAAATCTTCATTCTGTCCTTCCATATCTTAAAGTTATCTCTATTGAACTTAGGACCTTCCCTCTTCATCATTACAGTAGGATCTTTTACCTCAAGTGGTTAAGCTTATATCACTGAGGACCTGGAGGCACTTTGATACCAATTGATGAATAATGATGAACAATAGATACCCCAACCGGTACTAAGAGGGGGGTGAATCAGTACAAATAAAAACTCTCTTAACAACTTATCTAGCTAAAGCAAAACTAACTGGTTATCACCATTACTGAACTTAAGCATGGCAATACTAGTTAAACACAGTAAGACACCAGACACCATAAACTGATAGGTCTGAATACTTCAAATACAATCAATTATGCAACATCAACTTCACCCATAAACATATGCATGTGGTATACTAAAAATACCATAACCTATTAACCCTGCATGCATAATCCTTCAACCAAATACTTCATAATCATCACATGAAAAATGCATAACACATAACACATATTTTTCACGTGGAAACCCAAATGGGAAAAACCATGGTGGGGATGAATACCCACAATCTTGTTTTGAACTCTTTTGAAGCTCGCCCTGTTAGGAGCCTAGTCTGGTTAAAGACTTTACAATAAGGATCTGCTAGGAACCAATCTTGTTAGAGATCACCCGGTTAAGGGATGGCTATATACCCTGTTAAAGGTTACCTCGCTAGAGGATTTAAAGAACTCAATGATCTTGAGTCACTTGGTTATAGGTTTTACAATAAGCTTCTTAAAGCTACCCAGTAAAGTGATTTTCCATCTGTTGAAATGATTAGAAGACAACAAGAAAGACTATAATCTGATAACAACACTACATGCCAAGGCAGATCCTTTTCATATCCTCTACTCCGCAATCACACTCTGCAGTTTACCTCTTACTTGTCTGGAAAGTATCAAGTATCTCTTCACTCGGATACATACACACAACATTTGCCAACAACTTTTGAATAACAAACATCACCGACCTTATAGACAACAGATAGGTCGGTAACATAAACCCTAAACCCTAAGTATCTTATGTTTACAACATAGGCAGTCCAATCTTGACCATCCATACATATTACACAGAGCATTACAATTTCAAACAAATCGCAAGACAATTTGCATCATTCATTCATCACCGTACATGGGAATCAGTAACCCATCATGCTCTCTTCTCATACCACTTAAGAAGAATGATCATTCCCAAGGTAGACTTCAAATGTGGTCGATCTTCTTATGCCTCAATCCTTCACGCACACAAAGCTGACATGGCACCTCGATCACATCTCTTAGCTAACTCATCACAGAGTATCATCAGTTCATCACTCAAGCTGGATTGCCAAACCGATAACCATTGAGCTGAGACTACCAACCGGTAATCACACTTAGTGAAACCCCGACACCGGTTCACTAAATCTCTGCATGCCTGTTCATACCGGTTCACCAAATTCTTCAATCTGCATACCGATTCACTTACACTTATTGACATCAATGACAACATACATTATCATCATATCAACATACCGGTTCATCATATGCCAATGATATCCAGCAATATGATTTGATTAATTTGAACTTGGATAGATAGATTGCACTAAAATATTTTAAAGATAATCTAAGTAGGCTTTATCATATGGTAAATTGCACATGATCTTAACAATGGTTAGCTTCTTTTATAAGGATGTTTTTGAAATCCATGAAAATTTGAAATATACTCATGTCAATAAAGGGCTATCTTTATTGGCATTAAGCTATAATAATATCTATGTATTTAAAAAAAAATTATGGTTGATTTCTATTTTTTCCTAACAAGAATGAGCACCATTCATGAAGTGTAAGTCATAATAGGAAACATAGAGCAATTGAGTTTACAATATAAGATTATTCATATGTATTCATGTTCATGGAAAGTAGTTATAATCCCTTAATAAGGAGACAAACAACTTTCAAACACGAACACTGATAGAATCATAACATTTACACCACTATTTTAGACTTTTTATTAACATTTACACCACTAAAGAGCTAAGTTGATTGTTGGGTTAGTAATCATAAGAAAATTGTCATTAATTAATATCAATATTAAAGAGCATAATTCAACAAAAGCTAGCTTTTAACTTTTCTAGTTTTAAAATTATCTGAACCACTTGTCTTGATATTTAAGATAAAAAAACATGGCTATTAAGTATAACCATGCCAATACAAAGGGTATTATCTTATAAAAAACCCAACTAATCATTTTAACATGTTTGTCATCATAAAAATAAGATTGAGTGCCTACATTAAAGTAGTAGTCATCAACTCTCTCCTCTCATTTGCACTAGTTGGTAGAGCAATGAAATCCTTTATTGAATTTATACAGTCTTCTAAAGCTCACTCACATGTCATACAACTCATGACTCATCTTGAAATTTATAGAACTTAAATTAATATGGCCACCGCAAATATATTTTTTACATTTCTTGGAAAAAAGGTAACATTCTTCAAAGAATAGTAGTGAAAACATACCTAAGTTACAAAAATAGTAGGACACTCTTATTTTTAAATACAAGAGTTGCTTGAATTTATCATCAAGAATAAACCATAATTTTAGAAATATAAAAAAATAAGAGAATATAAATCTTATAGCATAAAAAAATCATAAATTTGAATAAGGAACAAACAATTATATCATTATAGTTTCTATGAGCAAGATATTGCCTACACAAAAATAGATATTCATTAAAATATATCTTCTTGTGCAACTCTGGTTATCTAGATCTCTATTTTAAATCTAAACTGACAAATATATGTACACTCAACACTCATACCACATCATTAGGACCTTGATAAGTTAAGAAACAATCTAGAGTTCCTTTTAAGTACCTAAACACCCTCTTCACATTTGTCCAATGTTCTTTACTTGGATTTTTCATAAACTTATGTAGAAATCTCACTACTTGGGCACTGCCTATTCTTGTCTAGACCATCACATACATGATACTTCCTACTATTGGGACTCAATCTAATAATGTCAATTTTTGTTTGAGTCCCAACTCCTTTTGCACCTAGGCATCATTTTTCTCATTATATATAACTGATCTAATAAAGTTTTGCATGGATTTCCATTTTTCAATTTTACCTAAGTTTTATTATGTTTATCCTCATGTGCCTACTTATGTTTATGAAGGTGCAAGCTTCTCAAAAATTATAAGTATGTGATGAACTTTATGTTCAAATTTCTAAGGAATGTGCTTATGTCAAATTTTTGGAGTTCCCTTTTATGCTATGCTTTTTTGACCAACTATGCAATATATTTTTATTCTTGATAATGGAATTTCCCATCAAAGCATACCTTTCATTTGTTCCTTGCCTTTTTCTCTCTTTCTTTATAAATGAATTATATTTTTCCTTTCCCAACATCCCTTTCATCCATTCACGACCTTTTTCCTTACCTTTGTTGGTGTTTCAAACTTTCTCTTACTAGTATTTTTTTCATCAAAATCCTAACTCCTTAATTGTTTAAACTAATTTACCTTTCAAAGTCATGGATTTGGTGATCCCTTTACCTAGGTACCTTTTCCTTGGTATTCCTAATCCCCAAATTTTGACGTTTTCTTTTTACACAATTTCAAAGTTGTGCAAGCATTATTCTAATGTGTTACAAGGTATGAGTATCCCAAAACCATTATTCCCATCACTTTTTAATACACTATCTCATTAGGATCATAAATTCAAACCTATTCATATTTACATACCTTAAGAGATGAATTTATTGGTACCTCTAGTCACTCTTGACAACTTCCTTGATATGCCATTTCAAAGTTAGAGACATAGGGATACCCTTCTTTTTTTGTCACAACACTAGAACAATTCCCTCTAAATAAGTATTAAATATATACTATGTCATTAAATAATGTGAGTTGTTGAACATGGTTTCCTTTTCTACTCACTTTTCATACTAAAGCCAATATAACTCCTACACACTCACCTATCACATCTATTAATGATTCATTGCAACTCTTGCATATTTTGGCCAAAAGTAGTCAATTTGATGAAGTGAAGAGGTATTTTGTACCTATTGACCACTATTTTTATTTAAAATAAAGCTTTGGAAATATTGAATCAATGATGGTTCTTTTGTTTTATGGATTTCAACTTGATTTTTAGAGATGTGCAAGGGAATAAGAATGTCAAAAGGTAACTATATACGCTTCACTACATAATTCAATTAGAACATATGGAAGCTTATCACCATATTCCTTCTAGTTCATGGTTGCACATTAAATTTATGTGGATATGTATTTATTGCCTCATAGTTATGTATTAAATATTTATCACTACGATTTGATACTTTGTTGTTGTACCTTAAATTATTTGTTTCTATTCAATATTCCTCTATGGTTGTCCATTGTTTAAAATCCTTCATAAGTTTATTAAATATGAATATGTATCATGCTATTTACAGTTTATACTTTCACATTTTTCATGCATCTCTACTAGAGTTTTTCCAACTATAATATATGCCAAAATTCTCATTTCCATTATACTTGTTGGATGTCTATACTATGTTCCAAATATCTCAATTTGCACATGCTGGAAGGATCCTAGCAAAGTTTGTAGACTTTTATTTTTTACTTATAAATTTTATTAGCTTAATATCTCCAAAACCCTTTCATCAAACCCACTTTGTATGTATTTCAATCATCATATTCCATGAGGTAGCATCTAGTTGATGTAGTTATTCAAGAAAAAGCTTCAATACCTCATTAAGAACATAATTTTGTGTGTACCCTATAATCATTGTATTCTAGGTGACCATATTTCTTTGAGGCATTTTGTCAAATAATCATTGCCTTGACTATACATACACATTTTTGCATACATGTCTACTAGACCAATAGAAACAAAATCTAACAAAAATTCCTTTTTCATTAGGCTTTGATGGATCTCCGTATGAGACTCATAGTTCAACTTGTGCATTAGGTATATACATTTTTCTTACATAAAAGATTTATACATACATACATACATACATACATCTTTTATAAGAACCAAATGTTTATTCCTAATGTACGAGTTGAAATATTAGTCTATGTACATTTCATGTTTCCTTATGGTGATTATATTAAATAATTTTGTATGCCTAGTCTATGAGCTTGTCATTTTATATAACAGATGACATGCAATATTTGCATGATTTCCCATTTTGTAAATAAAAATTCTGTAATGCTTGTCAAAATACCCTAGAGAAATAATCTAAAATGTACTACAAATGGAAATAATTTTTTTTAAAAAATCATCTTTAATATGCAACCATATAACATCATTCATAAGAGAGATCATATAAACAACAAGTATGAAAGCATAGATCATAATTATGCAAGTAGAGTATCTCAAATTAACATATCTTCGATTATACTTTCATAAACACATCCATAACCCTAAGTTATCACTATAATAGATTAATACAACATTAACTATTTGCAAGATCACATAAACCAATATGAACATATCCATGAAACTATATTACGCAAGTAGAAATAAAGAATTTAAACATCAACATACCTCCGGATATACTATTACAAACATAACCATTCCCTAGGGTACCTTAACATTACTACTTGGCATAAATCTAATATAACTCTTTCCCATCTTGAACATCATCACCTTCTATCATTCAACTAATCATTTACATTCCATGCAACTAGATTAACATTAATACATATGCATAACTCATTGTATTCAGGGTTAAAATCATCATAATTAATCAAATTATAAGAGCAAATCACAAACTCTAATCTAATTAGAATTAATCTTAAATAACAATCGACTGATGTAGAATCAACCAAATTGAGAAAATAAATCTAATTAAGATTCCCTCAATCAATTTGACAAAGCTTCCATTTCTCTTCTCCTTAGTTGTTGTTGAATTGGCTCTCAGGTATTGCACTGATTTCTTGCATCGATTAGCAACTATTTCAAAGACTATGATTCTGTGATTCTAGATTGAAAATGAGAAATGATCTTGTATTTATAGATATTCAACACAAAGGAGATGAGAAATAGAACTCAAGTGTTGATTGATAGATAACTAAGTTTGATTGATCTGTGAACTCAATTGATTGGTATGTTAACTCAGATTGATTGAAGAGTGAACTCAATTGATTAGCCAATTGACTGAGTTGATTGAGAAGATGACTGATTAGATGGATTAGAAGACTAATTTGATTGATTAGTCAGAAAAAACTGTTTTGGAGTGAAAAGGGGTGATTGAATAGTTAATTAGGTAAATAACTGTTAGGCCCAATATGGAAAGATAATGTACTGAGAGGGGAGGGGTGAATCAGTACTTCAAATCCTTTTATCAACAATATCTTTACTGTTATGCATAAGCCAAAAACTGCTATAACATAACATAAAGCTAAAACAAATAAATAACAATCATACATGATTCACTTCATAACACATATATTTTGGTTACGCAGAAACTCTTGCTTAGAGAGAAAAACTGCGGTGGGGATGGCACCCACAACTTCACTACTGCAATAATAAAGATTGCTCGGTTAGAGCTACATGTTTAGCTATTTCTGATAGCTTACCTTGTTAGGAGAATTAAAATCTGTTAGATCTACCTTGCTAAAGGATTTTACAACACTTAAACTAAATGATGTACCTGGTTAGAGGCTTTACAATTTATAGACTTGGTTAGAGTCTTTTACCCTGTTAAAGGTTTCTCTTACAACTTGAATATTACAATGAAATCATTACAAATATCTGCAACTTTAGATCTGGAATGTTATAGTAGATTCTATGTTCTCAAAATAAGATTACCTTTCTGTGTAGGGGAAAAAGTGACACTAAGCAAACATGCCCTAATCTCACTTTCAATCACACACTTGTGGAATACGAAAGAGCCTAGAGGTATCACACAATTGGCTACTTCTTTTTGTGGAAGAGAGAGCCACGGGCTACCTATTAGGATTTCTATTCCTTTGTTGCAAATGATAGATAAAATGATGCAAGTTCAACTACTAGCCCTAGAGTGCAAGTATGAACTAGTAA
Organism: Cryptomeria japonica; assembly: GCF_030272615.1. Classification (NCBI taxonomy): domain Eukaryota; kingdom Viridiplantae; phylum Streptophyta; class Pinopsida; order Cupressales; family Cupressaceae; genus Cryptomeria; species Cryptomeria japonica. Next base: position 382,023,482 of record NC_081414.1, on the reverse strand, counting down.
CAAGATTACAAGATTGAGATTAAGTGATGAAAAGCTGTAAACACAAGGATAAAAGGAGAATGCAGATGTGTACTTGGGGTTAAAATCTGAGTGGAAATGTTCGGGATGGGGGCGCATGCGCCACTGACCTGATTCTGCACCTGAAACTGCTCCTTTTGGCAACCTGAAAGCTGTCAAAAAGTGCTGAAAACTGCTGTTGTCTGAGGGACCAGGGCGCCCAGCGCCCCTGTCCCAGGGACTAGGGCACCTAGCGCCCCTGTCCTGTCAGGACCAGGGCGCCCCACACCCCTGTCCTAGGTTTCTGCTCTGCAATTTGGTGTGTAGTTCTGTCTCGGTCCGCTTCCGTCAGATCTGCAACTTCCAGCGTCCTTCGAATTCGGAAATCTGCACTTATATCTGAAAAGGGGTTGTAGGTGGCTATATAGGGTTTTGCCTTAGTCAAACCCCCGCTTTGGTGATTTCCACCTCCATGAATAGCCAAGTTGTATAGTAAAAGTTGTGTGTGTAGACCTTGTGTGTGTGCAAGATCCTAAAATGAAAGTAAGCAAACTAGAGCAACCTAGAAAGTAAACCCTAATTGCTTGTAAATGATCATGTAAATGCTCCAAATCAAGATGCAAAGTGATCTAAAGCATGAATACAAATGATATAATGAGGCTTACGCAAAGACATGAAAACAACATGAAATCATACCCAACCCCAAGGGAGGGGTACAAGCCAATCTTCAGTCGGTGATCTCCTATTGCTCTTCAATTTCTTCAAAGCCCTAAGTTGATGAATGAAATTGAATTCTTGATTAATGGATGTCGAGTGTTGTTGAAGTCTTCAAAGATCTACTCTTTCACTGCATAGAAGGTCCCTCAAACCAAAAATCAGATCCTTTCCAATGAAGAAAGAGAGCTCTTATATATGAAACCCTAGGTCTTAATTTCAACTTTTGGCCGACCTAGAGATTGAATCTCCCGCCAATTTCTTGGGGTTAAGCTTTATTTTATGATTGGATTGCGCTCCTAAAATTTTGGGAAAAATGTCCGGGACCGTGTGCACTCCGGGCGCCATGGTCCTCTCCGGGCGCCATGGTCCCGACAACTTTTCACCAAATTTTCAGGGCCGTCGGATATGATAATTTTAGAGAGAATCCCGAAGTTACAGGTGATTTCGAGATGTTTTGACCCCCGAAATCAAGCCCCCAAGTTCAAAATAGGACCTAATTAGGGTTTTAGATTAAATGATGTATTAGAGGAATAAAATGAAAGGGGCACACTTTAATGAAAAGGGCCCAACTTTATGATATGGGAGATGATAAAATAGAACCTTAGACCTAATTAATTTAATTAATTAACTGCTAAAGGGGAAATGCAATGCAAAATGCAAAATGCGCCAAGGCAGGTGCTAAACTAGGTGTGAAATTGTACCACCCTAGCAAGTGCGTACAATTTACGACGCTACATTTAGCCCCCACTTTAGCGGTCATATGAACACTATGTGCATATGCAAGCTAAAGTACAGAAAAGTAAACATTATTTGAAAAAGGATATATCCATAAGTCTGTCGAACGAAGCCCCCAGCGGTATCTGCAGTACACAGTTAGGAACCGCACCCTACAAAACCACATGTTAGATCACAAAATCACCTAATGCTTACTAAGGAAGGTGACGAAAATTCGAGGGTAGCTATATGCCCCCCCCTGTTTCGGCTTGCTAATTTTAGTGAGTTGAAACAGGGTATCATGTTTACCACTTTGAATTGTTAAAGAATATTGATGACAAATGCTCACAAGAAGATTTGATATGAGATCAAAAACTAATGGAGAATCATTTGGTAAGAAAGAGGACTAAATCTCAATTCCAACACAACAAAGAGTGTGAGGATTTGAGAGTTGTCTAACACAAGATGAAGGATGTAAATGGAAACAAAATGCAAAGAGAAGAAAAGAAAGGAAAAAAGCATGAATACACACATTGGTGATCCATGAGAAGAATAGTGAGAGAGAAAACATGGACGTCTCACCCCTAGATCTTGTCTAGGTGATCCATGTAAGGGAGGAGAGTGAGAAAGTCTAGCCTTATGCCGCTAGTTCCACTCAACCTCGTGCATGTGTGTGTAAGTGAGGTTAGAAGCACCTGATAGGAGTCTATGCCCGAGTATGCTATAACCTATATATGTATAGTACAAAAGCGTGACATCTCGCTCTAAGAGTCTGTGCTCTGGTTCCGAGAATAATCACCTTGTATAAAAGAAAAAAAATAAAAAAAATAAAAAAAATGGAGACATATCGCTCTAAGAGTCTATGCTCTTGTTCCGAGAATGACCCATTTCTCAAAAAGTGTAATGTTTATGTCATAAGCAAAGTAGAACAAGGATACCTACCTTCATCACAAAAGAAGATACCCCAAAAATGCAACAATGTCATAGATCCAAGCAAGAGAGTTTTGCACTCTTTAAGCAAGGATAAGATAGTTGAAAAGGGATATCTTGTAGTATGTGTAAAGGAGATCCTTAGAGGAGAAGAGATCTTTGTACAAAAGATACCTATCCCCAAGAGGAATTGTCTTAGACAAATATAACATCTTCTAGAATTAGACAAAGAAGAGAATAAGAATGCAATACTTCATTCTTCTGCGAGGTGAAAGTGATTCTTAATGAAGGATGATGCTCTTTTTAACCCAATTGGGAGAGTGAATTCATTATGGATGTATTTTACCAAGTGCAAAAGAGATTGTAGTCAAGGACTTACACCTCTTGTAAGAGAGAATCCTTGAACAAACAACAACAAATTCATACAAGGAATAACATCAAGTAATAAAGTTCACACCATCCACGAAATAGGAAAAAGTGGATCCTTAGATAAAAATAAGGAAAGATCATTGCCTCCCAAGGATAAGGAGAATGAGAAGGACTTACACAATCTTCTAGGGAGATATTTAGACATAAGAAAAATATACTACATACTCACATGAGTTCATGCAAGCAAGACATTAGTGTATGTAAAATGCTCCTCACAAGAAGTGGGTAGGATAAGAAAGAGAATACACATCTTCTCCCATATCTAGGAAAAGAGGATTCTAAAGAAAAGATGATCAATATTTCCACACTATTACCCCAAAGGGAAATATTAACCATAAAAAGAAGAGATGTATGAAATCACTCTTGTCCCCATAGGAACAAGAGATAACATAGAAAATTAGGCTATTATGTTGCTTCAAAAATATGATTGCACTTGAAATTGTACCATCATGAATGACAATGAGCCCCCAGTAAATGAGCTACCAATGTCACATAATGATGAGCAACATAATAGCCATTAATGTTATTTAAAGACATGATAGATTGGATGAGGTATTTCTATATGACATGCTAAATGCTCAACTATAAGTGAGATCAAAAACATGTATAAAGTGATAAAAATTGAAGAAGAAAAGTCACAAGAATTCTTAGAAGAGGGATGAGTGTAATTTATTAGAGCCTTATCCCTGGAGGAAAGGACTTTATGATGAATAGGAGATAAAGATTCATAAGTGGATTTAGAAATTTGAGGGGAGTCATAAAGAGATTTGTTCATCGCCAATATTTCCTTATGAGGGGAATGAGAGTTGAAAAAAGTAGAAGGTGATTTACTTGAAGTGAGATCATCATCACTACTAAATATAGCATTCACATTGAGAGATGGTCTTTTAGATGCTTTGGTGGGCTTAGAAAGATTATATCCAAGTCCAAATGAATATTCATGCATGTTATGTTCTAAAGGAACTTTAATTCCTTGTTCATTTGTGCCACAACCATTTCCACTATAGCCATTCTTAGCCAAAATATGAAAACCACGACCATAACGATTAGCCATTTCAGAAAGAAAAGGTGGTTTTTCATAAGACAAAGAATCAAATTCTTCAGAATTAGAGGTGTGAGGAGAAGAAGTTTGAGAAGAAGCCAAAAAATTATTGTTCATAGGTTCAGGTAAGATTGATTGATCTCTAGTTTCTTCCTTCTTTTTAACTTTAAGCTCTCTAGGAGGAACCCTATACTCACCTACAAAGGTGGGATTGAAATCAAGAGATCCCCAATCATCTTCTGCGAGAACCTTCTCAGGATCAAAAGCCTTTTCATGTGTAGATTCAAGTTGAGAAGAATCTTCTTCAGGAACTTCAAACTCATCCAAAGAATTTTGATTATCAGAGGGTAATGATTCATCCATAGGTATCTTTTTTAACGAGTCATCACTAGACGAGGAAGGCTTAGAAGAACTCCCTTTGGAAGTAGATGTTTGCAAACAAGATTGAAAATTAGTATCACCTATCAAGGTATATGTCTTATTATTATAAATAAATTTAACTTGTCTATGCAATGTAGAGGGGACAGCTTGCATACTGTGAATCCAAGGTCTCCCTAATAACAAGTTGTATCTTAGATTTCCCGACATAACATGGATAGGAGTAGGCAAAGTAACAGGTCCCACTGTGATGGGTAAGGTGATAATACCTAATGAAGTCTTAGCCACATTATCAAAGCCTCGAATGGGACGGGAGTCAGGCTCAATTAGGGATGTATCCACATTCATCTTATGCAAGAGATTAATGCTACACACATTAAGACCAGAGCCATTATCTACCAGTGTTCGTCTTATAGCAGTGTCATTTATGATAACCACAATCATCAAGGGATCATATTGATGTTGAATTTCACTAGTAGGCAACTCATCTTGAGTAAACATAATTTGAGCTTTAGGATTCATCATAGAGTTAACCAAAGACACTATATTACTAGATGTATTAGGTGGAGGAACATTCAAATCTTTCAAGGCATCTTGTAACATTCCATGATGAGCGGAAGAAGTTTGGATCAAATCCCAAAGGGATATCTTAGCAGGGGTAGCTTTAAGTTGTTCTATGAGATCATATTCCTTACCGAGAACTTGTGAAATACATGGAGCTTGTGGAAGAATTGGTTGAGGATTATGAAGAGACACTGGAGTAACAGGAGGAAGATTAGGCTGCCTATTATTTCTAGTATTATAAGTATGGGCAACCGCATGATAACTCTCTCTAGTCAGTTGCTTAGCATACTCATAAGGGCTCTTAGTAGAATAACCTCCTTGCACAGTAATAATAGGTTTCTTAGGAGTGCAAAAAGAATCATTAGCATAACCACCTTGAACCACTAAGATAGGCTTATTTAAAGGTTGAGAATTTTGAGAAGGACAAGCACCTTGGACAGTGAAGAGAGGTTTGTTAGGTGTTTCATTCACATGTATCAAATTGATTGAGGATGGTTTAGAGGAATGAACAAAAGTGTTGGAAGAATTATTGATAGTCTTCTCTTGCACTAAAATCTCATCACGAATTAAATCAATTTTAGGAGAGAGACAAGGGGTAGGCATTGATGTTCTAGTAGGAAGAGTAATACTAGGAAAAGTCATATCATCCTCTATCATCAAAGGATCTACATGGGGAATAAACTCTCTAGGAGAAGGATCAACATTACTCTCTAAAGTCTCACTTTTTAGAGGGAGATCTTTGAAAGAGATGTTAACCATCTGGCTTTGAACTAGGGTATCCTTATGAGTAGAACCAAGTTGAGGAGAGGGAGATGCTTTATTTTTAGAGGGAGAATAATTGAGATTCAAGGAAGGTGAGAAACTATCAAGGGAGTTTTAAATCTTGATTTCATCCCCTTTGGCTAGGGGTAGAGAATAATCTACACCTTCTTCTAATGGTTCATCCCAAATAGTGAAGTTGTTGAAAGGAATGTTTGAAGTATTGTCAATTTCGGGAGAGGAGATAACATTGTTTATTAATTCCTTATTCTTAGGAGGGAGAGCATCAATAGATGTGTTAAACTCATCCTCTTTCCTCAAAATATGTTCAATATGATCTTTAGGGGAGAGAGAATTAAGGAAATTGCTTATTATTTCATCTTCTTTCTCTAAGGGATGCTTATGGGTAAGACAAACTTTAGGAGAAGGGTAAGCATTTATCATTAATTCATCATCTCTAGTGGGAATTTTGTTGGAAAAGGAAATGCCATCACTAGGAAATGTAGGGATAATGTCATCTTCTTGCACAAAAGGATCCTCATGAAGGGAGTGTTTTTTAGGAGGAACATGAACATATTTCTCCAAAGATTCATGCTTAGGAAGGAGATCTTTGAAAGAAGTGTTCATAACCTCTTGTTGCACTAACATGCCCCCATTGGAAGGACCAACTTTAGGAGAAAATAAGTCAATGTCCATCAATACCTTTTCACTTAGAGAGGCATCATGTAGGGAAGATGAAGTAACATTAAGAAAGGTGTTTATGATATCATTCTCTTCCTCTAGGATAGCTAAATAGGAAGGGCACATTTTAGGAGAATTGTCAAGATCACTCTTAAAGTCTTCACCCTTAGAGCATGGGAGAGTCTCAAAGGGATTGGTAGCAACTCTTTTAGGCACTAAAATGTTGTTATAGATGGGGGGAAGTTCTTTAGGAGAAGGAAAAATTGAAGCAAAGGAAGCTAACCCATTATCACATCTATGAAATGAATGCATCATGACAACAATTTTCCTCTTTCAAATGATAACACATGCAAAATAGAAGGAAATGTTTAATTTTAACCAATGCAAGCACTTACAATGTAGATTTAGAAAATGAAATTTATGATTCAAATAAGTTCCTAAATCAGATTTGAAATTAGTTAAGCTATCCACAAGTTCAACTTTGAATTTTACCAAAAATTTCCTCTAAATTTTTGAATTTTGCAAGAAATTAAAACTTGTAAATACAAATTTGAATTTGAAATAGCATAAAAACTCAAATTTCAAAACATAAATCAGAATTAGAGAAGATTGGAATTCACGTCGGGTTCACCAAAATGTGTAGGGGAAAAAGTGACACTAAGCAAACATGCCCTAATCTCACTTTCAATCACACACTTGTGGAATACGAAAGAGCCTAGAGGTATCACACAATTGGCTACTTATTTTTGTGGAAGAGAGAGCCACGGGCTACCTATTAGGATTTCTATTCCTTTGTTACAAATGATAGATAAAATGATGCAAGTTCAACTACTAGCCCTAGAGTGCAAGTATGAACTAGTAACAAGATTACAAGATTGAGATTAAGTGATGAAAAGCTGTAAACACAAGGATAAAAGGAGAATGCAGATGTGTACTTGGGGTTAAAATCTGAGTGGAAATGTTTGGGATGGGGGCGCATGCGCCACTGACCTGATTTTGCACCCGAAACTGCTCCTTTTGGCAACCTGAAAGCTGTCGAAAAGTGCTGAAAAGTGCTGTTGTCTGAGGGACCAGAGCGCCCAGTGCCCCTGTCCCAGGGACCAGGGCGCCTAGCACCCCTGTCCTAGGTTTCTGCTCTGCAATTTGGTGTGTAGTTCTGTCTCGGTCCGCTTCCGTCGGATCTGCAACTTGCGGCGTCCTTCGAATTCGGAAATCTGCACTTATATCTGAAAAGGGGTTGTAGGTGGCTATATAGGGTTTTGCCTTAGTCAAACCCCCGCTTTGGTGATTTCCACCTCCATGAATAGCCAAGTTGTATAGTAAAAGTTGTGTGTGCAGACCTTGTGTGTGTGCAAGATCCTAAAATGAAAGTAAGCAAACTAGAGCAACCTAGAAAGTAAACCCTAATTGCTTGTAAATGATCATGTAAATGCTCCAAATCAAGATGCAAAGTGATCTAAAGCATGAATACAAATGATATAATGAGGCTTACGCAAAGACATGAAAACAACATGAAATCATACCCAACCCCAAGGGAGGGGTACAAGCCAATCTTCAGTCGGTGATCTCCTATTGCTCTTCAATGTCTTCAAAGCCCTAAGTTGATGAATGAAATTGAATGCTTGATTAATGGATGTCGAATGTTGTTGAAGTCTTCAAAGATCTTCTCTTTCACTGCATAGAAGGTCCCTCAAACCAAAAATCGGATCCTTTCCAATGAAGAAAGAGAGCTCTTATATATGAAACCCTAGGTCTTAATTTCAACTTTTGGCCGACCTAGAGATTGAATCTCCCACCAATTTCTTGGGGTTAAGCTTTATTTTATGATTGGATTGCGCTCCTAAAATTTCGGGAAAATGTCCGGGACCGTGTGCACTCTGGGCGTCATGGTCCTCTCCAGGCGCCATGGTCCCGACAACTTTTCACCAAATTTTCAGGGCCGTCGGATATGATAATTTTAGAGAGAATCCCGAAGTTACAGGTGATTTTGAGATGTTTTTACCCCCGAAATCAAGCCCCCAAGTTCAAAATAGGACCTAATTAGGGTTTTAGATTAAATGATGTATTAGAGGAATAAAATGAAAGGGGCACACTTTAATGAAAAGGGCCCAACTTTATGATATGGGAGATGATAAAATAGAACCTTAGACCTAATTAATTTAATTAATTAGGTGCTAAAGGGGAAATGCAATGCAAAATGCAAAATGCGCCAAGGCGGGTGCTAAACTAGATGTGAAATTGTACCACCCTAGCAAGTGCGTACAATTTACGATGCTACACTTTCTTATAGCATACCTCGGTAACCCATAAAGTAACTCGGTAAACCCTTCTGTTTACTCTGTTCTTTGACTATTCTCTGAAATCCTTCTCGGTGACCTTTGTGTCTCTGTAACAGTCATAACAATTAGTGCTTTCTCATGTATCACACATGTCTTGCTTCATACACCTCTGTATATCTCTGTCTATCACACTTTTATCCTTAATCCATGCTGTATAAATAGATCTCTTATGTTGGTGATCTGATTCATTACTTCGATCTTACAAACATGATTTATCGAATGAATAACTATACAAAATATTTCTTTGGATAAATGACCTCGAAATCATTCACAATCTTTAAGTGCAATTTCCAATGTGATAACGGTTCTATGTTCCTCGATCTTGTAACATGTTTTCATATGTGTGTCCAAGTTCAATGAATCTGGTAACATGTTTCACTCGGTGTATATCAACTCGGTGTATCATCTTTGCTTCTTGGTAGACATGGAATGATACTCGATAGACAACTCCGTACATACTGGGATCTATGACTACTTTCTTCTATAACTGATTGTTTTGTTCATACTGACTGAATATTTTGGTAGTAGTAACAGACTAGAGTATATAGAATGACTTTGGATATAAAACTAATGACAACTTGATAAGTAGTAACAATCTGCCCTTTTGACATTAGTTGAGATGTTCGACAAAACTACTTTCAAAGTCATAACTCAATAATCTATATACTTACAAAATTTGTCTAAACACACAGTATATACTTTAGTCAATGAAATAGTATATTCAGATATACTCCCCTTATCACTATACTGTACAAAACTCTGATTTTGTATACTCGGCGATCAATTTTCTATGATAACTATTTGGTTGACTGCTCTGTTCTCTGTTCTTTGTTTTGCTCAGTATACTCCCCTTGTATACTACACTCCTTTTGTTTGATACTTTGATGCTTTGATGCTGTATCACTCCCCCTTTTTGAAAAACATCAAAATTTAGTTACCATTTGGTGGTGGCAACAGGTCAAAAATGGATTTGTACTTTGTTCGAGCATCGGTGAGAGCGGCAGAGAGGGCATCTTTAACACTGTCCATGAGTGAATTCTGAGCTGTAATGTCAGCTAACAGTGAAATGAGTCCATCTAATGTGCTTCCCTCTTGTTGAGTGGATAGGGATGTAGCCTTGTTGATTTGTTCTTGGATGGAGGAAAGATGAGAAAGGAATAATGTCTGAAGTGTCATTATGTCCATCCTTATCTTGTTTTCTTCATTCCTTAGTTCCAATTGTTGAGCCATGAGTTGTTGTAGCTTGGTATAAAAATTCTGAATGGAATTAGGCTCAGTGGTCAACTTATTAGAGAGATCGGTGATCTCTTTCTCAATCACTTCAGTTTTATTCTTGATATCTTTAATAAATAAAGAGAATGTACAGAGTTTCTGAAATAAATAAAGAATGTGCTTGAGTTGAGGGGTCAACTCAACAATAAATTTGACAAGTTTAACTTTGCCAATGGCAATAGCTTTTTGTACTTCTTCAATCATTTTTGCAATGAGCTCCTTGTGCTTTCATTTGCTCAAATATTCTGATGCATCTACTCTAGATGTCTCTATCTTGGTTAGGAGTTCATCCAGTTGTACATGGATGGCTGCATCTGTTGTCATTGTAGCTTCAGGTAGCATGTTGGTTAAGAGTGCTTTCACCTTCTAAAGTACTTTATTTTTCTTTTGAATAGTCATTTGCTTCTCTTGTTTGGCTTTGGCTTTGCATAGTTCACCAAAATCAATGAGTGCTTGCCCCTTTAATTTGGATATATCAACATTGGGCAACACTATTGGTTTTGACAAATCTACTTTGAAACTATGCTTTTTCAGCTTCATTTCTTTACCTTTCACCAATTGAACTAAGACAATGGCTTGTGAGGCTTGATGACCCTCGGTAGGTTGCTCGGTAGAGGCAACACTTTGGTCGGTTTCTTTAGCCTCTGTAGTGTCCTTTGGTGTCTCGGTTGCAACATTTTCAGTGCTTGTGAGGTTTGTTCTTGAGAAGTACCTTCTTCTGCTATAGACTTGTGACCTTCGGTGCCTTGTTCTGTATCCTGAGGGGCCTCGGTTGAGACAGGTTGATTGACCGGAGGATAGGACTGAAATTGTTCCAAAAATGACTCACTGGATACAAGTTGGGCATAAGCGTTCCCTTCTATCATTTCCTGTTCAGGTGCCTCTGTAACCATGATATCTTCATCTACTTGTATGGTGTCAGTAGGGTCTTGCTCGGTGATATCAGGATCTTGCTCAGTGACATCAACTATTTCAACTATAGCTTTCTCACCAGCATCCTTGATGCGAAAGATTTCCTGCCACTTTGCCTTGGTCTCTTTCACTACTTCCAGATAAAGTCCATTCATCAATTTTAAACCTTTTTGCTTGACTAGGAAGTTTTTGTGGTAGTTTGTCAGATTTTATTTGATTTCATCTACCGACATGTTTGGAAAGAGATGTACCTAAATTCTTTCGCTAATCTATTTTTCTGAGTCCATTACATATTTCCACCTATTATCAATATGCACATACAATTCTTTTGGAAGAGAATTGGATACTTCCAATGGGACCAATTAGAATTTCAAAATTGTGTAGATGACAACTTCTTCTATTTGTCTCTTTTCGACATCATTTCTAGATTCATACTTAACATATCTGAATGATCCAAATCCACCATATTGCTTCAGATTAGCACAAAAAATTTCAACACTATGTAGATTTACCTTCTTGCTCTTGACAATCTGAAATTTGCTTGCATCTTCAGATTCGGTGTCACTAGACTCTTTTGCCAAAATGAGTCTCCAAGTAGATTTCTTGTAAGTTTTTGTTACCTTGGGTGTGGCAACTCTCTTTGTTTTCTTACTCGATGATGCTGTTGATGATCTTGTGTAAGGTCGCTTTGCTAGAGGAGTCGGTGAGGCCTTTGATGTATCCTGTTTCTTTCTTTTCAGCACTTTTCCCTTAGGCAATTCGGTGCTCAGTGTTATAGCTGCCTCTTGGGCTTCAGATTCCTCTTCGGTAATGGCTATAGTGCCTTTGACAGGTGTGGAGGAAGAATCTTCTCCAAATTTCTCTGTTAATGCCTTTATCATCTTTGTTGCCTTCCTTGTAGCTTTGGGTACTACAATGCTCATTTTTACTTTTTCCTTCACTTCTTCATATGTTCCATACCTCATCTCGGTAGCATGCCTTGGTAATGTAAGAAATGCATCTATTTGTTGTTGTGTGATGTCAAAATCAATCTCGTAACCCATAGGTGGCAAAGATTGAGTTCTTGGTTCCACAACATTCACATAACAGTAATCAGTGTCCACTTCAAAGCATATGTCATCTTTGTATTTCTCCACTAGCTTGGGTGGAATCTAGTACCTGTTATGCATCCTTTCCTGAAACTTGCTGAAATAATCATCCATAATATCATTAAAATTATCACCTAGCTTCTTGATGAAGTCATTGATCTGATGGGTGATTGGTCAGTGTAGTTGCCAAACAACTTTACTGACTGATGGAAAGAATTTTTCAAAATAGAAAAACATGCATATTAACAGTGATCCAAACTTTAGTGTATTGCATGAATTGTTCTTCTTTGGTTTCCTTATGGTGTTTAGATTCTCAAATAGCTTTTTCAGCAACACCTCACATAAATCAATTTTCATGCCTTTCTTCACAATTTTATATGCTAAGTCTACTGCTGCACAGGGTACACTATTTTTGATGAATACTAAGAGGGGGGGGTGAATTAGTATGCCAAAAATCTCTACACTAAAACACTTACATAGTCTAAAGATAAATCGGTAAAACAGTTTAACAGTCAAACCGGTTACCACACATGCAAATCAAAATGCAAATAAAGCATTCACCCACAAATGCAATACAACCATAACACAAGATATTTGATGTAGAAACCCAACTGGGAAAAACCACGGTGAGATGGAACTCACAAGTCACTATCTGCAGAATAGAAACCAGACCGGTTAAGGTCTTACGATGTTCTTCACCAGAACAGATCCTGTTAGGAATCTCAATCTCTGTTAGGAGATAAGTCCGATTAAAGACTACCTTGTTAGAGGATTTTAGATTCACATGTGTGAACCACCTTGTTAGAGGATTTTACAAAGGCTTTGAGGCTTACCCGGTTATGGGCTACAGACTTGTCAAAGATGTGAGTAATCAACAAGTGTTTGATCTATCTAATAGCACAAACTACTTGGTTAGATCTAGTATTGCTCACAGCTAATGCATTCCATCATTACTTCAGTCTTCTCTCTCTCTCACATGGTTACAACTTGATCTTCTCAGATAAGATCGTTCTCCACTTCCACCTTAAACCCTAGCTCAACATTAATCCTTTTAGCAACAACTTAAAACCCTAGACATGATGTCCTTTTTAAAGGAATCTGATTTCATGTCGGTCCAATAGGATTACAATTTCCTAGGTTCAATGAATCTAGACATACTCAGTAACACGACACAAGAATCACTGTCAATGTGTCGGCACCGTCAAACAATCGGTGGATTGGTAACTCATCACAAAGTATTACCGGTTCATACAAAATACCGGTTTCCAATTTGACAAAAATGAAGATTGGTAAGAATGTGTTGTGCTGCTTTGCTCCCTCATACTGCTTGTGATCTATGAACCGCTTGGGGTCGACATGCCGCTTCAGACTGGGAAACACATTCTACAAAATCACTAGTCTAGAGACTAGTATACAACATACCGGTTGGAAAAAATACCGGTTGAGCATGAGCTCATACATATAAAGGGGATCTCAATACAAGTGTGTGTCCATCAATGACAATTACAACATAAACAACAAAAATGCCAACAATCTCCCCCTTTGGCATTGATGGCAACACTTAGGAAAATAAAATTTTGACATCTAAGTGTTTTACAACAAAAACTTTCCATTAACAAAATTGCTTGCTCCCCCTAAGAATATACACTATCCCTTAATCAATAGAGTGTATAGCAATTTTGCATTCAGAGCATAATCATCAGAGCATATAACATATATCACAGCATATATCAAAATTTCAAAATTTTAAAACCCAAAACCAGATATATACTTCTCCTCCTTTGCCAACAATGACAAAGTATCGCTAAAAAACCTATTTCCATATATACATAAAAGAGTTTATGACAACAATGAATAATACTTGTCAAAAACCGCTTTATAGTCCTGCAAAAATTGTTTCATGGATAGGGACCAGGACTCAAGTAGGGAGGTTGCCACTTCCTTCTCTGTCTGCATCTGGGATACCTATTCCTCCATGGCATCTATTGTGCTCAGTTCTTGTGTGACTGTCAGGGCATCTAGGTTCAGATAACACTTCTGAAGAATTTACAGTCGTGGGAGTACTACCAGTTGAAGCTCCTGCAAATCCCTAGACTGTGTGCTGATCTCTTGCTCCATCTTGGCTGACTGGATCTGGAACCAATGAATGGTTTGCCCAAATGTTGCAAAGGAGTCATAAGGAGTCTTGAATGTGCCCAAGTAGGACTGTAAGTCCATTTGAAGTTGTTGCTTCTTGGCTAGCACATCATCACATAACAGATGAGGTTGACAGATTTTGCTGAGTAGCAAGTTTCCCTCATCCAAGGGATTCCTTATGTCCTTTTGATCCTTTAGCAATTCAGTCCTAAGCTCATTCAACTTCTTCACTAGAGAAACATTAAGAGCCTTTTGGTGCTCTTTCTTTACATTGGCCTCTGCTACTTCTTCTAGACTCTGCACCTGATCATCCACTACAGTACACAGAAGTTTGAGTTGTGCTAGTGATGATTCAGTGTCAAGAAGATTAGTACCGGGGATTAAACTGGTAAGAGTGTCTACAGCCACCTGAATAATATCTTGTTCTCTTTTCTTGCGAATGCCTTCAAGGCACTCTTGGGCAACCTTGATGCTCTGCATAAGCTCAGACTCACTTGCAGATTGGAGATCAATGGGGCTCGAGATAGCAGCCAGTTTGGCTTGGCTACCGGTTGCCTTAGGAGTTTCCATCTGTGTGGTCTTCATTGCTTCAATTGTCTTGTCTGCTTCTTCATTCTTTTTCTTCTCCTTCTCTTCCTTCTCTTTCTCTTCTCTCTTTTTCTTCTCTTCCTCTTCCATCTTCTTCTTGTCTTCTTCTTCTTTTTGCTTCTGCTCTGCTACTACCTTCTTCTTTTGTTGTTCTTCTTCCTTCTTCTTCTTCTCTTCCACTTCCTTCTTCTTCTGTTCTTCCTCTTCCTTCTTCTTCTTCTCCTCTACTTCCTTCTTCTTCTTCTCTTCTGCTTCCTTCTTCTGTTCTTCCTCTTCCTTCTTCTTCTTCTCCTCTGCTTCCTTCTTCTTCTTCTCTTCCTCTTCCTTCTTTTTCTTCTCCTCTTCTTCTTTCTCTTTTCTTCCTTATCCTCTTCTTCTTTCTTTTTCCTATCATCTTCTTGCTTCTTCTTTACTTCATCTTTATGTTTCTCCTCTTCCTCTTTTCTCTTCTCTTCCTCTTTCTTCTGTTTCTCATCTTCATCCTTCTTCTTTTTCTCTTCCTATTCCTTTGCCACTTGCTGTGTGTCCTCAGCTTGTTGACCACCCTGATCGGCCTGTTGCCCCTATTCTGTTCCCTCAGAAGGTATGTCCTGAGTGACATATTCTACATCCAGGGCATCGACATCGATGGTGTCAATTGGTTCTTCCACCAGGTTTCCTTCCTCATCAAAGACCTCATCCAGTTTGGAAATAACCGGTTCCTTTTCTGCTTGGAGTTGGCCATTCATGCTTTGTGGGAGCTGATAGCATGAGCCATATGCTGATGTGTATCCTTTTCAACATCATCAATTCTCCCCTCCAACAACTAGAGTCTTCTTCTCCTTATGAAGAAGAGACCTTTATTTTGATCTAGGGCATCAAACAATTTTGAATTTGAGAGTTCGGGGAAGTACTGTGCAAAAAATTTCTCACTAATCTCCTGTTCCTTTTCAATGGCAATGTGCCATTTATTATCTAATGCTTTAAATAATGAATCCGGTGTCTAAGATTTAATCTCTGATGGTGATCGGTCATTTTTACATAAATAAAGAATGATTTCCTATAGTACTTCATCTTTTTCCTCACTATTGAATTCATCATAATAATTTATTAAATCATGAAGTAATTTTCTCCTAATATTTTTTACTGCTCTTTGACAATGTGTCAAAGGTTTGTATGAGGAGATATCTATATTTACCGGTGCGGATGCTGCCAGTTCATTCTTCTTCATCTTCTTTGTCTGTCTAGCCTTCTTTGGTTGTTCATCAGACTCGGTTTCTTCGGAGTCTGGTTCATTTGTCTTAGTCTTCCTCTTTCTTTTGAAGACTTTTGTCGGTGTTACCTTTGGTTTCTTCTTTGCCGGTGACTGCTTGGTCACTCTTGGAGTTGTAGTGGTAGCCAGTGCCGATGCTGCTGGCACTGCCTTAGCTTTCTTAGCTACCAGTTCTTTTCCCTTCTTCACTGATGGTTCTTCAACTGGTGCAATCCTCTCCAAGTAGGTTCCGGTCCTGTTAGCCTTAGGATCAAGAGGCGAGGCAATAAGGGTTGAAGCATACCCTTCTAGCATGTCAAACATGACCTCATAGCCCATAGGCTCCATTCTAAGCTCAACAGCCTCCATTAGACATTTGTCCACCTAAATAGTGTAATAGATGTCATCTTCGTATTTCTTCACTATGTCACCTAAGATTCTTACCCTCTGACTCATCTTTCTTCTGAACCCATCAAAATATTTGTTCAGTACCTCAGGGTAGCTGGCTCTAATGGCTTGCACGCTTTCCTTTATCTGCTTGGTTATCGGTTGGTCAAGTGACCAGTGGACATCTCCTACACCCGAAAAGTAGCCTTGGAAATAAAAGAACAACCATACCAGTAGTTGTCCAAACTTAAACCTCAGTGACTTGTCCTGCTTGATTGCCTTAAGATTTAGCAAGAGTTGCCTCTGTATGCTGGTGCATAAGTCAAAAGATGCATCTTCTTTTATCATTCGGTAAGCGGCATTTACCACTGCAACAGATACATAATTAATCCTGCTGGCTGAGAATGTTTTGTATCCAATCACCATGCATGCATATTTCACCAGATCATCCTTGATAGGATTGACTATCATGCCCCGTGAATCACTTGTTGAACCGGTGAGCTTGGTCATTTCTGTTTTGCTCACTTTTCTCAGAGCTGGCACTTCCCTTGTGTTGCAAAAATCAGTGACTACATGAATTACCTGAGGCGTGATATCATGCGTCCTCTCCAGGTACATCTTGTGACCATGAACTCTGCTCAAGATGATCCTGATGTGATCCTCTATGAAGTCTTCCAGGAAATATAATGGGTTGTGGAATTTCTTCTTCTCCATGACACTAAATTCTAGTTTGATCCTTTCATCCTTTCCACAAAATAGACCTAACTGAGTATGAATGGCTAAAGACTCTAGGTCTTCTATTTTGCAATCAATATAATTGGAAATTCCTTCTTCGACTATGACTCCAGCTGGAACTTGTGATAAGGAATTATACTTGGACTTCCTCTGAATGAAACTTTCTGACTCAATGGATGTACTTGAACTGGTATGAGATGTGGAAGCCATTGAAGAGTATTTCAAGAACATGAAAAATACCTTTCAAACGCGAATTTAGGGCTTTCTGATTCTGCTTCACTTCACTCTCCGTCGGATGCCAAATCACTGCTTTTTGTTCTCCACTACTGCTTGCAAAATAGATTTGAATCTCTTTCAAGGTTATCCAATTTCTTGAAATCTAAGCTCAAATCACCTTTTCTTCGCTCTGCACTTGAAAACTTTTCTTCGCTCGAAAACAGATAGTGAGAAATGATTTGAAAAATGCATTTATACATGTCTCTCACCTATCGTCATTAATGCTCCTCTATTAGGGCGTAAACCCTAATTTTCCTTTTTACCATTTTCGGTCTTCTACCAAGTGATAGGTATCACATACCGGTTAAGGTCTTTTACCGGTGACAACCGGGGGTTCGAAAGCATTTCGCCGTTTGCTCCCCCTAAGCCTTTGAGGCTTAGTTTGTTGGTTTTGATATTTCCACACTAGATGCAGAAACCAGTTCCTCTTCCGACAATGTTGGTTTCTTCTTCCATATTTTCTTCATGTCTCCTTGAAATTTTTCAATATCTATTTCTCCTTCCTGAGTGACTGGTATATCATCAGATATACTTTTTCTGCTTCTGCAGAATCTTGCAATGTGACCTGGTTTGTTGCAGTGATAGCAAACAAGTCCAGGTGCTCTCCAAGGTCCATTGTACATGTTTCCATTCTTCCTTCTGCATGTTGCAGCAGTGTGACCATGACCATGATAGATCATACAACTTTCTCTCCATCTAGTTGCCGCTTGATGGCCACTGCTTCTTGACTGATGATTGAAGACATTAAACCGGTTGTGGTTCCGGTTCATAAAAGGTTCAGGACCAGTTCCTTGGGTCCTCTGAGGATATCTTCCAGTGTTATCCATTACAAACCTGCATTCAAATGCTCTATGACCAAACTTGTTGCATGCATAACAATGACCATTGAACTTATTGGATCTAGGTACATTGTTGATAAAATAAGGAAAATTATTGTAGGCTTTGCTCCTACATACATTGACAGTGTGTCCTTCTTTAAGACAGTTAAAGCAAATAGGCTTGAATTTTTTCTTACCTTTTCCTTTGAGTGCCGGTTGCTTCTTTGATGCTTCAGCATTTGTTCCTGAGGATTCTCCTTCCTCATGTCCAGAAAAACCAAGACCATTGGTATTATTTGCCGGTCTGGATGACTCAAGCTTTTGCTCTAGCTTGACAGTACTTTTGCCAAACTTAGCAAGTATTTCCTTTGACTCAAAGAGTTCCTTGGAAATAGTAGTGTTTGTCTCCATAAGACTTTCATTTTTAGAGATGGCAATGTTTAGTTCTCCTTGCATGTCTTCTTTTTCCATTCTACTCTCATGAAGGCGAGTAGTTAGTGCACTAATCTCATGTTTCAACTTGGAGATCTCATGATCTCTGTCCTTTACCAGATCTTCAACTTTTCTCTTGTTCTCAAGCTCTTGACTAAACTGAATAGTCAGTCCTTCCAACTCCTTTCTCAAATTGGAGTTTGAATCATTCAGCTTATTCACTTCAGCAATCATGGCTTCCATGTTAGCTTCATCTTCAGAACTACTTTCAGATAGTTCCATCAGCTTTTCTGCATGTTCTCTTCTTTTTACTTGAGATGCCTTGTATTTGACCATAAGATCATCATAGGCTTGCTCAGACTTAGTGAGTCGTTGAGTAAGTTCCCTCAAGGTGTATTCCCCCATATCTCTTTCCAAGTGGTTAAACTTATAGAAAGGTAGGCTCTGATACCAATTGATGAATACTAAGAGGGGGGGTGAATTAGTATGCCAAAAATCTCTGCACTAAAACACTTACACAATCTAAAGATAAACCGGTAAAATAGTTTAACAGTCAAACTGGTTACCACACATGCAAACCAAAATGCGAATAAAGCATTCACCCACAAAAGAAATACAACCATAACACAAGATATTTGACGTGGAAACCCAACTGGGAAAAACCACGGTGAGATGGAATACACAAGTCACTATCTGCAAAATAGAAACCAGACCGGTTAAGGTCTTACAATGTTCTTCACCAGAACAGATCTTGTTAGGAATCTCAATCTCTATTAGGAGATAAGTCCAATTAAAAACTACCTTGCTAGAGGATTTTAGATTCACATGTGTGAACCACCTTGTTAGAGGATTTTAGAAAGGCTTTGAGGCCTACCCGGTTAAGGGCTACAGACTTGTCAAAGATGTGAGTAATCAACAAGTGTTTGATCTATCTAATAGCACAAACTACTTGGTTAGATCTAGTATTGCTCATAGCTAATGCATTCCAGCATTACTTCAGTCTTCCCTCTCTCTCTCTCATGGTCACAACTTGATCTTCTCAGATAAGATCGTTCTCCACTTCCACCTTAAAC
This sequence comes from Cryptomeria japonica, assembly GCF_030272615.1. Taxonomy (NCBI): domain Eukaryota; kingdom Viridiplantae; phylum Streptophyta; class Pinopsida; order Cupressales; family Cupressaceae; genus Cryptomeria; species Cryptomeria japonica. The sequence goes on along the minus strand of NC_081414.1, from coordinate 382,003,984 downwards.
CCTAGCTCAACATTAATCCTTTTAGCAACAACTTAAAACCCTAGACATGATGTCCTTTTTAAAGGAATCTGATTTCATGTCGGTCCAATAGGATTACAATTTCCTAGGTTCAATGAATCTAGACATACTCAGTGACACGACACAAGAATCACCATCAATGTGTCGGCACCGTCAAACAATCGGTGGATTGGTAACTCATCACAAAGTATTACCAGTTCATAAAAAATAAGGGTTACCGGTTTGACAAAAATGAGGACTGGTAAGAATGTGTTGTGCCACTTTTCTCCCTCGTACCGCTTGTGATCTACGAACTGCTTGGGGTCGACATGCCGCTGCAGATCGGGAAACACATTCTGCAAAATCACTAGTCTAGAGACTAGTATACAACATGCCGGTTGGAACAAATGCCGGTTGAGCATGAGCTCATACATATAAAGGGGATCTCAATACAAGTGTGTGTCCATCAATGACAATCACAACATAAACAACAAAAATGCCAACAGTTTTCCCTTGCTGATTGGAAGAAACAATAACCTATTACTCTAATGGCAAACTTTAGATCTGCATCAGTGACATTGTTCAATTTTAGTCCTCTGCAATCTGATTCTACTCTAGTTAAACTGATCAATTCCTTCTGTGATATCATTTTCTAAGCTCAGGGCATGATCATAAATAGGGTAACCAGTGATCAAATGAATGATTTCCTTGGTGATCTTAAACGGTTGCTCTTCTAGCCACATGAAGTCATCATGAACTCTGCTCAGAACAAACTTGACCCATTGGGGTTTGAATACATGGGGATAGGTTAGGGCTTTAGTCAATCCCTTGATCTTAATGTGCTCATACTTGCTATCCATTTTACCATTGGTGCACAATTCATCATATGTGTCTTTGATTTCAACGTGACCTAGTTCTTCAACTCGACATTTGGTGAAGAATCTCACATCCTCGACTAATAAAACTTTTATCCAGGATGAGTGAAAATGCAGTTTTGTCATCCGGTTCAGATGCAATTTTGGGAGTTAAAGAGTATTTTAGTGAGGGATTTTCGATGTTCTCAACAACAATGGGATTCTGGATCTTAGGTGCCATTGCAGATTTCAGATAAGAGTTAACAAAATATCCTTAGGGTTTGAAGATTTTCAAACGATAGACACTTCACACTTAGCAGATAATAACAACTTGATATGATCGGTAAACTAGCTTAACAATGCATTGAGATTGATGTAAATACCTTGAATTTTGCTTTGGAGGAGGTTTGATCACCTTTGATTCTCTTTGCTCTACTCTCTTGAAAACTTGGTGAGTGAAAAATGACCGCGTAAATGCTTTAAGTACACAATATACATTATAAGGCTCCATGTAGGTTAGGTCAAAAACATTAAATGCACTCAGTTCCACTAAACTTTCTTTCCTTTTTGTGCTTTAACCGAGTAACCAGACTTTCTTCATTACCGACTTGACAGGCTTCCTGTATTCACCGACTTGATAGTCTTCTTGTATAGTGCTCCAAAAAACTTTGATAGAATTTCAAACTTACGAATACATCTTAGCTATGCAGATTTTGAATTAAGTACATAACAAAATAGGAACTGTTAAGATTTGACCTTTGAGAGAATGCAGTCCCTTCATACCTTTACTGATTAATTTGGAATAGGTGCACCTAACTCGGTAGGTAAGGTGCTTTCTTCATTTGACACAATTTCCTTCTTATTCCAAATCATCTGTAATTTTTCTTTTATTTCTTCAGTGTCTCCTCTAGATTGATCTCTGCAATCTCTAGCCAAGTGTCCAACTTTGTGACAATGAAAACATGCCATACTAGGATTTCTCCATGATCTTTGGTTGTTCATTCCAAACCTTATAAAGCAGTTGGCACTTATATGTCCATATCTTCCACAACATTCACACCATATCCTTGTATTTTAATCCCATGGTACTACAGAATATTGTCGGTAAGGATCTGTGTGAGTTCGGTAACCTCTAGTATTTGCTTGGTGTACAGACCACATATAGTTCTTTTGCTTAAGCCAACACTTCTTGGTACTATGACCATATCTATTGCAGTTTTTACAAAACCCTTTGAATTTTGCCTTCTGGTAATTGTTAACAGACTTTGTCCTACATTGGTTAAATGTGTGACCATATTTATTGCAATTGTAACAATAACCATTAGACTTAGTGACATTCAGTTGCTTACCTTTTCTGATTTGACACATGTTAGCAGTATGACCTTGATTTCCACAGTAGTTACAAATAGGCTTCTTTCTTTTGATGTGCTTCTTGTTTCCAACTTGCTTTGATGATTCTCCTCTCTCAGTTGTATGAACTCCCTTCTCGATAGAGTCTTTTCCTTTGTAACTGAGTCCTGCTTCTTTGTTGGGTCTTCTTGTATTCAGTTGCTCATCCAACATCTTTGATGCTTCATAGCTCTTCTCTAGTGTTTCCTTGGATTTCTTTTCTATTTCAAGTTCATTGGTCAACCTTGATATTTCAAGTTTCAATGCTTGATTTTCATCATCTTTCAAATGTTTCAATGTTGAATCCTAGTCAACCTTATGATTTAATCATTCTTTTCAGATACTAGTGCTTCAAGCTGTTGTTTTTCTCTTTCTAGATCTCTTACTTTATCCTCAGATGTCCTCAATGCATCAAGATTTTCAGTCATCTGTGTGCTGAAATGTTCATGTCCTCTTTTCATTGCTTTTAGCTGATCAGTCAGTGCTTTGTTCTTTAATTTCAATACTCCAATCATTTCTTCAGTCTCTTCAGATATACTGTTCTCAAATGATGTCTCAATTTGTTCCACTAACTCTTGAGAGTCCTGCAAATCATCAGATAATCTTCTTCTCACTTTCAATGATTTTTGCATTTGTCTTTGCATGTCTGCAATCACTTGATTAGCATGATCCAACTCTTCTTGTAAATACACAATTCTCTGAGATTGTTTATAGCCTTCCATTGATAAGATCTTTCTCTTTAGGTTGTTAAACCCTTTTCTAAGACTCAAGCTCTGATACCAATTGTTAGACCCAATATGGAAAGCTAATTTACTGAGAGGGGAGGGGTGAATCAATACTTCAAATCCTTTTATCAACAATATCTTTACTATTATGCATAAACCAAAAACTGATGTAACATAACATAAAGCTAAAACAAATAAATAAGAATCATACATGATTCACTCCATAACACATATATTTTGGTTACGCAGAAACTCTTGGTTAGATAGAAAAACTACGGTGGGGATGGCACCCACAACTTCACTACTACAATAATAAAGATTGCTCGGTTAGAGCTACATGTTTAGCTATTTCTGATAGCTTGCCTTGTTAGGAGTATTAAGATCTATTAGATCTACCTTGCTAAAGGATTTTACAACACTTAAACTAAATGTTGTGCCTGGTTAGAGGCTTTACAATTTATAGACTTGGTTAGAGTCTTTTACCCTGTTAAAGGTTTCTCTTACAACTTGAATATTACAATGAAATCATTACAAATATCTGCAACTTTACATCTGGAATGTTATAGTAGATTCTATGTGCCCAAAATAAGATTACCTTGCTTATAGCATACCTCAGTAACCCATAAAGTAACTCGGTAAACCCTTCTATTTACTTTGTTCTTTGACTGTTCTCTAAAATCCTTCTCGGTGACCTGTGTGTCTCTATAACAGTCATAACACTTAGTGCTTTCTCATGTATCACACATGTCTTGCTTCATAAACCTCTGTATATCTCTGTATGTCACACTTTTATCCTTAATCCATGCTGTATAAATAGATCTCTTATGTTGGTGATCTGATTCATTGCTTCGATCTTACAATCATGATTTATCGAATGAATAACTATACAAAATATTTCATTGGATAAATGACCTCAAAATCATACACAATATTTAAGTGCAATTTCCAATTTGATAACGGTTCTATGTTCCTCAATCTTGTAACATGTTTTCATATGTGTGTCCAGGTTCAATGAATCTGGTAACACGTTTCACTCGGTGTATATCAACTCGGTGTATCATCTTTGCCGCTCGGTAGACATGGAATGATACTCGGTAGACAACTCGGTGCATACTGGGCTCTGTGGCTACTTTCTTCTATAACCGACTGTTCTGTTCATACCAACTGAATATTTCAGTAGTAGTAACCGACTGGAGTATATAGAATGACTTTGGATATAAAACTAATGACAACTTGATAAGTAGTAACAATAAATAGTTAATTGATTTGATCAATCAGTTATGATTTTCAACATGTGGTGTAGGATTTTGAAATTGAATTTGATATTCATTTTCAATTTGAATTTGAATTTGGATTTTCGAATGCTGAAATGCACATGAAATTAACTGAAATTCAAATTTGAGGAAATGTGAAATGAAATTAGATGAAATTAATTGAAACTTGAATTTGGGGAATTGGAGGAATAATTAATTAATTTAAATGATTTAAATGAAATTATTTAAATGTTAGAAATGAGCTTAATTAAATAATAAAGATTATTTAACTAAGGAATAAATCACAATTAATTAAATAATTAATATTTGAGATGGGTTTGAATGACGAAATGATTAAAGAATGGAAATTGGATAATTAGTAATGTAGAATGTGATGATTTGAATTAGTAAATTAGCTTAATTAAATAATAAAATAATTACTTAATTAAATAGATAAATAATTAGTATGCGATCAATGAGACATTTTTTAGGTGTCTACATTTACCCCTCTCTGAGACAATGTCGAAGCGACGTTGTTTCAAAGAAAACGAAAAAAAATTCTACCCCTGTATGCCTTGGTGACACTAGGGTATAATGCCCCCTCAAGAGATTGTTTGTGCATTGAAGGCATGAATGATCTCTTGAAAGAAGAAGAATTTTAGATGAGAGATGGAAGAATGTTTAACTTGATGACATTAATGAGTTTGATTATAGAAAAGAAATGGTTGAAGTGATTTGTAGATTGATTGATTTGATAAGATTTGATTGATCTAATAAAGATAAAGTCTGGTTTTAGGAAGGACACATCATGTATAAGAAAAAAATGATCAAAATGTCTGGCTTCAGGAAGGATACATCTTGTATAAGACTGATCTGTCTAGTTTTAGGAAGGATACATCCTGTATAAGACAAAGATAGATGATCATGTCTAGTTTCAAGAAGGACTAATCCTATATAAGACAAATGATAGATTAAAAATGTCCGGTTTCAAGAAGGATACATCCTATATAAGATGAAGATGGGATAAAAATTGGATGAATGATGAAGATATTATGATAGTGAGGAATAATTGATTGATAGATAAAATAGTTGATATGAGGAAATGAAATAATTATAGATGAAAAGATTGGAATTACGTGATGAGAGAGATCATGTTAGATGAAAGAATGATTGGAAAGAATTGAAAAGGTTGATTCAAGAAAAGATGCTTGATGAGAGAATGATCTTGATTAAAACAATCAACAAGATGAGATCAGAACAAATGAAATGATATGATGAGGTTATTGATGGTGAATAGCCTTCTTATCTTTATTCATAGTGCAAAAGATTTTTATCATTGAGCCTTATTATGTAACAATGAAGCTTTGTACATTAGGGTATGAAAAAACAAGATGTAAAGATATCTCATTGCAAAGAAACAAACATGTTGCAGACAAGGAGTGAACCCTCCATTCTAGGAATAACAACATGGGTCAAGGTATGTGCGGTAGTCACAAGCATAGTAATCCTTCATGGGATACTTGCTGAATGAACGTACCAATCATAGACACCCATTAGAACTATTACCCCAGAACTTCATTGGTTCATGACACAAAGAACAAACAAAGAAAAAGATCATGTCCATCATGGCTCCTCTAGTCATTTTTGGACATCCTTGAGTATCGAAGAAACATGGGCTATTGCCAATTGATAAAAAGATAAAAACTAACAAGGACAAAAATCTAGTAGCCATACTGATCTGTGTCTTCTTGTGATTTCTTGATGTGGTAGTTGATAATGTTTGGTTTCAGAAGTTTGTGGAACCCATTTAAGACCGACCTGTCTAGTTTCGAGTGTATCCTCTTCTTTTAGAGACAAGATAATGATCACGTGATAAGGATAGATTGTCAATTGATAAGACTTGTTCAGTTTGATTGCAGATGTTTGGTTTAGGATAGTTATATCCTTTGTGAACTTCATGCAAAGTGTTTGTTGGATAGCTGCTAGGATATTTGATTCTTGCAAGACATGTTATTGCAAGTTTTTGATGTTTTTTCGATTTTTAGTTTGTTTTCGAAGAGATTTTCAATGTTTCTAGTTTTTGGTATTTTCTCAATGTTTTTGTTCTTTTTTCAGGATCGTATTTGAATGTTTTTGTTGTGATTTTGATGTTTTCTGATTTTTAATTTTTTCAGGACTTTTTTCGAATGTTTTGGTATTTTTATGGTTTTCAAATGTTTTTGGTATGTGATGTTTTTGATTGATTTTTGGATTACTTTTTTTTGAAACATGACTTTCCATTAATTGATAAAGATAAGACTAACCTAGATAAAATTCAGTAGCCATACTCATCTATGCCATTGTTTTGATTTGGGAGATCACTGATAGGAATGTCTGGTTTCAAAGAGTGAGTACCCTATATAAGACCGATCTATCTAGTTTTGAGTGCACCCTTCCTTGTATAAGACATTTTGATGTTTGATAAAGTTTGATCGATATATTGATTAACAAGACATGTGATCAGTTTGATTGTAGACTTTGAGAGTTTGTCTATTGTTGATCTGATTTGATGGATGGCCCATGCTTTCTTGCTTTGATTTTTTATTTTTTATTTTGTGATTTTGATTGCTTGTTTAAGGACATTTTTGGATTTTTTGGATTTTTTCATTTTAAGCTTTTCCAGGTCTTTTTACAATTTTTAGATTTTTATTCAGTTATGCCCCCAAGTATGAAAACCTGTATGATTTGATGCTCTAGGCAATGCACATAGATACAATGAATTGTTTATATGAGTTATGCTAATGAAATATGGTTGATGAAAATGAAGTTCCTATTTGAATAAAGATGATTGTGTGCATTCTTCATTTTGAAATGTATTAATTGAATCAAAGGTAGGAAAATTTTCAGAGATAGGAGTTCAATTCGTTCTTAGAAAAACGTAGACATCCAACCTAACACACTATGTAACCAATATTTATGAATGGAGGCACGGAAAAATTCTCCATCAATTCTTGAAACTTTGATCTTCTTTTTCACATGCATGTACAATTGAATTTATTCTGACTCTTATAACCATCAAAGACCCTTGGAATCCTATGTGACTAGGTATGCAGGTTACTCTTGTTAGGATAACTAGTGGACAATTGAGAGGGGGTTGAATGAATTGCCAACATATTAGAAAACTTTAAGCTAACCAAACATTCTACTGGAATTCATAAACCAAATATCAGAATAGCAGATGTAATAGTTAAGCATAAACATAAATCACAGAATAATTAACCAACCATCCATAACTCATGACACCAAGATTTGTATGTGGAAAACACTGTAAAGGGAAAAACCATGGTGGGAAGCCTACCCACAGTCAGATAATACTTCTTCAACAAGTATGTGATTACAATAAGAGGGGCCTACACATGTAGGAAGGCACACTTCCTAGAGCACACTACTCATCATAAAAGGAGCCTCACTAACTACAAAGAAATCTAGACTACAATCTGGAAATAAGAATGAACTGCAAGAATAGCATCTCCTATGCCTGAGTATAGTTTTGGTTAAGCTAAATACCAGAGGTCTTAAACCTCTTTCACAAACCCAATTTGATCACCTATGATCAACCAAAACCACTACATATGATTGCAACATTGTTCGAACACAAATAATCCTATATCCCATAAACCCACATACCATACCACAATCTTCAAAGAGATCTTACATCATATTTATACAACCCAGGACCTAAACAATTAGGTCGGACACCTAAAAGATAACACAATAGATTCGTTACATAATCCTGCAAACCAATGATAAACCAAGTCAGCCTAAGACCGAAACAACATAATCCAAACAATAAATCCAACTAGTGACGCATCGGGAGCATCAACCAATACGTTACACAAACCGGTCCATAACCTGGCAAAATAACACTGAACCTATAATAGGTCATTATAAGCCAAATGAAACACCACCGATCAACTAGAATATGGACAAGATAACCATCAACATCCTGATAACCTTCTAGAAGTTACGCCAACACCACTTATCAAATTCATCAAAAGTTCTTCATCAAAGCGTTGCAGGTAAAACCCTTACCGGTTACCAAAAGGGTTACTAGAACAAATGATATCATCCAGATCATCAAATCCCAAACCAACTAAATGTGATACGTATTAGAAACACATGAATAACAAATCCAAGCCAATACCACAAGCTGAACCAAATCAGAGAATACCAGAGATGGTCTCCAGATCAATATCATAGTCCAACCACTCTACTAGAAGCCAGTAGACAACAAAACAACTAGTGTTGACATAAATGACAAAACATCAATGCAACACATAATCAATTCCTCCAAGTGCCAACAATCTCCCCCATTGGCATTGATGGCAATACTAGATGTGAAAAACATCCAACTGCCAAGAAAATGCAAAACAAGTCTCCCCCAATGGAAGACAACCAACAAACTCTCCAAGAAGAATGGCAATGAAGTTATGAATCAAAAACCAAACTCCCCCTAAGAATGGTATTGCAATAAATCTCCATTTGTCACATATATCTCTCCCCCTTTGACATCAATGCCAGAAATCTGACATAAACATCAAAGAAAAATCATAAAACCTCTGAACCACATAGCTAACTACTCCCCCTAAGTAGTAGCATCAACACATAAATCTGGAATGAATGATAGCACTAATAAATGCATACCGAACTGATGCCAATCAGCATCACTCGAGTCTCTACCAGAGGGGCAGAAACTCCCAATCTATTTGTGAAGTACTCAAATGATTCCTTAGGCAAAGGTTTAGTGAATATATTCGCAATATGCTCTTTAGTGTTCACATAAACCAGTCTGACTTCATTTGCACCTTCTCCTTTATAAAAATATACTTGATAGAAATGTGCTTAGTCTTATAATGAAATACCAGATTCTTTGATATATCAATAGTAGCGGAGTTATCACAGTGAATAACTAATGGTTCATTACAATCAACCCTTATATCCTTCAACATTTGCTTCATCCATAAAACTTGTGTATAGTTAGTAGTAGCAACAACATACTCAGATTCAACAGTAGATAAAGAAGTAAATGATTGCTTCTTGTTGATCCATGAAACAAGTTTATTTCCAAGAAAGAAAGCTCTATCCGATGTGCTCTTCTAGTCATCAACATATCAAGCACAATCAACATCTGTATATGCACATAGTGTAAAGTCATCATCTTTAGGATACCACAAACCATACTCAGTTGTTCCTTGCAAATACCTGAAAATCCTTTTCACTGCACACTCATGATTATCTCTAGGATCACTCTGATATCTTGATACAATACAAACAATGTTCATTATATCCAATCCAGTCTTAGTTAGATATAACAAACCTCCAATCATAGATTTGTACCTTGTAGGATTTACCAGAGCTGATACATCTTTCTTTGTCAATTTCTCACTTGTAACCATAGGGGTACCAACCGGTTTAGAATTTTCCATACCAAATTTTTTTAACAACTCTCTAGCATACTTAGTTTGACAGATGAAAATACCTTTATCATTCTAAGTAATCTTCATTTACCTAAGAAAAATTTCATCTTCCCAATCATAGACATCTCAAATTCATTCCTCATATTTTTCAGAGAATTCCATACATAATTTATCCTCACCTCCAAAAATGATATCATCAGCAAATACTTCAACAATCAATATGTCATCATCAGTGATCTTATAATATAAGTTACTGTCAGCATTAACTTTAGTGAAACCAAGCTTCAAAAGATATTTGTCCAATCTAGCATACCAAGCTCTAGGGGCTTGTTTCAATCCATATAATGCTTTCCTTAACCTAAAAATCATGTCTTTATCATCTATAAGTGAAAAACCACTAGGTTGTTCAATATAAACTTCCTCTTCAAGATCTCCATTCAAAAATGCACATTTAACATCCCTATGATAAACCTTGTATTTCTTATGGGTAGCCTAAGCAAGAAGTAATCTCACAGCTTCAATCCTAGCTACCAGAGCAAAAGTCTCATCATAATCAATTCCTTCCTTCTGAGAATATCCTTTACATACCAATCTAGCCATATTCCTCACAACTTGTCCATCCTCATTAAATTTGTTCCTAAGAAACCATTTAGTTCCAAGAACATTCTTATTTTTAGATCAGGGAACTAAAGTCCATTTGTTGTTCTTTTCAATCTGATCTAATTCCTCTTCTATAGCTTTCATCCAACATCCATCTTTACAAGCTTCAATAACCGATGTCGGTTCAACTTGAGAAATTAAACATACCTCATCAGTTGCCAACCTTCTTCTTCTCATTACTCCTTTGTTCTTGTCTCCAATGATCTGATCTTTTGAATGATTTAACCTTACATACCGAGGAGTCTTTTGACTTTCTGTTTCCCTGCTCAGATCTTCAGTCACTGTTGAATTTTATGATACTGCTAGAGTAACTGGTTCAACATTCTATTCTGGTACAGGTGCTACTATTTCAATTATGATCATCTCCACTTTCAGTTCTCTCTCATTAGTTCTGCATTAACCTTTGTATAGCTCATCCACCTTGACATTAGTGCTCTCCATAATTCTCTGCAATCTCTTGTTATAACTTCTATATGCTTTTCTTTCATTAGAATAACCAAGAAATATCCCTTCATCAAATTTAGGATCAAACTTTCCAATTGAATCATCTCTTTTGATATAGCATTTACTATCAAAGATTCTGAAATAATTAGCTGAAGGTGTATGACCAAACAATAACTCATAAGGTCTCTTACTAGTGTCTCCTTTGATATGAACTCTGTTGAATGTGTATAGCGCCGTGCTCACAACTTCTCTCCAATAGATATGAGGCAGATTACCTTCCATCATCATAGTTCTATCCGCATCCAAGATAGTTATGTTTTTTCTTTCCACAATACCATTCAGCTGAGGTGTTCGAGGGGTAGACAACTGTCTCCTTATCCCATGCTGCTCACAATAACTGTTAAATTCACTGGATGTGAATTCACCACCCTGATTTGACCTTAAGCATTTAACCTTCAACCCTGTCTATGTCTCAACTTTAGCTTTAAAGATCTTAAACTTTTTAAAAGCTTCAGATTTTTCCTTCAAAAAAGTAACCCACATCATTCTAGAATAGTCATCAATGATTATCATAAAGTATCTATCACCCTTAAAACTCTTTATTCTAGCAGGACCACATAAATCAATATGAATAAGATCAAGAAAATCATTAGATTTATCTTGAATACTCTTAAAACAAGTTCTGACTTACTTTCCCAATTGACATTCCTTACATACCGGATTATAGGGCTTCACAATCTTAGGTATATCTTTAATAGCCTTAGTTGAATTGATCTTTACAATGTAATCAAAATTCACATGACACAACCTCTTATGCCATAGCCAACTCTCATCAATTTGTGCAATCAAACATGTCTTCTCACCAGAGTTCAAATGAAAGATGTTACCTTTAGTTTGTGTACCGGTTGCAATCTCCAAACCAGATCTGGTAATGATTTTGCATTTTACATCCTTGAACTGTAATTGAAATCCCTTATCCACCAACTATCCTACACTCAAAAGATTATGCCTTAAACCTTAAACATAATAAAATTTATCAGTATTATGCTTACCATCCAATGATTTAGTTCCTCTTCCTCTGATCATGCATGCTTTGTCATCTCCAAATCTAGCTAGTCCACCATGAAATTCTTGCAAAGATAAAAAATTCCTTTTATCTCTAGTCACATGATGTGAACAACCACTGTCTATCACCCATTCATCCTTGTCTTTAATTTTAGTAGCAAGGGCCTTTTCCTCATTTTGAATCATAGGTACCGGATCATCTTCCTTAATAGCCAAAAATATCCATTCCTTACCACTATCAGATCCACTAGCCAAATCTTGTGTCGGTCCATCATCAGAATCAGTTACATCTCCTCATCTGCATAGTAACATGATTTGTCTTTGTTTCTCTTGTACTTATGCTTGTTCTGATAATCATGGTTAGGCCTAAAAGATCTTCTAGCTCTCTCTTCAAATCTTGAATTCCTCTTAGGACATCTAGATGGAAAATGACCTATCTTATTACATGCAAAACATTTAAAAGGTGATTTTTCTTCATACTTACTTCGAGTAGGACCTTTAGGTACTTTTCTAGCAAATAGGGCTTCTAGTTGCTCAAAATCTTCATCTTCTTTCTTCATTTCACCCAGTTCCTTCACATATAAAGCTTTCCAATCACTCTTGTTGATTGATGATGTAGGTGCATGAAAAGAAGATTCTGTCTTTGCAGCTCCTTGAGGACCAAATTCTTCAAGTTCAAAAGCAGACACTTTTCCAACCAAAATATCTCGATTAGCAGAAGTGTTAGCCACTATTTTCAGCTCATTAATTGAAATAGCCTTCATCTTGTAAGTCAGTGGCAAAGCTCTCAAAACTTTAGAAACAATCTCATCTTCACTCAAAGATCCGCCACAACACCGAGTTCCCATAATAATTTTATGAACTCTTTCCATGAAAGCAGTAATCCTTTCATCTTCTTCCATCTTCAGGTTCTTATACACTTCCCGATAACCATCAAGTTAAGAAATTTTAATAGTAGGGTCAGATTCGTGCAAAGCTCCCAACTTATCCCATATAGCCTTCGCATTATATTGGTCAGTTAATCTCATTTGTTGATTAGATAGTGCACTCAAGAGTGCTTCTCTAGCTCTACAATCATTTTCAATGTCCTTATCTAGGCTTGTCAGAGGAGGATTGCCATATGCTAGATTATGAGGAGTATATCCTTTCTCCATGATCTCCCAAATTTATTTCCCAATACATCTTAAATGAGTCTCCTTTTGAATCTTCCGTACTTTGTAATTTGTCAAATCAAGATTAGGTGTTTCTCTCTAGAAAACACAATAGCAGATGTAACAGTTAAGCATAAACATAAGTTATATAATAATTAACCAATCATCCATAATACATGACACCAAGATTTGTACGTGGAAAACCTGGTAAAGGGAAAAACATGGTGGGAAGCCTACCCATAGTCAGATAATACTTTTGCAACAAGTATATGATTACAATAAGAGGGGCCTGCACATGCAGGAAGGCACACTGCCTAGAGAGCACTGCTCATCACAAAAGGAGCCTCACTGACTACAAACAAATCTAGACTACAATCCGGAAATAAGAATGAACTGCAAGAATAGAATCTCCTATTCCTTAGTATAGTTCTAGTTAAGCTCAATACCAGAGGTCTTAAACCTCTTTCACAAACCTAATTCGATCACCTATGATCGACCAAAACCTCTGCATATAATTACAACATTGTTTGCACACAGATAATCCTATATCCCATAAACCCACATACCATTTCATGATCTTCAAAGAGATCTTACATCATATTTATACCAACTCGGGACCTAAACAATTAGGTTAGCCACCTAAAAGATAATACAATAGATCTATTACATAATCCCACAAACCAATGATAAACTAAGTCGGCCTAATACCGAAACAACATAATCCAAACAATAAATCCAACCGATGATGCATCGAGATCATCAAACAACACGTTACACAAATCAATCCATAACCTAATAGAATAACACCAGACCTATAATAGGTCACCATAAGCCAAATGAAATACCACCGATCAATTGGAACATGAACAAGATAACCATCAACATCCTGATAACCTTCTAGAAGCCGCACCAACACCACTTATTGGATTCATCAAAATATCTTCATCAAAGCGCTACCAGTAAAACCCTTACCAGTGACCAAAAGGTTTACTAGAACAAATGATAGCATCCAGATCATCAAAACCTGAACCAACTGAATGTGATACACATCAGGAATACATGAATAACCAATCCAAGCCAATATCACAAGCTAGACCAAATCAAAGAATATTGGAGATGGTGTCCAGATCAATATCATAGTCCAACAACTCTACCGGAAGCTTGTAGACAACAAAACAGCTAGTGTTGACATCAATGATAAAACATTAATGCAACACATAATCAATTCCTCCAAATGCCAACAATTCTAACTTCAAAAGCAACTTGGATAGAGCCTCACTGCCAGCAAGCTTTTAGGGATCCGATGAGGTTATGCACTATAATCTCTCCAATATTGCTCCATTGCCAGCAGGTGTCCATAGCCCTAATAGAGTTATTTGCATGTTCCCATAGTCAAGCTTTTATTATTGCACTTGTATGCATGATATTTTAGTTATATATCTTTTCTCTTTTTGCCATGATATTTTGATATTGATTTTGGCATAGCACTTTTTTTTTTTGACTTGTAAGTAATGAAACCTTCTTGGGTATGACGATTACAATGGTGCTGAAGTAGAACTTTGGGTTTTTCACTAGCCACATGACCAACTAGGTATTTCTAATGACTTAGAGCTATTGATTAATGTGTGAGATATATCAATTGATAGATTTTGGGTAACAAGACTCAATAGTGAAACCTCTACTCAACCATGGATAAAGCTTAATCACAAGGTGACGTTGAAGATGAATGACTAAAGGCCTCCTAAAGACTTCATGAACAAGTATCTAGGAAATGATACAACCTTCATTCCTTTCAATGCAAATAGGTGAATGACTCAAACGATCATCATGTTTTTATTGATGCAACTATATGAAAAAGAAATAATGATATGCAGCTATATGTTGTGTAATGGTGATATGCAAGCAACTATGATGTACTCTAAAATGAAGATATGCAATGCAGTAAAAAAATATGCAAATGCAGTACTGACAATTGAAATCAACCCACCCTTAGATGTAATATCTTTTTAGGTGCACATTGTTATTGAGTTGGTATGAACTTTGTGTAGTTAATTCATTGGTCTTTGTTTGAAGAGTTGGATGAACCTGTCTTTTTCAATAGAATATTCAGCTGTGAGTCTTTCATGTACAGTTTCTGCTATAGCCTCCTTATTTTCAAACCAATCCAGCTATGGTAGACCTTCTTGCCCCCAGTCTTTCAAGTGTGGGTGTATGAGGAAAATAGATTTTGTTTCCGAAGTTGTGACATGACTGGGTTCTATTTTTGTTTCTATTGAAGTACTTGAAGAGGATGATGAAGCCAACTAGGTATATATCTCATTAGCTGGTGTTATGCTTGTGCTTGAAGAAGATGATGTAACAATTTGGGTATTGATTTTATTATCTAGTACCATGCTTGTTTTTTGTCACTACATTGGCATGTGATGATGGATCACATACACTTACTAACAACTTTCTTTGTGTAGTATGATCTGGATTGGTGATTTCATTGATAAGGGGTTCATGAACAACTTGTATAGAGACATTGAGATCATGAGGGAGACTAGGAGATATGGTAGATTCATTTGGTGAGATGGAATATTGTGAGAGACATGGAGGATTATGACATGGAAATGAAGGGATGGAGGGATCTTGACAAGAATCTATAGAAATAATGAGATCTTGTTTGGGACATGAAGGTAAAGGTATGTTTTGATCTTGACTTCGAAAGTGATTATTATGAAGGATGGAAGGGATGTCTTGATCTTGCTTGAGAGGTGGATGTTGGATGGGACTTGAAAGAATATCTTACTCTTGAGAAACAAGGGTGTTATTATGAGAGGAATAGAAAATAATGAGAGGATCATCATAAGATTCTTGGTTGGTGGGATCTCGATCAAAAATTGGGTAGGATGGAAGGGTTTGTTCTTGATCCTGATTTGTTTCATGACTGATTTCTTCTAATTTTGGATTGTCCTCCTGACACGGGGAAGGATTTTGCATGGGAGATTTTTGGAAGGTTCCAACACTTTGGCATGATGAAGAAGGATTTTGAATGAGATCCTCTGAATCATGACTTGAATTAGATTGGATTTGTATGATGGATAGCCCTTGGGAGATTGTGTTATTGGATAGAGATGACATGGATTAGTCTTGTGTGACTTCAGGGGATGATGAAATGGTGGTTAGATTGGACTTTGGTTGAAAGGGATTTAATTTTGGTTGAAAGGAGTATGATTTTGGGTGACAAAGGTTTGAATGTTGGGTTGGTGTGAATTTTGATTTGTAATTTGGTTGAATGGGGTTTGATTTTGGTTGAAAGGGGTTTGATTTTGGTTGAAAGAGGTACTTTGAATGTTGGGTTGAAAGAAAAACAAGGTTTACATGACTCTAATGTTGGTTGAATTGAGGTAGGAATGATTTTGTTGAAGAATGAAGGTTGGCATATTTGAATGGTCTCACAAGAAGAAGAAGGTTGGCCTGATATTGATTCCCTTGCGGTTATCACTTCTCTCATCATTTTTTCTAACCATCCCCTATGGTTGTTAGGACTAGTCATGTCTATCATTTGTTGTTGCAAATTCTTGATCTGTTGAGCTAAGGTTTCTATGGATAGAGATGGAATAGGAATGGAAGGGATGAATTCTCCACCTTCCCTACAAAATGTATAATGCCAATCCATGATGTTTTCTTGATTGGTTTGGACCTAAGATTGCAACATGTAAGATGTTTTCTCCATTTCTAGAATGTTGCAATGTTTGATTGATTTGTTGATCTTGAAAAGCTTGTTTGCTGTGGGGTTTTGATCTTGTTGATATTGAAACTTGACTTTGTTGAGGGGTTTTGATCTTGTTGAACTTTGGTATTGCAAAGACATAGTAACAAGAAAAGAAAACAATCTTAAATAAATAGAGCACATGTTTAAAAAGACTTTTTCAAATCCTTAAGAATATTGAGATCTTTCTGAAGACCCCATTTTGTTTTCGATATTATTTTGGCAATACAATAGCACATCAAGAAGACTCTCCTAAGGTCAAAAGGTCACTAGTATTATCACAGCCCACAACTTGATACTCCTTTAGCTCAAACAATGCTGTCACACCCTAAGGTGCGCCCATTTTTTTTTGACTTTTTTCAAAAATTAGACCAAAGAAGATTGCTCCTCAATTGGCCTGTTATCCTGGGAGATATATGGTGAGTTTCTTGGGGGAAAATTCTTCCCCACCTTTGCACTGTGATAATTCAATTTGTTGGCCATTTGGTGGAATTGATTATGTGTTGCATTCATGTTTTGTCATTGATGCCAACAGTAGCTATTTGGATGCTTTAACGATACCCTTCTAGTCCCAGTAGGTTGAGTGGTTTTTGGCTAACTTGGATCCGGCATCATCCAGTAGGCTCCTGTATAGTCTAGTGCTAAAATTGGCTTGTTCATGATACTTATACTCATATTTGGTCAGTTAGTTTTGGTCTAGTGATTGGATGCTATCTTGCTTTCTTAGAAGATTGGTTTGTGGTTCCAGTGAGGGTTTCACCGATAGAGCTTCTGATAGAGATCTTTGATGAATTGCACAAGCGGTGTTGGTGCAGCTTCTGATGGAGTTTCAAGATGTTGTTGGTGATCGTGTTTGAGACTTGGTAGTTGGAGATCATTGTTGAAGCGTATGGACCTATACTTGGTCTCAGTTGATCTAGGTTATGGACCGACTTCTATGTAACATGTGGATTGGACCTATTAATTTATTTTGAGGATGTCTTATGTGTTGGATATTATTTTTTTGGTATAAAGACCGACATGGTTTGTAATTATGTAATTGGCTTATTATCTAGTGGCTGACCTGATTGCTTATGGTCGAGGGTTTGCATATATAAATGTAAGATCTCATATTAGATCATCATGGTTAATGTAAGAGGTCATGGTCAAGGAATGTAATGTGTGAATAATGCAATATCATTCAGGCAGAGGAGTTGGTCTATCATTGGAGATCGAATTAGGTTTATGTAAGATGATTTAGTCCTCCGATATTGAGCTTAACTGGAACTATACTCAGGAATAGGTGATGCTATCTTTTGCAGTTCAACGCTTCTTTGGATTGTAGTCTAGATTTGTATCTAGTCAGTGAGGCTCCTTTTGTGATGAGTAGTGTGCTCTAGGTTGTTGGCCTTCCTGCAAGTGCAGGCCCCTCAATTGTAGTTCACATACTTACTACAGAAGTATTATCTGACTATGGGTAGGTTTCCCACCATGGTTTTTCCCTTTACTAGGTTTTCCATGTACCAATCTTGGAGTTATGTGGATGGCTTTTATTCTGTGATTATTGTTTATGCTTATTGTTTTATCTTCTATTCCGATATTAATGTTTTGGGTTCTAGTATTAAAGTTTAAATTGCTAAAGGTTCTTATAATCTGTGACAACTAATTCACCCCCCTCTCAATTGTCAACTGGTTATCTAAACTATCTAACAATTGGTATCAGAGATTTGGTCCTCTTTGCAGAAAGATTAACCGCTTGAGGAAGATCCTATGGCGACTAATAGTTCAAGTTCATCCAGTTTTTCTAGAGCTATCTTTTGAAGGGATAATCTGAGGCTTGATGGAACAAATTACATAGTATGTGTTGTTCTCAAAATCTGATTCCCCTTCAATGCCTTTAATAATATAATCTAAAAGGGGTGCCGAGAAGACATCAAGGATAAAAGGATTTCAGAGACAACATATGACAAGGTTTGGTTAGACCTTCTACACTTCGGGCTCTTCCTTAAGCCCAGGCAGGTATACCCTTTGTGAATTAACTTCACATTCTTAAGCAACAAACCCACAGCAAACCAGTCCAGAAAACCAATGAGTTTATTCACCTTGAGAAACAACTGAAAACAAAGAATGAAACAATACTCAACTTCAGTATATTTGATCAACAAAGCATGCAATAAACAGCTTTGATTAGTACCAGTGCTTTATCCAAGGCTACAGAGTCACTCAAACTCAAATAAAACTCCTGAAATAAAACATCTCTATACTTCCCATCAACTTGGTCTCCATTTATCCCTGTAAATGCCTAGCATCAACAAGAATTTAATCACTTCAAAATAAGATAAGGTCCTCAAAATTCAAAGTTCATCCTGAAGTATTTACTGGCAGAGTGTTCATGCCTATTTAATTTCCCTCCTAAAGAGAAAAGCTAGAAACACCCATACTGAGATTGCCTTACAATTCCATTCAAACAGAAAAATCCTAGATTATTCTGAATGAAAGAATAAATACAATTAAGGACAAATTTGAAGACGACATAGAGCTTTACTCAAAACTGACGGTCTGTATATTGATATTCATTTGAAAAAAAGATTTTACAAAAGTCTGATTCTCCATTAAACTTTGGAAAAGCTCAGATAACATTTCTGCAGCGTTTTCTTACAAAAATTGTGTGATCCCCTTTCTCTCTAGTCCTGGTATCCATTTATATCAATATGGATGCACAAAGCTTCGGACTTTTGAGGAAAGTTTGTTACAATTACTTCAAAAATTGAAGAAGTTACAATTTTAGTTATGCGCTCTTTTCAGCTTCTTCAGCAGTCTGTTGGACGGGTTGTTCAGTTGCAACCTCCTCTGGCTCTTCAGGGACGTTCTCTAACTGCTCCGGATCTCGAGTGGAATATTTAATTTCCCACTCACCATACATCTCCTCGGTCGGCCATACAAAATTAATCACATCACTTTTAACCTTAGTCAACCCTTTCCAAGAATTCCTCAGTTTGTTGACTTCTGAGTTAAGAAAACTGTAGTGTGATTTAATTCTCTCTATTTCCTGTATGGTTATAGCAAAAAATGAGGTATCATCCAGATCAATAATTCCCTTGACCCTTGCTGACAATTTAGCATTTATCTCATTGAGCCATATCTGCTTATCTTTCAGCTGATCTGGATTGGCAAAAATTCCTGGGAGTAACTCACAAACCTGATCAGTGTATTCCTTTTTAAGCAATTTAACCCTTCTTTCCACATTATCCACCTCTGTCGCCAATTGCAATAAACTCTTAGTGATATCAAAAGTGGATTTGATAATAGGGTTAGCTCTTGCTTCATCACAGGAAACACACATGAACTCCAAATCCTGCTCCCTAGGCCTCCATCTGTCAAAAATGGGTGTCAATATGACTTTATCTCTTATCAACTCAGTCCATATCTCCATGACTTTTCCTACACTATTGTGAAGGAGTGAAGCATTTATAGTGTCTGCAAAACTGGAGACTATGGCCTTGATCTTTTCTTCATACTTCCCTGCATAATAGGCCTGAGTTTGCTTAAGACCCTCCAATTCTTGGGGAGTTATCTCTATCATCTGAGAGCTGGAAGGTGCAGGAGATGGTGGGAGCTCAATAATGGGGCTAGTAGGTGGAGGTCTTGCATGAGAAGAGGTGATCATTAATGTTGAAGACTCACCTTGTTGACGTTGTCCTGCTAACTGGCTCTGCAATTTGGCAATGATACTCTCCTTGCCTCTTATTTCCTCCTTGGCAATGTCATAAGCTTTCAAGACTGTTTCCAATTTGAGCTGGAGAGCCTCTTTTTCTTTAGCATCCTTCTCAGCTACTGCAACACTAAATTTGGCAGTCTCCAACACTGTGCTAGCAGCCTCTACTACCCCTGTACTTTCTACTCTCCTGACCATCAATCCGCCAATGTGACTTGTCCCTGTGGTGTCTTTACCCTTCTTGTCCTCATTTCTCTTAAGGGACCACATGACTAGAGCAGCATTGTCTTTACTGAATGTAACCCCTTCCATGGGTTTGGTTTCTTTCCTCACTGCATCCAGCACCAGAGCATCAGCAATATTCCATTCTGGCAAAATGAGCACTCCAGCTTGTGCTACTAAATCTCTCCCCTGTTCAGGAGTGATGGTTTTGAATTCTTCCATCATCTCCTGTTTTATTTCTTCCTCCACCGAGGCTGGATCTTTATTTGGTTGTTCTACCTTTCTTGTTTCACATCTAGCATTATATTTATCTATATGTTGTTTCCATATGAATTGCATGAATGCTTCAGATGTTACAAAACTATCATCTGCTAGAAAAGCACTAGTGGCCTTCTTTATCTCAGGATCCCACTCCTGGCCTTTGAGTTCAGTCGAGGTGATGTCCATTTGTGCTTCAGTGGGTTCTTCTGGCATCCCCTCTTCCACTTCATCATATGTATACGCAATCTCCCCCAAACTGCCCAACTGAGAGAGGTATTCAGTTGCTGCTTGTTCATCTCCAATGTGGAGAGGGGATTGGGATGGGGAATATAAGGGTGTATCTGATTGCACCTCCTTCCCCACCCTCTGCTTCTTTGGGCTGTCTTGTATGTGAATGACTTCATGTGCTTTCCTCTTCCCTTTGGATGAAGAGGGTTCCCCTCTTGCAGACACCAACACACTGTAACCTGCTTTCTTATGCAGGGTGTAATCACCAGGAGGGATGGCTTTAATAGGAGCTGATTTCCCCAAAATCATTCTTGCTTTCTCAGGGTTGTTTTTAATTACAACTTCCCTTTTCTCCTTTATTGTCTGCATCACATCCTCAAAACAAATAATCAAAAATTTTATCTTTTCTTCCAATGGGAAGAAGCTAGACAATGGGTCATAGCTAGCATCAAATTGATGCACAAAATCCAGGGCCTTCCTGTAAGCTACCCATTTTTCCTTCCTCAACTCCTGTTCATCCAAATCAAATTCATTCCTGATGAGGTCTTCAGGAAAGTGGAATTGATGGGGCCTACCTCTGCATGCTACTTTCTTCCGGAATACACCATTGTAGAAGTCTTCCGGATCAGCACATCTTGACACTGCAGTGGACAAATGGTAGGGTTTGAGGAAATCCTCAAAACATTTCCAGCCGCCCTTGGTGATTACAAATTGGTGGGCTACTGTAGCTGTAGGGAAAATAGTCCCTTTACCTCGGCCTGTTAACTCTGCCTCTTGCAAGTCACCAATTTGTCTGAGAATCTCAGCTAGTCCCACTTTGAGGGGGACCTGGTATGGTAACAAAAATAGGGTGCCTCTGAAACCAAAGACCCTAAACACTGTGGACACTGGATACAAATACATATCACCCCAGTTATGAACAATCTTGACATTCTCTGCGAATTCTTTTGGTCTTAAGAATTCCAGAAGAATCTTGGGGACTCGTGGATTGTCAGAGCAAAGAAGAGTCCTTATCTTGGATGCAAAGTATTTATCAAACTTTAGAAAACTTGCATCCTCTCTATCCCATGACAATACGGTACTCCATAATTGTACCGGCATCTTTTCTCTTTCCTTTTCGTTTACCAGGTCCATTCCACTGGCAAAATAATCTCCACCTTTGAAGAGGAAGAGGTGCATCAATAGTGAATACCACCCAAATGGCCTATCCACCTTCCCATTCTTTATCCCCATCAGTCCTCCATGGATAGCATCAGCAATATAGGAGGCATAATCAAATGTAATAGCAAGAGAAGGATTCAGAATTTGAACAATCATTAACAGATAATGATTTGGCATATTAGGTTCAGCATCCTCTCCTAGAACTTGGCAAAGTGCCCAGTACATCCCTTTTGCCCTTAAGGTAAACATACTTAGTGAAAAAGGCTCTTGTGTATTGGGCCCTACAACTGCTAACCCTCCCACTTTCAGAAAAAGTTCTTTGAGAGGCCCATTCCTGAGATGAGTCCTCTGTGCCCTGTATACCTGAGTTAATTGTGTGAAGTTTATAGGCTCCAAGAAATTGGTAAACTCACTAAGCCCAAACGCTTTTCTCAGCTCTTCTGCATTTATCTCCACGAGGGTTTTTCCATTCACATCCCGGATACACCTGGTAACTGAATCATAATTCAATGCCATTTGGGTTAACAAATCTGTATCCATGAACACCCCTGGGACTACCAATCTCCCAACATCTAATTCCCAAATGCTATTTTGAGGAGCAGGAGAATTCCTCATTCCAAAACCGATTTTAAATAACCCTTACCCAGACAGCCCAACCTGTGGGTCTCTTAACCAATTACCCTTATCATACAATCCTTCTCCAATTCTCAGTCGGGGAGCCCTGGGTACTAATTCTTTGGCCTTAGATGCCTGGTTGGTTGACAGCGTCAACTGCTCTAAGAAGTCATCACACACACTTCTTTCAAGATAATCAACTTTACCAGAAAATTCCCTTTTAGGAGCCATTTGCAATACAACCAGATAAATATTACTTCTGAAACTACTTCTGTTATACGAGAACAGTTTCACTTATTACAACACAAGAATGGCTGCAAAATAAGAAAAAACCTGATGCTTGCTCGAAGAAATTCGTTCTGCAACCAATTTGCCTTTTCTGTATTTGTAAAAGATAACTCTGCGTTTGCCTCCTCTGCAAAAATCCTTTTAAGAGGTATCCTTACTTGGTTGTTAGGAAATCAAATGCTTGTACTCTGGGCCTTAACTGTAACATTGATTCCGCATGCTTCGACCGTCCCTTCAAAATCGAATTCATACGAGAATTCATATTTTAGCTCCAACGGGTCGCAGTCTTTCTGCAAGTGTCTCTCTGTGAATTTCATTTTGACGGCTTTGTCTTTAGTCTAAGTCCTGTCTTTTATTGGCTACATAATACCACGCGGCATCCGACCATTGGCTTAGAAAATCCCCTCACATTCTATTTTGATACTGGCTGAATGTCGCCCTTTATACTGTGGCGGGCCCGTGCCTTTCTCTTTTTGCCATGTCATCATCATGACACGTGGACGGCCGATATTCATTCTCACTATTTCGCAGCCTTAAAGGGTGAGCACTTAACCCTTGCGAAATAGCGCAGGCCGTTGGATTATCTTTCAAGTTAATCACCTTTTAATCCTTCGAACAGGTCCTCAGGAATGGTGGGCCCGCTGAGTCATCAGTGACATCTGGCATCTAGTCATCCACTGTGCTGATTTGTCACTCTGTCACTTGCCGGAAGAAGAACCATGGGGGCCCCACTTCAGTCTCGACAGGTCTATCTCAGAAATGGTGGGCCCACGGACACGCCATGGACACCTGGCTTCTTGTCACCTTCGAAGCTGACCTGTCAACTTTTCATTTGTCAAACATACACTACAGGGACCCACAACTGCCTTTTAGACCGCGTGTCATCAAGACACGTGGACGGTCCAGGTTAACTTTCGCTATTTCGCAGCCTTAAAATGTGAGCATCTTACCCTTGCGAAATAGCGCGAGCCGTTAGATCTTATCTCGACTTGCTCGGCATTTAAACCCTGTTAGGAGCTCTCAGAGGTGGTGGGCCCACGGACACATCATGGACACCTAGCGCCCTGTCATCTTCGAAGCTGACCTGTCAACTTTTCATTTGTCAAACATACACTATAGGGACCCACAGCTGCCTTTTAGACCGCGTGTCATCAAGACACGTGGACGGTCCAGGTTAACTTTCGCTATTTCGCAGCCTTAAAATGTGAGCATCTTACCCTTGCGAAATAGCGCGAGCCGTTAGATCTTATCTCGACTTGCTCGGCATTTAAACCCTGTTAGGAGCTCTCAGAGGTGGTGGGCCCACAGACACATCATGGACACCTAGCGCCCTGTCATCTGCGAAGCTGACCTGTTGAATTTTCATTCGCTGGAAGGAGCCACGGGGTCTCAATGAATTGTAAGAGCTATCCCTGCCAGGTCACCTCCACCTGTGAGCTGACTCATCTTTGGGGCCCACTTTGATCCTTAATCTTAAAATGCTGACTGTGGCGGCCTGTGCCACGTTCTGCCCTCTAATATGCCAGAGAAGACCACGTAGAGGGGGCCCCACCCTTTTGACAGCCGCAACCTTCACTTCCTCCGCATGACACATGGACGGCTGATATTAATCCTCGCTATTTCGCAGCCTTAAAGGGCAAGCACTTAGCCTTTGCGAAATAGCGCCAACCGTCGGATCTTTCCCCAAGTTGATCACTGTTTACTGGGCCCGACACTTTAGAAGGAAATAATAAAAGGTGAAAATTTTTCAAATAATTAACATGACCGCCTAGGGAAATAGCAAGGGGGGAACACTTCTTACGACCCCGCGACCCATGACCTAAGTGAAATAAAGTAACGACTGAATAGAAACCAGGGGATTCAAAACAAAAGATAAAGCGCAAAACTTAGAAAAGCCTTAAACCCTCTAGGTTTTGAGTAAGGCTGAAGCATTTGGGGCCACATCTTATACAAAAATTTTCAAAAACCATAGCCAAATATGGGGAAAGAACCCAATTTTAAAAAACAGCGATAACAGTATGGAAGATCTAGTATGGAAGATCCAGATGGAGAATCATCTGAGATGTATTGGAAAGGTGATTTGGGAGATCACACAAAATGGTGTCACACCCTATAATCTGGGATCTAGTAATCCTCCTCTGACAAACCTGAACAAGGAGCTTGAGAATGATTGTAGAGAAAGAGAAGCCCTCTTGTGTGCACTTTCTGATCAGCAAATAATGAGATTAACTAACAAATCATCTAGAAAGGCTATATGGGATAAGTTGGAGACTCCTAATGAAGATGACCCTATAGTAAGGATTGCTAAGCTTGATGGTTATCAGGTGAGATATGAAAACCTAAAGATGGAAGAAGATGAAAGGATTACTATATTCATGGAAAGGGTAAATGAGATTGTTATGCAAATTCAATGTTGTAGTGGAACTTTGAGAGAAGATGAAATTATTTCTAAAGTCCTGAGAGCCCTGCCACCGACTTAAAAAATGAAGGGTACTACTATTAATGAGTTGAGAACAATGGCTAATACATCTGTCAACCAAGATACTTTGGTTGGGAAACTATCTTCTTTTGAGCTTGAAGAATTTGGACCTTCTAGAGCTGTGAAGATTGAACCTATTTTTCATGCATCTACATCTACAACCGCTAAGAAAGATTGGAAAACTTTATATGCAAAGGAATTGGAAGATATGAAGAGAGAAGATGATGAGTTTGAGAAACTTGAAGCACTATTTTCTAGAAGAGTACCTAAAGGACCAATATGAAGTAAGTATGAAGGAAAAACACCTTTTAAATGTTTTGCATGTAATAAGATTGGTCATTTTGCATCTAGATGTTCTGAAAGGAATTCAAGATTTGAATAAAGAGTTAAAAGATCATTTAAGCCTAACCCTGGATATTAGAACAAATATAAATACAATAAAAATAGAGACAAATCATGCTACACAACGGATGAGGAAGGCATTACTGATTCAGATGATGAACCAACAAAAGATTCTACTAGTGGATCTAGCAATGGGAAGGAATGGGTATTCCTGGCTATCAAGGAAGATGATCCAGCACTCAGAGATAATGTACCTAAAGAGAAGGCAATTGCTGATAAAATTAAAGACAAGGATGAATGGGTAATTGACAGTGGTTGTTCACATCATATGACTGGAGATAAAGGGATGTTTCTGTCTTTGCAAGAATTTGATGGTGGTCTAGTTAGATTTGGAGATGACAAAGCATGTATGATCAAAGGAAAAGGAACTATATCATTGGATGGTAAGAACAACATTGACAATGTTTATTATGTTGAAGGTTTGAGGCATAATATTTTGAGTGTAGGACAATTGGAAGATAAGGGATTTCAATTACAGTTCAAGGATGCGAAATGCAAAATCATTAACAAATTTGGCTTGGAGATTGCAACCGGTACATAAACATAAGTTAATATATTTTAGTTAAACTCCAGTGAGAAGACATGTTTGATTAAAAATATTGATGAGAGTTGGCTATGGCATAAAAGGTTGTGTCATGTAAATTTTGATTGCATTGTGAAGATCAGTTCAACTAAGGCAGTTAGGGATATACCTAAGATTATGAAGCCCTATAATCCGGTATGTAAAGAATGTACAATGGGTAAACAAGTCAGAACCTCTTTTAGGAGTATACAAGATAAATCAAATGATGTTCTTGATATTATTCATACTGATTTGTGTGGCCCTGCTAGAGTTAAAAGTTTTAAAGGTGATAGATATTTTATGCTAATAATTGATGATTATTCTAGAATGATGTGGGTTACTTTTCTGAGAGAAAAATCTGAAGCATTTGAAAAATTTAAAATCTTTAAGGCTAAAGTGAAAACTGAGACATGATTGAAGATTAAATGTTTGAGATCAGATCATGGTGGAGAATTCACATTCGGTGAGTTTAATAACTTTTGTGACAAGCATGGTATAAGAAGATAACTTTTTGCTCCCCAGACACCTCAACAGAATGGAGTTGTGGAAAGGAAGAATAGAACTATCTTGGATGCTTCTAGAACAATGATGATGGAAGCTAGTCTACCTCGTATCTACTGGAGAGAAGTAGTGAGTACAACGGTTTATATATTCAACATAGTACATATCAAAGGAGAAACCGGTAAGACACTTTACGAATTATGGTTTGGCAATATACCTATAGTTAAGTATTTCAGAATTTTTGGTAGTAAATGATATATCAGGAGAGATGATATTATTGGGAAATTTGATCCTAGATGTGATGAAGGCATATTTCTTGGTTATTCTAATGAAAGCAAAGCATATAGAAGTTATAACAAGAGATTGCAAAGAATTGTGGAGAGTGCAAATGTCAAAGTAGATGAGCTGAACATAAGTCAAATCAAATTTTATGAGAAGGAACCAGTAGTGGAAATGATTATATCTGAATTGGTAGCACCTTTACCGGAACAGAGAGTTGAACTAGTTACTCTGACAACATTAGAGAATTCTATAGTGGCTGAAGAACAAGGAAGAGGAACAGAAAGTCAGAAGACCCCTAGGTATGTGAGATTGAATCATTTTGAAGATCAAATCATTGGGGACAAGAGTAATGGAGTGATGACAAGAAAAAGACTGGCAACTAATGAGGTATGATTAATTTCACAAGTTGAATCGGTATCAGTAATTGAGGCATGTAAAGATGAACATTGGTTGAAAGCTATGGAAGAAGAATTAGATCAGATTGAGAAAAATAACACATGGACCTTGGTTCCTCGACCTAAAAATAAAAATGTTATTGGAACTAAATGGGTTTTTAGAAATAAATTGAATGAGGATGGTCAAGTTATAAGGAATAAGGCTATATTGGTTTGTAAAGGATATTCTCAGAAGGAAGGAATTGATTATGGAGAAATGTTTTCACCCATAGCTAGGATTGAAGCTGTGAGATTATTTCTTGCCTATGCTGCTTATAAAAACTACAAGGTCTATTAGATGGATGTAAAATGTACATTTCTAAATAGGGATCTTGATGAGGAAGTTTATATTGAGCAACCAGATGGTTTTTAACTATCAGATGATACAAATATGGTTTGCAGGTTAAGGAAAGCTTTATATGGACTGAAACAAGCACTTAGAGCTTGGTATGCAAGGTTGGATAAATATCTTTTGAAGCTTGGTTTTACTAAAGGAAATGCTAACAACAATTTATATTATAAAATCATTGATGATGATATACTGGTTGTTGAATTATTTGTTGATGAAATTATTTTTGGAAGTGAAGATAAGTTATGCATAAAATTTTCTAAGAATATGGAGAAAGAATTTGAGATGTCTATGATTAATGAGATGAAATTTTTCTTAGGTTTGCAGATTAGTCAGATTGACAAAGGTATTTTTATCTGTCAAACTAAATATGCTAAGGAATTGTTGAAGAAATTTGGTATGGGAGATTCTAAACTAGTAAGTACTCCTATGGTTACAAGTGAGAAATGGACAAGAAAAGATGTTTCTATACCAATAAATCCTACAAGATAAAAATCTATGATTGGAGGTCTGCTTTATTTAACTTAGCCTAGGCTTGACATTATGAATGTTGTTTGTATTGTTTCAAGATTTCAGAGTGATCCTAGAGAAAATCATGAGACGACGGTGAAAAGGATTTTTAGATACTTTCAAGGTACACATGAATATGGTTTGTGGTACCATAAGGGTGATAACTTTATTTTATGTGCATATACAGATGTTGATTGGGTTGGAGATGTTGATGACCGGAAAAGTACTTTCGGTGGAGCTTTCTTTCTTGGAAAGAAGTTGGTTTCATGGATCAACAAGAAATAGTCATGTACTTCTTTATCTACTACTGAAGCTGAGTATGTTGTTGCTGCTACTAGTTGTACACAAGTTTTATGGATGAAGCGAATGTTGAAGGATATAAAGGTGGATTGTGATGCACTGGTAGTTATTCACTGTGATAACTCTATTGTTATTGATATATCAAAGAATCTGGTATTTTATTCTAAAACAAAGCAAATATCTATCAAGTATAACTTTTTGAAGGAGAAGGTGGAAGAAAATGAAGTTAGACTGGTTTATGTGAACACTAAAGAGTAGATTGCAGATATTTTCACTAAACCTTTGTCCAAGGAATCATTTGAGTACTTGAGAGACAGATTAGGAGTTTCTACACCTTTGGTAGAGACTTGATTGATGCGGTTTGGTATCAGTTTGGAATGCATGATCAAAGATACTATTCATTATGACACTGATGTGGGATGCTACTACTCAGGGGGAGTAGTTAGCTTTGTGATTCAGATACTTATGTTTTTTCTTTGATGATTCTGTCAGATTTCTGGCATTGATGTCAAAGGGGGAGGGATATTGATGTGAAAAAAAATAAAAATAATAAAGGGGGAGTGATATTCAGAGCTATATGTGGGAGTTTGTTGGCTGTCTTCCATAGGGGGAGATTTATTTGAAATTTCTTGGTACTTAGATATTTTTCACATATAGTGTTGCCATCAATGCCAAAGGGGGAGATTGTTGGCCATTTGGTGGAATTGATTATGTGCTGTAGTGATGTTTTGTCATTGATGCCAACACTGGTTGTTTGGATGCTTTACCGACACCCTTCTGGTCCTGGTAGGTTGAGTGGTTTTTGGTTAACTTGGATCCGGCATGATCCAGTAGGCTCCAATATAGTCTGGTGATGGA
The DNA here is from genome assembly GCF_030272615.1 of Cryptomeria japonica. Classification (NCBI taxonomy): domain Eukaryota; kingdom Viridiplantae; phylum Streptophyta; class Pinopsida; order Cupressales; family Cupressaceae; genus Cryptomeria; species Cryptomeria japonica. The sequence goes on along the minus strand of NC_081414.1, from coordinate 381,974,090 downwards.
ATTGGCTTGTTCATGATAATTATACTCATATTTATTCAATTAGTTTTGGTCTGGTGATTGTATGCTATCCTGCTTGCTTAGAAGATTGGTTTCTAGTTCAGGTGAGGGTTTCATCGACAAAGCTTCTGATAGAGATCTTTGATGAATTACATAAGTGGTGTTGGTGCAGATTCTAATGGAGTTTCAAGATGTTGTTGGTGACCATGTTTGAGACTTAGCGATTGGAGATCATTACTGAAAGCGTATGGACCTATACTTGGTCCCAGTTGATCTAGGTTATGGACCGACTTCTATGTAACGTGTGGATTGGACCTATTAATGTATTTTCAGGATGTCTTATGTGTTGGATATTATTTGTTTGGTCTAAAGGCCGACATGGTTTGTAATTATGTAATTGCCTTATTATCTAGTGGTCGACCTAATTTCTTATGGTCGAGGATTTGTATATATAGATGTAAGATCCCATTGTAGATCATCATGGTTAATGTAAGAGGTCATAGTCAAGGAATGTAATGTGCAAATAATGCAATATCATTCAGGCAAAGGAGTTGGTCAATCATTAGAGATCAAATTGGGTTAATGTAAGAGGATTTAGTCCTCTGGTATTGAGCTTAACCAGAACTATACTCAGGCATAGGTGACACTATCTTTTGCAATTCAATACCTGGATTGTAGTCTAGATTTGTATGTAGTCAGCGAGGCTCCTTTTGTGATGAGCAGTGCGCTCTAGGTTGTTGGCCTTCCTGCAAGTGTAGGCCCCTCAATTGTAATTCACATACTTACTATAGAAGTATTATCTGACTGTGGGTAGGCTTCCCATCGTGATTTTTCCCTTTACCAAGTTTTCCATGTACAAATCTTGGAGTTATGTGGATGAATTTTATTCTGTGATTATTGTTTATGCTTATTGGTTTATTTGCTATTCCGGTATTAATGTTTTGGAATCTGGTTTAAAAGTTAAAATTGCTAATGGTTCTTGCATTCTATGACAACTAATTCACCCCCCTCTTAGTTGTCTACCGATTATCTAAACTGTCTAACACAAGTGTCTAGTCACTGACTCGGTTTGGCCTCTAGATCCTAAGGTTTTTAATCAGGTTTCCATTCGGGTGGGCATAGATCCGGTGAATTTAATCGTCGCTATGCCATTCCAACACCCATTGCTTACAATTTTCATTACAAACACATTTATTTTAGAGTGGCTCGGATTACTTGGCTTTAGCCGTTGGCACTTTAGCTCATTCCCTCTCACTTGGCCTTATGGGCTACTTGGGAGGCATGCCTTCTAAGGGTTTTATCCTAATGTTGAAATTGAAAGAAAGCATAAAAGAGGGTTGCTTGGATTTTTGATCACCCAAAAGAGGGGAGAGCATATACCTACCACCTCACAAATGTGTAAAACAAAATTATTTTTATCCTCCAATTGCAATGATTCTCTACTCTAAGTGGAGATGTTGCTCCACATGGTATTCATTTTTAATCCTCATAGCAATTTGTGAAGTTAAGAAAAGAGTTTGTTTTGTTATTTTTAAAAGCACCAAGAGAAAAGTTTTCTACTCTAACCATGCAGATGAAAATGACGTTAGTGGATACATGGTAGGCTATCCAACCCATCTTTCCCTCAGTTACAGATCTCTATCTTCTTACAATCAGAAAGCAATTCTGACAAAAATAAAAAATATGAAAGACAATGAAGAAAATTTCAAATCATAATTGCGAATTAACTACTAATCAATAAAATACTACTAATTGATCAAGTGCGAATTACTATTGTAGTGTCATAGAATTGAGACCCTAGCAATTTTTGACTACATTAGGGTCCTCATGCATGCGAGATCGAATCCTCTAGCCTGATCGGAGACCAAAGACTGCTCAACCCTCAAAATATGCTTCTCCCTTGGCCTCCGCACCACCCTGTCTACACTCTACCCTGGAGAAAGGGGTAGGACAGGGGTGTGGCACCACCTTTCCTAAGCATGCATTGTAGGTTGTGCAGTGAGCAAGAAAACTTCCCCGATGTCGGCCTATGATGAAAATCAATTTTATTAACCCTAATTGACATGCATCTAAGTTGCATTTGCCCTCTCATTTGGGTAAGTTGTAAGTTGGTCAAGTTGGAGAAAATTGTGATGAAGCGTTCAAGAGAATTCAAGAATTCCTTTCCAACATTAAGCATTCTCAAGTCTCACTTCAAGGCTAGGTGTTGCATTCAAGTCAAGGATTTAACCATTGAAGAGGAGATTGATTCCAACATTCAATTCCACACAAGCATTTCTATCAACATTGCTATCACAACCTCCCTTTAGGTGATTTACATTTCAGTCTTTCATTTACATCTACTTGCAAGTACTTTCTTTTATTACTTAGTTAATTCCAAAACTGGGGTTTGACCTAAAGGAAAATCTCCAATCCCAACCCATTTTCCTCTCTTTTTTGTGTGTAGGTTGTAGGAGCACAGCTATACTTTTAGATTCGGGCTCCATTTGCAGAGGAGGAAAAACCCTTTTCGTTTCATAGATTTTTTGGAGGTTCGTGTACATTCTCGCCTTAGTTCTAACAAATTTTCCTCAAATTCAAAGGGCGGCTTTGTCTCGACATATTACTACCAGATCCAGGTGCACAACTTCATCCCATACTTTGATCTCAAGTTATAATCAATTCTTTGTCACTTTTGCACTGCATAATTCAATCAATTTCTTTCCATTTTAAATAGGAAGAGGGGGATTAGCTTATCATTCTCATTTCACTCATAATTCTATCTTCTTCTTTGAAGGTTGAATCTAGTGAATTCTCCTCTCCTCTTCCAATGTAATTAGGTGAAAGGTATTTGAAGGGAAATCTGTAGTGAAATTCTCATCTCTTCTTGGAGGGAAAGGGTAGTTTTCCTCTTGATCTCTTATTCACACATTTTTCACCCACCAATACACTTTGGTCACATTACAACTATAACACCAAGTGCGAACTGATCTCTGAGCAATTGTGAATTACTGACATGTCAATTGCAAATCAGTTAACAGGTAGAATTTGGAATTTAATTTAGACATAAATATAAGACAAAAGAGAAGGATTTTTGGTTTTATGAGTCTTTTCTTCTGATCATGTGAGCTTATACTGTAGTATCATCATAAATCTTGGACCCTTTGAAGACTTTGTGCATGATCGGGTATTGTAAAGTTGTATATTGTTGTCATTGGGTTTCTTCGATTTTGCTTTCTACCTTAATGATTCTCTGGTATGCTTTAAGTTGCCTCTTGTGATGTCTCCTCCTTCTTGAACCTGAAATCTTGAATGTAACCCTTCCTGTCATCAGATTAGACACATCTCATGCAAAAAAAAAAGAATTTTCCACAATTAAAAAATATTTATGGGTTAAGTGCGCAAAATCAATTAACCGAGAAAAGACAGACAAAAATTCAATTTTGACCCCTTCTGACAATTGCAAAGCATTTTTATCAATTGCAAGACATTATGAAAAAAATTGCAAATTAATATGACAACAATTGCAAATTGATATTTTCAATTGCAAATTTCTGCAGTGTCAATTGCGAACCTGCAATTTCTGGGTTTGTACAGACCTACAAAATCAAAGAAATCAGAGAATGAAGGTTAGACCTGTTTGTTCTCGCCAGGTTGACCAAATCTATTTAGGGTTAAAATAATCATAACTAATCAAATTATAAGAGAAAATCACAAACTCTAATCTAATTATAATTAATCCTAAATAACAATCGAATAATGTAAAATCAATTGAATTGAGCAAATAAATCTAATTAAGACTCCCTCAATCGATTTGACAAAGCTTCCATTGCTCTTCTCCTTAGTTGTTGTTGAATTGGCTCTCAGGTATTGCATTGATTTCTTGCATAGATTAGCAACTATTTCAAAGATTGTGATTCTAGATTGAAAATGCGAAATGATCTTGTATTTATAGATTTTCAACACAAAGGAGGTGAGAAATAGAACTCAAGTGATGATTGATAGATAACTAAGTTTGATTCATCATTGAACTCAATTGATTGGTATGTTAACTCAGATTGATTGAAAAGTGAACTCAATTGATTAGCCACTTGATAGAGTTGATTGAGGAGATGCATGATTAAATAGATTAGAAGACTAAATTGATTGATTAGTCTGAAAAAGTTGATTTGGAGTGAAAGGGGGTGATTGAAGAGTTAACTGAGTTAACTAACTAGTTAATTGATTTGATCAATCAGTTATGATTTTCAACATGTGCTATAGGATTTTGAAATTGAATTTGGATTTGTGAATACTGAAATGCACACAAAATTAACTAAAATTTAGATTTGAGGAAATGTGAAATGAAATTAGATGATGTGAGATTTTGCCAAGATTTAGAGCTCAATGAAAAATACAATAGAGAGACAAAATAATGATAGGAATAAACTGTATTCTATCAAGATGAAAATACTGATCAATTAGATCATCAATCGTTACATACAATGAATATGTGCCTGCTTATATAGGCAAGGCTATATGGATATGTGAGCACACAAACATGACATGTGGCTCAATAAGAAACAAGGGTAGGTAGGAGAAACTGTAGCATCGGAATTAGGAATCATCAAAGCAATATATAAAAGGACATATTATTCATTATTAGCTCAATCACACATTGCAATGGTCTAATCCTAAGCACACTCAATAGAGACATAAAAACAAAGCATTCAAAAATGAAAGATTATGCAAACCACGATCGTAATTAATTAATAAATGACCACGATCGATGACAAATCGATCGTTAAATGACAAAATTAAACATGACAACGATTGAAAAGAGGACAAAACCCTAATTAGGATTGACGATGTCCAAAATGATAAGATTGATGATAAGATTGATAAGAGAGCCATGATTGATGACAAATCGATCGCAAGATTGATAGGAGGACAAAACCCTAATTAGGATTGATGATGTCCAAAATGATGACAAATAAGCACGCACATTGATGCAATAGGATAAGATCGATTAAAATCATGACTGGATAGTGTTGTCGACAAGACCAAATTCGAGAGCGAGACAGAATGAAGAATGTAGAAGAAAGACAAGATGTTCACAAATTATAAAAACCAAGTGCGTGACATAGGAGAAATGTTAATGCGACGCAAAAACCTAAAATGAGGCAATGCGCAAATGTTAAAGTATGACTCCGCAAGCGTTGACCATTTTTAGGTGTCTACATTTTGCCCCTCTTTGAGACAATGCGATTTTAAGCGTTGTTTCAAAGAATAATAATGACAATGCCCCAGACAATAATAATGACATATGCATGCCCCCTCGAGGAATTGGCCGAAAACATGCAGAAAAGAGGCCAATTGATCGATAAAAAATGACAGGATCGAACAGACTGATAATTGGAGATCGGATTCAGGAAGGACAAGCAATTTAAGGTGCACAAGACCGCGACCAACATAAGATGGAGAGGACGCACGTCCATCTATGCAATGACAAAGGGCTATAAATGAGACCAAGAGGTTGAAAATGGCTCATTTGCACTAGACAAGGAGGAGGATTTGTTGCTCTGGACAAGGACACTTGCAGATAGATGGCGAACATTCCAATGGCGGATCACCTTGGAGAACGTGTACGCACATTTAGACGACCGGATGACGCAGGAGCAGCGGTATGGATCTCAAAAACCCATGTTTTTAATTTCATGAATTTTGATTGCTTTCAGGACATTGCAGGGCCCACAGGGGATGCAAAAATGGACTCCTGCGCTTGTGTCATCTAGTTCTGCACTTGTGTAGGGAGTTCTGTGCTTGTGTAGGAAGACACAAGCGCAGGTCATCTGACGCAGGTGCAGGTTACAAGACACAGGCGCAAGTGTGCATAAATGACCCAATTTTAACTCAAAACTGCATGCAAATGACCTGAAAAGGGGGGACAAGGGTGGGATAGGTCAATGTAAGTGAAAAACACCCTGATTGGTCATGAAAATGAAGAAATGCAACCTGTAGGAGCAAACCCTAAAACTGACAAAATGATGCCCCGATTGTGATGCAGAGTCGACAGTATCCGTTGATCACACGGGAGAACCAACCTGACTGCTTCATGTTACGACACAGACTCAGGAGCACAGAGAGAGACACATTAGCAGGACTGGGGATATATTATATCACATACATGCCCAAGACTAGGGCAAACATAGGGTTGCTTACCGCATTGGCAGAGCGATGGCATTCAGAGACTTCCTCATTCCATTTGGCGACTGGCGAGGCGACAGTGACTCTAGAGGATGTATGGTGCATCCTCCGCATTCTGATACATGGGGAGATGATAGAGTACGACCCAGTGACAGGGAGAGACGCATTATGCAGACTGTTTGAGTGAGACACAGATGATCTGGACATTGTCGAGAGGGAGATCAGCTAGGAGAGCATGGCTTCCGAGTATGACCGACGATATGTGGTGATAGCAGTTGTGATAGTATGTCTACTAGCAGGCGATAGACGAGGACATGGATTCCCTATTGGATGGGGAAGAGTGCTAGAGCAGATGGCGACAGAGGGGACAGTGTATGCATGGGGACCATGTGTACTGGCTATGCTGTATTTTCAGCTGCATCAGATAGCGTATCAGGGAGTTCAGACGTTGAGCTGTGGAGTCATGTTGCTTCAGGTATGGGTATTTGAGCACATAGCCATATGTCGACCGATTATAGAGAGACATATTGTACCACACCGACCATATGTGTATTGCTATGGTGGAGCACTGAGACAGGGTCCATTTGGATACATATTATACTGGCGACATGAGCTGGATAGACTGAGAGAGTTCATATGGAGGCCATATCGTGATTGCCCTAGATGGTCAGATGACAGTGATGAGCTACCCTATTGTAGACAGGAGAGGTACTTGATTGGGCGACCAGTGAATCGCCAGAGAGTGATTGAGTTGTACCTGCCAGAGAGGGTCAGACGACAGTTTGGAGAGACACAAGATGTACCTAGAGGACTGCATGCTTTGCCCGATCTCATAGAGAGACGAGTCAGTGGGGTAGTATGATTCAGCCACACATAGCATATGCCGACTTTGCACAGCTACAGCCGAGATAGTGGGAGTGGAGGTCAGATGTGGTAGATGCTGGGACGACAGAGGAGTATGAGATATGGTTTGCACCACGACGGCCAGTGCCTTTGACGGATCCTGACATTCCAGTACCTAGGAGACAGGAGGACTTCCCACTCATAGGAGAGGAGGGAGATGATGAGGATGAGGAGGATGATGAGGGTGATGATGATGACGGAGATGAGGATGAGGGAGATGGGGATGATGGTGGGGAGGACGATGACGGAGATGATAGTGGGGAGGATGATGAGGAGCCAGACTCAGCTGATCAGGAGACATTGCAGGATATTCCTATAGAGCCGGGGACAACTAGGACAGAGGAGATGGAGATGTGCAGGGCTACCATAGTGAGTTAACAGGATCACATTGAGACTTTAGAGAGATAGCAGGACCAGTTCAGAGCGGAGATAGCGAGACTCACAGCGGCTCGAGATGCAGCGATTGCTCAGGCACAGTGAGAGGAACAGAGAGTCACTGAGTATATTGGGTTCGATTCGGGATGCCAGTGTACGGGAGCTAGGACAGATGCTGGTAGAGACCGGAGAGGAGATACGCCATTGGAGGACACTATATGAGAGTGCAGTTCCACCAGAGCAGAGAGCACCTTCATATCGGGCACGATCGAGGACAGAGAGCAGGGTACGCTCTTGGAGGTCATTGAGCAGCATGGGGGTGAGTGGACCTATGAGACCACCACAGCCAGGACCAGGAGGGACATCAGCCACGAGACATGGCAGGGATGAGGAGGACAGAGGGAGCACCCAGTGACAGAGGCACGTACTCCTTAGACAGTGGACATTATGTAGTTTGTCATTTTGTAGTCAGCCTGCGGGCCATACTTAGGATAGAGAGTCCGATTTTGTACTCCGATATTATTATGATGTGTGATGTGATATGCATCGATATGATGGGATGCTATATGTTATGATTTGTAGTTATTTTTGTATATATGGATGACTTATGCACTGGTTTATGAACATGTATGGATGCATTTTTTTATGTATTTTTGATGCATTTATAATATGAAATGGATAAATGTTTGATGTGATTCTTGATGCAATGCAAATGTACTAACCAAATGGATGCAGGATGCAGCATATGTGTTTGGATATCGGAGCACTAGGCCGAACTGACTGTCCGGACCGACGGAAGAAATGTTAGTAAGAAATGAGATAGAGGGCAATTAGAGATGACGAAAAACTTGCTTTCAGTAATGCACTTTGTAGGTGAGAACCTTTATTTTTATGTAGCAAAATGGATGCGAAGCATCATGGCATTGAAGGCCAGAGCTGAAATGCAACCCTTTTTGCAAAAGATAGACACATCACAGACAAATGACAATCACAATCAAAAAAAGAAAAGGGATCATGAACCATCCCGGTCACTCTAAATCACTCAGTGACATCATCGAGCAACATAGGAACATGATCGAAGCCTAAGATAAATCAATAAAAAAGATAAGACTCACAAATTCAAGCAAATCAGACAAACATCTTGATCTTCATTGTCAAAAGTTGAAAGTACTGATAGGACGATCATGCTGTCTGGTTTCAGGACATGTGGTACCCCGTCTAAGACAAGACATAGTCTGGTTTCGAGTATACCACACCCTGTATAAGACCCATGATAGTAGGAACAAGGAAAAATGATTTTGATGCCGATATTCGAGTGATATGACAATTTTGATCAGTTTGAATGTCAGAGTTGATGGAAAAGCTCATCTGTTAAAGCGTGATTTCATTAAAGCACAATGTTTGATTGCGAGTTGCTGGATGGATGCTCAGGAATCTGTCTTATTCACAAAAAGAGATCCTTGATTGACAAAATGCGTGTTTTTGTGGATTTTAATGTTTTGAAATGTTTTTGTGTTCATTTTTTCAGGACTTTTTATGATTTTTAGAGATTTTTTCAGGACATTTTTCAATTTTTATGACTTTTTTCAGGACATTATTTGATTTTTTAATGATTTTTTCAGGACATTTTTCAATTTTTAAGACTTTTTTCAGGACATTTTTCAATTTTTAAAAGTTCCAGTGATTGATCATGACAAGGGGAAGGCACCCAATGTGCATTTGAAAGACACATAGACCAGGACCAAAACATATGTACAAGAAACTGGAGTAGGCAAGACAGTGATGTTGACCAATAACAGGCCTGGAATAGAACATTGGGTCGAGACCAAGATAGGCATGATAAACCGGCCGAGAGAAAGCATATCTAGAAGTCATGATAGATGACGGAGCAATAATCGCATTACTCATGGCGCCTGATTGCCAGGTTTTCACCATGGTACTTGCCCAAAGCGCCTGTTTTCCAGGTTTTCACTAGAGGGCGAATCATTTTTTTTTTTGCTCTTTACTTTTTTTTTTTTCTTTTTTTCTTTTTTCATTTTTTTGTATTTTTTTTTTTTTTTTTTTTGCTTTTTTTCATTTTTTTGTATTTTTTCAGGATCATATTTGAAGAACTATCTGACAGAAAACTATGCCCAGTACTTGCGAAGATGCATGCTATTAATAGGATCAGACAGAGGTTCACCTTCTGGAGTTGCAAGCTGATATGCCCCCGAGCCATAGGCTGCAGTTACTATGAAAGGCCCAACCCAATTAGGTTCAAACTTGCCCTTGATGATGTCAGTAGACTGTACATTCTTGGGATTTGCCTTTAAAACCAGGTCTCCCACTTCGAAGTGTCGCCCTTTGACTTTCTTATTATAAGAGCGACGAAGACGGTTTTGATATGCTTGCAAATGTGTCAAAGCTGTTTGACGCTTTTCATCTAACATTTCAAGCTGATGTAACCGAGAGACTCTGTGTGTCTCATCATCAATCAGGTGTTGCAAGGAGACGCGCAAGGAAGGAATCTCGACTTCCAAAGGTAAAATGGCTTCCGCACCATACACCAAGGAATAAGGTGTTGTTACAGTAGGTGTGCGGATAGAAGTGCGATAGGCCCATAGTGCTGGATTTAACTGTACATGCCAATCTCGACCAGTATCATTGACAAATTTCTTCAGGATCTTGATAATGGTTTTATTTGACGCTTCAGCTTGACCGTTACCCTGTGGATAGTATGGGCTAGAAAAACGGTGTTGAATATGAAATTTTTCACAAAGCTCTTTAACATCTTTATTCTTGAAGGGTCGACCATTATCTGTGACTATGGCAAGGGGAACCCCATATCTGCATATGATATAATTTAGCAAGAATTTTGAAATTTGGACACCAGTGATATAGGTCATGGGGATGGCTTCAATCCATTTTGTAAAATATTCTGTAGCTGTAATAATGAACTTGTGTCCATTTGCAGATGTTGGCTGAATCTTGCCGATAAGATCCAATCCCCACTGAGAAAAGGGCCATGGAGATATAACAGAATGAAGCTCTTGAGCTGGTGCATGAATATAATTTCCATGGATCTGGCACTTGTAGCACTTTTTAACAAAATCATGAACATCTTTTTCCAAAGTGGGCCAATAATACCCAGCACGAATCAACTTTTTGGCTAAGCTAAGACCATTGAAATGGCCCCCACATATACCATCGTGAACCTCGTGTAAAGCCGTTTATGCTTCGTCAGAATCCAAACACCTGAGGAGGGTATGGTCAAAAGAACGACGGTAAAGGGTGTCGGCGATGATGACATACTTGGCTGTTTGTCGGATAAAGGCTCGGCGTTGGTTAGCGGAAATGTTAGGTGGTAAGGTCTAGGATTTCAAATACTGATATATGTCATTGTACCAGGGGGAATTGGGACCAACAAGAACGCACATCACATCAGCTATCGGAATGTCAAAAGAGGGAACCAGCAATTGTTCGACCAAGAATTCACACTTGTCCATATTATGAGGCATATTCAACATGGAAGCGATTGTAGCCATCGCATCTGCCGACTTGTTTTGCATTCTTGGCACTTGACTAAAATGGATAGCTGTGAATTTTGTCTTGAAGAAATCTACCATGTGCTTATAAGGAATAAGTTTCTCATCTTTTGTTTCATAGTCATCATTCACTTGTCGGATGACTAATTGAGAATCTCCATAGACTTGCAAATGCGAGATGTTCCAATGGATGGCTACTCAGAGTCCTGTGACCAGTGCTTCATACTCTGCAATGTTATTGGTACATTGGAAAGTTATTCTGTAGGACTTTGGAATAGCATCACCTTGAGGGGTGACAAATAAAATGCCTGCTCCGGATCCGAACTTGGTGTGGGACCCATCAAAATATAACTTCCATTCATTAGAAGATGTGAAAGCAAAGACTGATTCATCTGGAAAATCGGTCAACATGGGATGATCGTCAGAAATAGGAGCGTCTGCAAGTTGATCTGCGATGACTTGTCCTTTGATCGCCTTTCACTCCATATACACAATATCAAATTCACTGAGGATCATGACCCACTTTGCTAGGTGACCTATCAGCACTGCTCGGCTAAGCAAGTATTTTAAGGGATCAATTTTTGCAACCAACAGTGTTTGGTGGCTTAGCATATAATGTCGGAGCTTTTGTGTTGCAAATACCACTGCTAAGCATGTCCTTTCAATAGTTGAATAATTTAACTCATAGCCTACCAGTGTCCGGCTGATATAGTAAGTAGCTCTTTCTTTGCCGCTCTCATCTTGTTGAGCCAAGAGAACTCCTAATGCTGTTTCAGTTGCAGAGATATACAGTAAAAATGGCTTGCCATCGATAGGAGGCATTAGAATAGGCGGTGACAGCAAATAGTCTTTGAGAGCTTGAAAGGCTGATTAGCATTGCTCAATCCATTTAAAAGCGACACCTTTGTGCAATAGATGTTGGAATGGATGACATTTGTCGGCCAACTGAGCTATGAAGCGGCGAATTGATTGGAGCTTTCCTTGCAGACTTCTTAATTGCCAGAGGTTGGAAGGTGGAGGCATATCCATGATTGCTTTGACCTTGGTGGGATCGACCTCGATGCCTCGGTGAGAAACAATGTATCCGAGTAATTTGCCAGCTGTAACACCAAAGACACACTTTTTTGGATTGAGCCTGAGTTTGTAGGTCTCCATTCTGTCAAAGATTGGGCCCAAGATGGCTAGATGACTATTTCTGGTAACAGATTTGCATAACAAGTCATCAACATAATCCTCCATCAAAGTATGCATGAAATCATGAAAAATTGTCGTCATTGCTCTTTGATATGTTGCACCTACATTTTTGAGACCGAAGGGCATCACATTCCAGCAATAGGTGCCCCAAGCACATGTGAATGCAGTCTTATGTTGATCTTCAGGTGCAATGCGGATTTGGTTGTAGCCGGAGAAACCATCCATTAGTGAAAGCATCTCATATCCAGCCGTCATATCCACTATGATGTCTATGTTGGGCAATGGAAAATCATCCTTAGGGCATGCTTTATTTAGGTCCCTGAAATCTGTGCAGATTTTGATGCCCCCAGTTACTTTGCTAACTGGTACTAAATTTGAAATCCAATCTGCATAATCAATGGGTCTGATGAAGCCCACATCTAGCAATTTTTTTAGCTCCACTTTAACCAAAAGAGCCACCTGAGGATGCATCTTTCTAAGTTTTTGTTTGACGAGCTTAACACCTGCTTTCAATGGAAAATGATGAAGAACTAACTCAAGATCGAGGCCAGGCATATCTGCCTAGGACCACGCAAAACTGATCTTCTTCTCCAGAAAGAAATTGACAAAATCTATTTTTTCTTGTTTTGATAGAGAAGCAGCAAAATGAATGACCTTAGGGTTGTCAGGTGTTCCCAGATTGATTTCCTCAGTCATCTCCACAAGCAGTGTTGATTTATCCTGAATTGATAGGGGTACGTCCACTCTTCCACCTTTGGGCGCCTTAGAAAGGTTTTCACCCGCAGGTACGTCTTTTATTTTTACTTTTGTATGATCAGAGAGTGCCTTACGGTTTTCACCCAAAGATCTATTCTTTTGATTTTTTTCTTTTTCTTTTTCTTTTTCATGACTGGAAGAGGGAGTTGACTCCCCAAAATATGCTGTTGAATCCAGGTCAATAGCAAATCCTGCCTTATGATCGCCCTGTGGTATGCCTTCCCGTAGTCCCAGGAATTATGCAATTGCTTCGTCATTTTGAAAACAGTCCAATGTGAGCGGTTCTTGTTGGTCATATTGGATAAGTTGTGGATATATGAGGGGCATGTCATCATCAGTTGTAAGGATAGAGAGGGCTAATATGGTAAAAATGTGAACATCTGTGGTGTCACTGTCTGAACTGCTTGTATCGGATTCGGAGCTTGGATCCCAAAATGACTCTATCCAAGCATGAGGACATGTTTTAGGAAGAGGAGTTATTTCATGTTTGTCCTCCATAGGCAAATTATCAGGGTCAATGAAGATATTGTCCAAGGCATAGGAGCTAGAAGAAAAAGAACTCCACTCCCATTCATTAGAATCAGTCTCGGGTCGGGTATCCTCAGGTGTTATTTCATCGTCAGAATCACGCCCTTTTCGACACGTGGACGTTTTGGTAGATGTGGATCCAATTCGTAACGGTACAAAACCTAACCCTAAAGTTGGGGGTCACCTCGTGGGTATGACAGGTTCTAATCTTCCATTGTTGTTCAGGCCTAAGCCACTGCAGCCATCATATCCTTTCTTCTGCAGCATAGTAAATCCTTTGCCATATAATTCCACTGGCAACTTGACAGGTGGGGTTTCAGTTGGATCCTTATAGAGCCAATCTATGACATCATCATCTACAGTTTCTTTGTCAAGTTCTCCCCATCTTGCAAATGTAGTAGGAGGCTGATATTGAATAATGACCTTGGGTTCCTTTTGCAATAAATGCGGTTTGCCATATGATTTTGGAGACATCGACAAATTCCCAATGAGGAATGTTTGGTCCATTGAATATTCTCCACACCCTTGGTCCTGTATCTTCAATTTTCCTTTGACAACATCTAATAATTGATTAGGATCCACATAGTTATGTGATTTGGCTTCTCTATTGACTAGGACTTGCTGCTGAGGAGTGCCCCTTAAGGTAGCACAGAACTGAAATGGATTAGGATCTCCTGGAATTGTTATCTCAGTTCCATTGTAAGGATATTTTAGACATTGATGATAGGTGGATGGAACTGCTTTCATTGCATGGATCCATGGATGGCCAAGAATCATATTATAAGGGAGATCAAGGTCTAGGACTTGTAGGAAAGTATTTTCCGTCACTGGACCAACTCTGATAGGAAATGTAATTATCCCTTTAGATGGGCGTTCAGCATCATCATATGCTTTAATTGTTATCCTTTTGGAAGCATCAATGTCATTTTCTGTATATCCAAGGCCAATGACCACTCTTAAGGTACAAATATTAAGACCCGCTCCACCATCTATCAAGACTCACCAAATTTTGCAATTATGGACAAAGACTTCTAGGTGCAAAGGGTCGTTATGAGGGAGCTTATCAGGTGAGATATCACTATCAGAAAATGCGACACTTTGGGAAATGGCTAAATGTCCAATCCGTGCTCAAAATTGGTCAACATCAATATCTGTTGGGACAGTGGACTCAGTCAAAGCTTTATCTAGGACTGCACGATGCATGGGAGACATTTTCAACAACTCTAGAATGGATATTTGTGCAGGTGTTTTTCCTAGGTGATCCAAAAGATTATACTGACTGGCAGGAATTGGTTTGGGAGGAGCTGCAGGAGCTCCTTTCAAGACTATTTTGGATCGACGAGTGGTGACTGCACAAGAAGGATCTTGTCCTTTTATTCTCAAGGTGGATACATACTCATTTGACGCATGAAAACAATTAATAACATTGTGATAACCGGTATTTGCATAATTGGCCGTTTGAGCAGAATTAGAAGAGGATGCTTTGCCCTTGTCATGATCAAGCAAAGGAGTTTTGAAAATGGTATGATCAGTGTTGGAGGTCAGATGGAGTGGATCTACCTCAATTACCCCTTTCTCTAATAAATCTTGAATCATGTGTTTTAATTGAAAACATGAAGCAGTTTTATGTCCTTTGGACCGATGATACTCACAGTATGCATTATCATTCCACCAATGCGGCTTTACCGCTGGTTCTGCTTTAATATCTGGTAGCTTGATAAATTTCACTTGTATTAATTGCTTCATTACTGATTCAATAGGCTCTCCCAATGGCGTAAACTGTCGAGGAGGCCCATCCCGTGATCGGAAGGGTTTGCGTTGTTGATTTTGTTGTTGGCCTTGTTGTTGATTATATTGTTGCGCATGCTGTTGTTGAGCATTTTGCTGATATTGCGGCTATTGAGCATGTTGTTGATATTGCAGCTGTTGAGTAACATTACTCCTTGGTGCTTGATTTTGTTCCATAGTTGACATGTTAGGAACACTCAATTTCTTAATTGTGAATGGGGGTTGATTTGCATGCACCGCTCTCGCATCAACAACACCATCATTAGTGACATTCTTGTTCTTATACCAAAATCTGTTTCTGTCCCCTGAATAATTTGTGTTGTCATTGTCCTTATTGAGCTTGATAATTCCTTTAGCTACAAGAGCTGTTTCAATACTCATTCCTTTCTTAATGAGTTTTTCTATAGTACTAGGACTTTTCAATTTTAGCTCATACATCATTTCTGGGACCAGATCCTAGATAAACAGATTCACTTGCTGTTCTTCAGGTATATCGAGAGAAGAACAACTATACAAGCTTCGCCATCGTTGCAAAAAGGTCACTAATGGTTCACCTTGCTTTTGTTTGGTATTGCATAAATCCGACATAGTCACATCACTGTCGATGTTGAACGCGAAATGAGATATAAACTTTTGCGCCAGTTCTGACCAAGTCTTTATATTTCTTGGCAGATGTGAATACCAATCCATAGCTTGTCCAGTGAGACTTCGTGCAAATAATCGCATTAAATATGTCTCCTCATAGCTTACTTCCGTGCATGCCGCGTAAAATGCTCGAATATGATCTTTTGGATTGCCATTCCCTCTATATTTCTCAAAGTTGGGTGCCTCAAAGTGCTTAGGGAATGGAGGCATGTATACACTCTTGTCAAATGGATTAGGACATAAATCTTGATCTGTATACAACTTCTTTGTTCCTTTAGTTTCTAATGCATCAACTTTTCATTGTAACTTCTCAAGTTGTTGCGCAATTGTATCAGATTGTAGAGGTCCATCATTAATCCCAGTTGGTATTCTTTGTTGATATATCGCATTTCCGATCGGTTGTTGATACTCTGCAATGGTCATTTTTGGGGTCTCCTGCATATAAAGTTCTTGGTACATCTCTTGTTGTTGCGGTTGTGCTATGCCTTGATATCGACCTTGTTGCTGTGCTTCTTGGAGCCTAGGTTGATATTGCAATTGAGTAGGCTGTTGATATTGCATAGGTGCCAATTGCGGTTGTGAAGTAGGATAACTTGTTTGCCTTGGCACATATTGTGGCACATGTTGTTGGTGCTGACGAATCGGAATTTGTTGACTTTGTGCCAATTGTTGTCGCGGTGTATATCCCATCATTTGTAAAAAACTTTGTTTAGGTGCTTTTCGTTGCTTCTCCTTAGGATGGGGTATAGCACTTGCATCAACTTGCTGTGTTTTTAGTCCAACCCCTTGTGATGGTTGCAAGTTTGCATTAACTTGTAATGGTGCCAAAGGCGCTGCAATTTGTTGTCGAATGCGAACTTGTTGTTGTTGCACATTACTTGTTTGCACCTTCGATTGTACCTTTTGTATATTACTCAATTATTGCAACAATTGTTGTTGGTGCAAACCACTATCCATAGCTCTTTGTGTCGCCATTATTGAAGGATTTGTCGCAATAGTGTTTGGCAAAGATATTGAACTTAACGGGACATAAGAACTTTGTTGCATCATGGAATTATTTTGGACATTGTTGACATTAGGCATTCCAGTTGTGAAGCCTTCCTGCATCTTAGATTTTGATCCCACTTTATGCATGTAAGGAACCACTTCTTGTTGGGAGACCACTGTGAATGCTTGCGTGTTCTTCATTTGATCTTGTGTTACAGGCGTTGAATTGAATAGTGGATTATTTATTGTCTCAAATGGTGACTTTTGAGGAATAGTCACTGTCAATGCCTTTGAGGCACGTTTGCTCATCAATGTAGGTTGAGTTGCTCGATGTGTATTGTCTTCATTTGGATGCGGGGAAAAACTTAACAACTCACTGCTTTGTTGTTCTTGCACATTGATTTGGTCACTTGAAGAGGTCACATTACTCATCATGTTAAGATACTTTTGTGGAAACATCTTAAAGACCTTGTTCAAGAACTTATCCATATTTTTTGTCATTTTTGGATCTTGAAAGAACACGTCAAAATCATCAGAAGCATCAGAATCAGATGAAGAATTTGGTTGGACATTTGGATTCGCTTCTTGTTGGATGCCTTGATCTGAACCAAATCCTTGCGAAAGAGTTTGTTCTTCATATAACGTTTGAGTTTGAATGTCATGTTGCAAGTTTGGTTGATTCCAATCGAAAGGTGGACTTCCTCTTGGAGTAGGTGGGACACTCCCATGTCCTGGTTTCATAGGTACAAACACTGGTTCATATAATGGTGGTGGTCTGAGTTGAACCGTTCCATATGGTGGTAGAGATGTGTTTGATGAACCTTCAACTTGCACTGTCTGACTAGTTTGAAACTGCGAATTTGCTATGTTGTCCATGGGTTGATACATTGGTTCACTCATCTTCTTAGATCTTGATCTTGTCTCAATAGGCATGTCACTTATGCAAATGTGATGTTTTCTAGAATTTTCAAGGATAATGTATGATATGCAACTAAATGCAAACTAGATAGACGAGCATGCAATCTATGTTTTTGGTTGTTTTGAAGATTTTGACAAACTTTTGAAATGCAAATCTAAAAAGAGACCCTTAGGAAATTGAAATGATGTCTAGACCTCAAAGGACAAAAGGACTTAATGGACAAAGGACAAGATGACAATGTCTCCCCTATATGCTTGGATACTAAGCTAGGTTTGACGAAATGATATTGATGACAAAAGGACAAAAGGTTGACAAGGTCTAGACTTCTTAACAATGACTTAGGGTTTATCAAAGATTTGGATTACTCAAGTATGACAAGACCTAGTTTTGACACTATATGCTAAGGGACAATTACTATGCAAATGACCCTAATATGATATGATAATGACCTAAGCTTAGTGAAGAGACTTAGGGTATGCAAATATAAATGTATGACAATGATATGACTTTAATGCAAGAGGACATATGCAAATGGATGACTCTTATTAATATGCAAAAGGAGTATGACTTAGGTGAAGCCTAACCTTGATATTTGACAATGACTTTGCAAAATGCAACCTAGGATGAACCTAAATGTAAGTGACATAAATGTTGAGACAAGTTTTTGAACAATGTTGGATAACCATGTTTGAAGAAGATGATCTTTGAATCTTGTTGAATTTTTGTTGGATGAATGTCTCTTATGTTTAACCTTGTTTTGAATCAATTTGTTTTGCTTTTTTGAAATGGGATGCAATTCAACTTTTGACAATCAAAGAATACAAGATATTGCAACTTAGACTCAAGACACTCATGCTCATTTCCACATTTCTTATGGTAGGCAAAGACATTAGGTACTTGAGAGGTAGACTCATTATGAGATTTAAGGAGAATACATAGATGCTTGACCCCATGGGCTCCCCTCCATGGCACTCACTTCTTAGGGCAGCCAAGCATCAGTCCCCATGGAATCTCCCCATGGTGAACTTAGTATCTCTTCCAAGTATCCGAATTTGTCCTTCTCAAGCAACTAGAAGGGTTTTTGGCCTCTAAAAACAAGGTGTTTAGTAAGGATTTCTGTTAAGCATTACTCCTTGATGTCACGCAAGCGTGATTGAGACATTAAGCCCATCAAGATACCAAACAAATGTAGTCACGCAAGCACGATTTAGACCAAAAGGCCCTACTTAGATGTTGATATGAGAAAGAGTTTCAAGGGGCATCACTTCCCAAGTAACTACAATTCCCACGTAACACTTCCTTCAAAGCTTTCGCTCATCAGGTATTTGTTTATAGTGAGTTAGAATGCCAAGGAATTCTTTCCGTACTCACTTTGGGTCGTTCCCTTCTCATGATTATCACTTGCTTGCAAAAGCAAAGTGGTCGGGAAGGCAGGCCCTCTATAGGAGACACACAATCAACAACACAAGCATGGTATCGAAGATCTGGATTTCTGATCACCCTATGAAGGATGAGAGCATACTCTCCTACTCCAATGTCATACTTAACAATCAAAGAAAGCAAATGTTCATTCCCACCTATTTATAAATCACTAAGTGCCTAATTAAAAATCTCAAACACACAGTTTGGTTGTTTCTCCAAGGCAACCTGCAAAATCCAAGTTAGGGGTTTGATTTGTTGTCTTTGAACATCGATTCTGCATAAAACATGTTAGTAGTTTGATTTGTAGTCTTTTCCATGCGTATGCCAAGATCCTACACCAATAATTAGTACCAAAATCCAAAGCACAGAAAACAGAAAGCAAAAACACCAAAAATTTCAAGTAGAAACTGCATTTTTCACCTCTGTTCTGGACTTTACACAAGCACAGAACTCATGACACAGGCGCAAGATGTATGACACAGGCACAAGATGTCACCTACACAAGTGCAAGATGCATGACACAGGCGCAAGATGCATGACACAAGCGCAGAAGTGTCCAGAATACCCTGCACGACCCTGTTTTTGGGTTTTTGACCTGCAAAATCAACTTAGAAGCACTCCAAAACACAGTAAAGGGGTTAGAAGGTTAGTATTCACGCCGGGTTCACCAATTAATGTAGCATCGGAATTAGGAATCATCAAAGAAATATATAAAAGGACATATTATTCATTATTAGCTCAATCACACATTGCAATGGTCTAATCCTAAGCACACTCAATAGAGACATAAAAACAAAGCATTCAAAAATGAAAGATTATGCAAACCAAATGCAGACTTGAATGCTCCTTCCATGCGGCTCCATTGTTCTTCTTTCTTCTCCCAATAGGTTTGTTGTGGATCTCACCTACAAGTGCACATACAATTGAAAGCAAGATTGATGAAAAGCTCAAGAGTACTAGAAGCGTAAGTTCGATAGTTTGATTAAGAATTCGGATTCGAAGGATCAAGATTAGCTTTGATTGAAAATCATCCAATTTATAGAAGAATTGGATAAATGACAAGATTATAATGATGCAATTCAAATGGAAATTGCAAATCAATATGACAAATTATGACAAATTATGCACTTTCCATGCACAATTTGATTGATTGATAATTGATGACAAATTATGACACATTCTATGTCAAAATTGATTGATTGTCAATTATGACAATTTATGACAAATTGAAATGTCATTCCCATAGAATTAGGAGAGAAATAGGAGGAATTTGAAATTAGGAAATTAAGAAAATTAGAAAATTGAAATTGATGACAATTAGGAATTAGAAATTGATGGAAAAATAGGAAATTAGGAACTAGAAGAAATTAGGTAAATTAATTAATAATTTGTCATTTATTAATTAATTTACAAGAGGAAGAATAATTAGCCAATTAAATAAAGATTTAATTGTAACTTAGGATTAATAAATAATTTAGTAACCCTAGAAGAAGAAATGACAAATTAGGTTAAATGAATAAATCATAAAACCCTAGAAGACGAATTAGAAATGCGAAAATGACAATTAGGTCTTGATTGAAGATAATTAATGTCATGATTTTGAATTGATAAATGACCAATGCGATAAATAATTTGATTGATGCGCCAATTGACGAGGAACAATGACAAATTGATCCAAATTGACATAATTGAGACAGACAATGATCAATAGCGAAATGATCGCAAAATGACAAAATTGACAAGAGGACAAGGATTGATGACAAATAGATTGCAAAACGACAAGATTGAAAATGACCACGATCGATGACAAATCGATCGTTAAATGACAAAATTAAACATGACAACGATTGAAAAGAGGACAAAACCCTAATTAGGATTGACGATGTCCAAAATGATAAGATTGATGATAAGATTGATAAGAGAGCCACAATTGATGACAAATCGATCGCAAGATTGACAGGAGGACAAAACCCTAATTAGGATTGACGATGTCCAAAATGATGACAAATAAGCACGCACATTGATGCAATAGGATAAGATCGATTAAAATCATGACTGGATAGTGTTGTCGACAAGACCAAATTCAAGAGCGAGACAGAATGAAGAATGTAGAAGAAAGACTCGATGTTCGCAAATGATAAAAACCAAGTGCGTGACATAGGAGAAATGTTAATGCGACGCAAAAACCTAAAATGAGGCAATGCGCAAATGTTAAAGTATGACTCCACAAGCGTTGACCATTTTTAGGTGTCTACAGAAACATTATAATATTCCACATGAGGTGGATCACCCACTGAATGTGGAATGTAATAACAAGATAAGTCCACCAAAGGTGGAAATTATCCTACACACACTATCCCAATGTGGCACAAACACCCAAGTGTCTCATATCCAGATTACTATGAAATGCATTTCCTAAGTAAACTTAAGTGTAATAATATCCATGATGAATAATTATTTACACCAACAGATGAAATTAATTGAAATTTGAATTTGGGGAATTGGAGGAATAATTAATTAATTTAAATAATTTAAATGAAATTATTTAAACATTAGAAATGAGCTTAATTAAATAATAAAAAATATTTAACTAAGGAATAAATCACAAGTAATGAAATAATTAATATTTGAGATGGGTTTGAATGACAAAATGATTAAAGAATGGAAATTAGATAATTAGTAATGTAGAATGTGATGATTTGAATTAGTAAATTAGCTTAATTAAAGAATTAAAGAATTACTTAATTAAATACACAAATAATTAGTATGCGATCAATGAGACATTTTTAGGTGTCTACACTCATGACATTGCATAATTTCCTTAAGTTCATTTTAAAACTCTAATCAAATATATCTGAACCAAGTGAAAGCTAGTGTGAGGGTAAATGGCTGGTTAAAACACAAATAAACATAAAACACTCAAATAAATTTAACCAATACCATTATGCCTTCATAAGAATTCACTTGTTCCTCGGATTGAGTGTGATGAGGTTGGAATAGTGCCCTTCTCCAACCTGATTGGATTTTCTCCTCGATTAGATGTGATTGGATCTCCAAATGTGCACAAGATAGCTAAAGGGATGATGAGATGGGTGGATTAAGGAAGGAATGGGTATGAAAAATGAATGGCTAAGTGATGGATGAGGGGAAATTTGACTATTGTTTGGGTGCTCAGATGATTGCTTGGA
This sequence comes from Cryptomeria japonica, assembly GCF_030272615.1. Lineage (NCBI taxonomy): Eukaryota > Viridiplantae > Streptophyta > Pinopsida > Cupressales > Cupressaceae > Cryptomeria > Cryptomeria japonica. The sequence goes on along the minus strand of NC_081414.1, from coordinate 381,951,699 downwards.
CTCAAAAGGGCACCATGGACTTACTTAATTTTGGAGATGGAAAATGAAGGAGTGGAGGCTTTAATTTATAGAATAAGAGGAGAGGAAATGGAGGGCTAGGATTGATCTAAGATGGAAGGTATATATTGCAAGTGAGCCCACACATAGATCAAGAGGAGTTGGCAAGACAAGTGTGGAGTCCAAGAGATATGCCATAACACATTTCTTGTCTCCACACTCCTCAAGGTTTATTGGGAAGGCTTCCCAATACACCTAGGGAAGACAAAAGGAATAAAAATATTCCTTGGATGATGAGAAGGAGGAATTAAAAATTCTCCAAAAAAGGGAGCATGGGGATTGGAGGAATAAAAAGGAATTAAAAATTCCTTTGGTGAAGGGATACCTAGAGGAATGTGAGATTTTTGAAAATCTCACACTCATCTAGAAAAAGAGCATTTAAGGAAGGTAGTTGGATGGGGGGATACATAGAGAGATGTGAGGAGATCATTTAAGGAAAGTGGTTGAGTGAGGGGACAATGAGTTGACTTGGTGGGTAATCATGAGGATTAGCCACTAGCAACCCATTAGAATAAAGATTAGAAAAGCGATTAGGTGAGATTAGAGAAAGTGGGATTTGTAGGAGGATTTGACTAGGAGAGAGAATGAGTGGAGGAAATTAAAAAATAGAGGAATAATGGTAAGTAGGATTGGGAGGACTTTTAGAAGAATTAATTAGGCTAATGATGGATTAGAAAAAGGTGATTTGTAGGAATCACTTGGGTTAATTAATTAATTGAGATTAATTAATTAAAGGGAAGATTTAGGAAGAATTAATTTTGGATACCTTAGAAGAATGGGGGAGAATTGATTTATTAAATCAATCAATCATTGGACTATAGTGACAATATTAATTAAATTCAATTAAAATTGAGAAGAATAAAGATTAACATAATTAAATAAATTAACTATGTGGGAGAGTTAAATTAATTAAAATAATTAATTTAAGTGTCTACATTTTGTCCCTCTTTTATGCATCGACAAAATTTGGCAATGGGTAAAAGATAGTGTTATCACTGATTAAAAATGGGTTTTTCCTTTCTCATAATTGGCTATGATTTTGAAATCTTGAGTAAGACACTTTTTCAATTGCTTCAGCTCTGTGTTAGGTCTTAACGGTTTAGGGTTTTTATTTTAAATCGCTTAATGTTTGATAAAAACCCTCTGGTTTCTATTCTTTCGTTACTTTATCCACTTAAGTAATGGGTCCTGGGGTCGTAGGAAGTGTCCCCCCTTGTCTTTTGCCTAGGCGGTTGTGTGAATTAATCGTAAAATTTATGTCTTATGTATCTTCCTTCTAAAGTTGTCGGGCCCATTAAGTGGTGTGCATCTCGCGAGTGGATCTATGGCTTTCGCTATTTCACTAGGCGAAGTTGCGCGTAGTTTAAAACCAGTGAAGTTGCAAAAATGACATGGCATGCCAAGTAGACGGTCCAGCTGGGCGAGAGGGCAAGTAAGATGGTGGCATGTGGCATAGGCTACAATAGTCAGCAAGCCAAGATTAAGGGTTAAAAGGCGGGTCCCAGAGGTGAGTCAGGTCATGGGATAGGAGATGACCCAAAGGATACATGTGGTAAGAATTAATTGGAACCCAGTGCTTTCTCTCGACAAATAAAAAACTATCATGTCAGCCCTGAAGGTGACTAGATGCCAGGTGTTCAAAGTCAGGTCAGAGGGCCCACGCCTCCCGGAGTCTATTCAGATGGTTAAGTGTTGAGCAACTAGAAAATGATCGGACAGCCCCTGTGATTTCGTAATGGTAAGATGCTCGTGCTTAATACCCTACAAAATAGAGAAAGTAAAAGAGATCCGTCCATGTGTCATGACAGATGGTGACGTGTCCATGGACACGTGGTTTTTGAAAGAAGTTGTGGGCCCGCCAAGGTGGAGCCGACGGTATAAAGGAGAGACATGTGGCTGACGTTGACTTGAATGCGAAAGGTTTTTAAAGCCAATGGTTGAGTGCCACATGGTAGCCAGTAGCCAATAAAGAGGCGGGACCCAATGCAGAGCCAAGACAATTAAGTTAGTGTAACGACCGATCAAGTTTCTTTTCATTGGATGGTTGGCGCTATATTGTAGGACCAAATTGCCTGATAGTTATGCTTCGCGAAGTTGCGAAAGAGCGAGAAGAAAGAATTCTAGGAGCATTGAGGCCCGTTGGAATGAAAAATAAGAATTCTCTCATGAATTCAATTTTGAAAGGACGGCCGAAGCATGTGGAATCAATGTTGCAGTTAAGACCTTGGGTACAATATATGATTTCCTATCAACCGGATGAAGTTATCTTTCTAAAGAATTATTGCATAGGAGCAGATACAGAGCTATTTTCTTCAAATACAGAGCAAGTCAATTCATTTGCAGAGCGAATTTCTTCGAGCTAAGAACAGGTTTTCTTGTACTCTCGTGTAGCAATTTCTTGTGGTGTGTTTTAAATAAGATATTGATTTGTCACAGAACTATTTGGGGGCAATATTTCGATTTCTTACATTTTCAAAATGGCACCTAAGAGAGAATTTTCTGGGAAAGTCAATTATCCGGAAAGAGCCATTTTTGATGATTTTCTTGAATAGTTGATGTTGTCAACTAATCAGGCATCGAAAGCAAAAGAATTAGTGCCTAGAGCTCTTCATTTGAAAATAGGAGAAGGACTATATGACAAGGGTAACTGGTTGAGAGACCTGCAGGTCGGATTGTCTGGGTTGGGGTTATTTAAGGTTGGATTTGGAATGAAAAATTCTTCAGCCCCACAAAACAGTATTTGGGAATTAGATGTTGGGAAGTTGGTAGTCCTAGGGGTATTTATGGATATGGATCTGTTGACCCAAATTGTACTTAATTATGATCCAATCACAAGAAGCATTCGGGATATAAATGGAAAAGACCTTAATGAGATTAATACTGAAGAATTCAGAAGTGCTTTTGGGCTCAATGAGTTTACAAATTTTCTGAAACCCATAAATTTCAAATCATTAGCTCAAATATACAGTGCACAGAGGAATCATCTTAGGAATGGGCCTCTCAAGAATTTTTTTGTGAAGATAGGTGGGTTGACAGTTGTAGGACCCAACATAGAAGAGCCCTTTTCATTGAGTTTGTTCACCCTTAGGGCTAAGGGAATGTATTGGGCACTTTGCTAAGTTTTGGGAGAAGATGCTGAAGCGAATATGCCCAATCACTACTTGTTAATGATTGCTCAGATTTTGAATCCTTCCCTTGTAGTAACATTTGATTGTGCTTCTTTCATTTCTGATGCTATCCATGGAGGGATAATAGGAATAAAGAATGGAAAGGTGGGTAGGCCTTTCAGATGGTACTCACTCCTGATGTATCTATTTCTTTTCAAAGGTGGTGATTACTTTGCCAGTGGATTGGACCTTGTCAAAGAGAAAGAAGGAGAAAAGATGCCAGTACAACTATGGAGTACTGTGTTGTCATGGGATAGAGAGGATGCCAGTTTCTTGAAGTTTGATAAATAATTTGCATCCAAGATCAAGACTCTCCTCTGCTCAGAGAACCCAAGATTCCCCAAGGTTCTCTTGGAATTCATTAGACCAAAAGAATTTGCAAAGAGCATAAAGATTGTTCACAATTGGGGCGACATTTATCTGTACCCAGTCTCAATAGTTTTCAGAGTTTTTGGTTTTACAGGCACCCCATTCTTGTTATCCTATCAGGTCCCTCTCAAAGTGGGAATTGCAGAGTTCCTTAGACAAATTGGTAGTGTACAAGTGGCAAAACTGACAGGCAGGGGTAAAAGGGACTATTTTCCCTACAGTTACCATAGCCCACCAATTATTAATAACTAAGGGAGGTTGGAATTACATTGAGGATTTTCTCAAGCCTTATCATTTGTCAACTACAGTATCCAAGTGTGTTGATCCAAAAGACTTCTTTAATGGCATGTTTAGAAAGAGAGTAGCATGCAGAGGTAAACCCCATCAATTTTAGTTTCCTGAAGACCTCATCAAAAAATGAGTTTGATCTAGATGAGCTGGAGCTGAGGAAGGAGAAATGGGTGGTTTATAAGAAAGCCTTAGACTTTGTGCATCAGTTTGATGCCAGCTATGACCCATTGTCTAGCTTTTTCCCTCTGGAGGAGAAAATAAAGTTTTTAATTGTTTGCTTTGAGGATGTGATGCAGACCCTGAAGGAGAAGAGGGAAGCTGTAATTAAAGGCAACCCTGAAAAGGAAAGAATGGTTCTAAGTAGGTCTTCCTCCAGCAAAGCAATCCCTCCTGGTGACTATACATTGCATAAGAAATCTAGTTATAATGTGTTGATGCCTACAATAGGGGAGCCCTCTACCTCCAAAGGAAAGAGGAAGATACAAGATGTCATTGACATCCAAGAGAGCCCAAAGAAGTAGAGAGTAGGGAAAGAAGTACAATATTATACACCTTTGTACTCTCCATCCTAATCCCCTATCCACATAGGAGATGAGCAAGCAACAGCTAAGCAACTTCTACAGTTAGGCAGTCTAGGGGAAATTGCCTATACTTATGATGAAGTAGAAGAAGGAATGCCAGAAGAACCCCTTGCTGCTGAAATGAATATTACCACCACTGAACTCAAAGGCCGGGAGTGGGATCCTGAGATAAGGCAGGCAAGTGATGACTTCTTGGCTGACAACAATTACGTCACATTATGAGCATTTATGCAATTTATATGGAAACAAAATATAGATAAGTATAATGCAAGATGTGAGAAGAGAAAAGGTGAGCAACCTAATAAAGATCCAGCCTTGGTACAGGAGGAAATAAAACAAGAGATGATGGAAGAATTTAAGACCATCACCCCTGAGCAAGGGAGAGATATGGTGGCACAAGCTGGAGTGCTTATTCTACCTGAGTGGGATATAGCAGATGCCCTAGTACTAGAGGTAGTGAGAAAGGAGACAAAGCCCATGGAGGGAATTACTTTTAGTAAGGATAATGCTGCACTCATCATGTGGTCTCTCAAGAGAAATGAGAGTAAGAAAAGCAAAGATACCCCAGGGTGAAGTTGCCTTGGTGGAATGATGGTGAAGAGAGTGCAGAATACAGGGGTGGTGGAAGCTACTAGCACTGTGCTAGAGACTACAAAATTTAGTGTTGTAGTAGCAGAAAAGGAGGCCAATGAAAAAGAGATCCTCCAAGTCAAGTTGGAGACAATTTTGAAGGCCTACAACAGTGCTAAGGAGGAAGTAAGAGGTAAGGATAGCATTATTGCTAAGCTGCAAAGCCAGTTGACTAGATAGTACCATTAAGGTGAGTCTTCAACATTGATGATCTCCTCTTCCCCTGCAAGACCTCCACCTACCAGCCCTATCATTGAGTTCCCACCATCTCCCACACCCTCCAGCTCTCAAAGGGTTGAGATTACTCCTCAAGAGCTATAAAATTTAAAATAGGCTTAGGCCTTGTATGCAAAGAAATATGAGGAGAGAGTAAGGGCTACTATTTCCAGTTTTGCAGATACAATGAGTGCCTCATTACTATATAATAACATAGGCAAGATTTTGGATATGAGGAATGAACTCAATGGGGATAAGGCCATTTTGACACCTATTCTTGACAAGTGGAAGCCCAGAGAGCAGGAAGTGGAATCTATTTATGCATCTTATGATGAAGCAGGGGCTAATCCTATCATTAAATCCACTTGTGACACCGCCAAGGATCTAGTAAAATTGGCAAGAGAGGTAGACAATGCTGACAGGAAAATCAACCCTTTATAAAAAGGAATACACTGATCAGGTTTTTGAATTGATTCCAGGAGTTTTTGCTAGCCCAAATTAGTTAAAGGACAAACAGGTATGGCTTAAAGAATTAGAGGCCAAATTGTCAGCCAGAACAAAATGAATTGTTTATTTAGATGATGCTTCCTTTTTTGTTGTAACAATTCAGGAGATAGAGAGAATTAAATCTCATTATGGTTTCCTCAATTTAGAGGTTAACAAGATGAGGAATTCCTGGAAAAGGTTGACCAAGGCTAAAACAAAATTGATTGATTTCACATGGCCAACTGATGATATGTACAATGAATGGACAATGAAATATGCCATCCAGGACATAGAGTAGTTAGAGGGCACTCCAGAACAGTTGTAAGAGGTTGCAACAGAACAACAAGTTGAAGAAGCCACAGATGTCGAAAAGGACTTGTAACTATTTTTGTAAAAGGTTTTGTAACCTCTTTTGGAAATGAAATGATTGTAACAAATTCTCCTAGGAAAGTCCGAAGATATTATCCATCCATATTGTTATAAATGGATACCAGGACTAGGTAAAAAGGCATTGCAAAGAATTGTAAGAAAACGCTGCAGAAATTTATCTGAGCTTTTCTACGTTTAAAGGGGAATATTCAAAAGTTTTTGTAATACTTTTTTGAAGACAATACCAATATATAGACCATCGGTTTTGAGTAAAGCTTTGTGTCATCTTCGAATGTGTTTGCATTTATTTACTGTTTCATACTGAATGATCCAGGGTTATTTTGTTTGAATAGGGGTTGTAAGGCAACTTTCAGTAGATGTGTCGACTAGCTTTTCTCTTTAGGAGGGAAGTTAAATATGCGGGGATCACTTCTACCGGTAAATTACTTATGAGACATCTTGAATGTTGATGAGCATAGTTTGATTTGGTATGCATAAATTCTCATGTATGTTAGGCATATATAGGGATTAAAAGAAGCTGAGCCAATGGGATGTGTAGAGATATTCTGTTTGGGGAGTATTGTTTGAATTTTGATGACTCTGTGACGTTGGATAAGGCACTGGTATCGATCAAGGTTGTCTATTGCATGTTTTGTAGATCAAAATATTGAATATGAGTATAATTTTCATTCCTTTACTTCAGTTAGTTTCAAGGTGAATAGATCCACTAGTTTTCTGGACTGGTTTGCTGTGGATTTATCTTTTGAAAGTGTGAATTTAGTTCACAAAGGTATACCTGCCTAGACTCTGAATAAGTCTGAAGTGTAGAAGGTTAAATCAAACCTTGTCATATGTTGTCCTAAGAGTTTCCTTCCCCTTAACATCCCTCCTGCATAGAGTTTAATTATCTTATTATAAGGATGTTGAAGTGAGTCAGATTTTGAAGACAACAAAACTGGCGACTCTGCTGGGGAGAGTCACATTAAGGATCCAGACGTAGATTTATGCTTAAGTTTGTAAAGAAAAACATTATGTTTGTGGAATCCTTGCATATTATTCTAAAAGTTTTTTCTCATAATTCCCATATTCTTGTGGGTGGCGACTCTATTTTATTGGAACCAGTCCTTGTGAATTGTAAATCATTTCAAAAGAAAACAAGCATAATGCAAGGAGGAAAAAATACTAGGTCATTCATGAAGAAACATCCTCGTGAAACTTTGCAGGAAGGTTTTCCAGAGCAGTCACGAAGGGGCCAGAAGAGATCTGTGCTGCATGAGCCATCAAATGCTGCTTGGGTATAGAAGAACAATAATACTGGTAAGATGCCTGATCGACCTGTTTATGCAAAGTCTAATTCATCTTCCAGAGATTCAGAACATGATATATTAGGTTTCCATTCAGGATTGTTTGGAAATATTGATGGTGCACCTATTTTAAATCAAGATTTATCTCATGTTAGTGTTTATGCAAGAGATAGGACCGGTTCAAATGTAATTAGACACTCTATGCCTAGAACAATAGATGGAAACATTAGTTTGATTGACATAGACCAAGTCAATATATCTGATTTTGAGGAAAATTTCCCTGATGAAGATAAAGTGTCCCAAGAGATTGAAGACTTGAATAGAAGAGTTCACCATTTAATCTCCCTAAGAGCCCAAAAAGAAGCAAATAAGGAGAAGGAAGTAAAAGCTAAATTAATGGAAAGAGATAGGCTTCTTAGACAGATAGCTGATCTTGAGGTACTGGCTAAGGAGAAAGAAAAGAGTGATGAAGAAGGCCCTATGATTAGAGAAATTCTGATCCCCAAGGTTAAGCCAGCATATAGGTTAGTAGTCCAGCCAAGTAAGGAAATGCTTAGTGATTCACATTTTACTAGGACAAAGGTGGATAAAGGAAAACAGAAATGGGTAGATGATGGAATTGAATCTAAAACTACAGAGGAGATTTCTCGTAGGTTATCAGCACATGAGAAAGAAATGGAAAGAATGAGGAAAGAAAAGGAGGATCTCCGAATGGAATTAGAGAAAGCTGAATTGGAAGTAGCAAATCAGGAGGTAAAAAGAAAAATTAGTTACTTAAAGGCTCCCCTTATCACGTTTCCATTAGAAGATCTGAATAAGCCTGATCCTCAGCAAATTTCCCTTCCCCCAGTTAAAATTCAACCTACAGTGCCTGCTAATGTAGCAGCAGTGAGTCAAACCCTTGTGAATAGTCATCACACCCAAATATCTCAGCCTCCAATTCCAACAATTAGAATGAACATGGGAAATAATAATGCCCTTGCCCCTTTTCAAAGGAGACCAATCAATTTGGTACAATACAGACAATTCTTTTTTGATAGGATCCCAGGATATCCCAATCATGTTCCTACTGAGCTAAGAGATAGACTCCATAAATTTGTTGGGAACAATGCCATTAGTGCTGAGGAACATCTAAAATCTTTTGGGGACCTAATAAATAATTATGAGGTAGTGGATGAAGATGTTATTATGAAACTGTTTGTTCAGTCCCTGGTTGATGATGCAAGAGATTGGCTCAGAGGTCTTCCAGTAAACAGCATAGGGTCATGGGAGGATTTTAAAAATTGTTTTCAAGAATAGTATGGTGATAAGACTAATGTGAGCTTTATGCTTGATGAGTTCAATAATATCAGAAAGTCTGATAATGAAATGGTCACTGATTTCAATGCCAGATTTGAAAAGGCCATGCACAGATTGTATCAAGTGATGAGATTAGATGATAACATGTGTTTAAATACTTACTACAATGCATTTGATTCTAAGATGGCCTATATCTTGAGAGATAAGAATCCACATAATCTGAGAGATTCTTTTAGAATTGCCATTAATGTAGAAAGTAATAGAAAAGCATCCAGGAAATTGGGAAGAAGAACAGATGGTAGATTATGGCAAGAGACAAAACAGCAGCCCCATAAAGCACCAAAGGAGGAAGACAAGATAGAGAAGTTGGTCATTGCAATGAAGGATCTAACTGCCAAGGTAAACAAAAATGACAAACCTCATTATAACTGGCAAGATAGACCCCCTAGATTGCATGACATGCCATATAATACTAACTAGAAAGATGGCAAACCCCAAAATGAGAAGCCCAAAATTGCCCAAAATTAGGACACTCCAGATCCCTTGAAAGGGAAAACTATCCATAATATGGAAAACACTCCCTGGTGTATTGCTTGTGATGGACCACACTCTCCTCATTAGTGTGCGGTGGCTCAAGCTCTTGAAGAATCTATGAGACAAGAAGCTGAGCCTAATATCAATATGTTTGAAACCATCATAGAAAGTGATGAGGAGTCTATACAAAGTGAATATAGTGATGTATTAGATAATGAAAGGTTTGTTCAAAGACAATTAACCTTAGATTGGCATCCTACATTGAATGTGGTAGCAATTGAGGATGAAGAAGTTCATCTTAGAAGGCCTATTGAGGAAGAGGTCAAAAATCTCACTAAAGCTGCCATTGCCAAAGCAAAACACAACTATAACTTGAGAAGCACTAAGAGGGACACTGATCAGGGTGAACCTGGTTCCATGTTCATAAAAGAGATCACCCAAAAGGGGGCAGCAGGTAGTGCTACTACTGTTCCTAAGATTAGTCAAGAAAAGAAGGAACAAGTCAAAGATGTACCCAAGAGTACAGATATCGGTGATATACAAGGAGCTGCCATAGCAAAAAAGACAAGTCAGCTCAAGATAGAAAGAGTTAGAGCTAGTACTGAAACAAGCAATAGTTATACATTTGACATGGCTCAAGCTCTTACTCAAATGAAGGTCACTGTTCCACTAGTAGAATTACTAAAGATTAAAGAACATAGGGATGCAACTTTGTCTTTATTCTCTAGTATATCTGATAGTGACATAGTCTTACCCATCGGTTCAGCTAGAATTGGAAAGGATCAAGAGTTCCAAACCCCAGAGGTTTATGTTGGAACCACTATCACTCAAGAGCCTTCACAGGTAGATCCCTTCTATGTACCTTGTTATTCAATAATTGGTTGATTAAAAACTGCATGATAGATTCATGAGTTGTTGCTAATGTAATGCCCTATGGTGTTATGAAAGAATTAGTACTATCAGTAACCACTGTGTAAGGGAAATGCTATGCCATGGATAACAAAGAAGTACTTGTGATAGGTACATTGAAAGATGTAGAAGTAAAAATAGCAGCATTCCCTGAGGCAACTTATAAAATGGATGTTATTGTTACTGATACTAAGCCCCATTATGGTATGTTACTTTCCAGGCAGTGGGCAGCAACAGTAGGAGGAAATGTTCAACTAGACCTATCCTATACCACCATTCCAATCAATGGAAATCAGGTCAAACTGTACAAAGAGCCACGTGCTCCTAGGGTAATTGAAAATGTAGACCCTAATATGCTCAATTGTATGATTGATGTAGATCTTGATAACTTTAGACTTCAACCAATTTTACCTCAACTAAAGAATACTGACCCTATTGTGGTCGAATTAGAAGCACAACAGTATCGACTATGGCAAATGTATTTTGATGGAGCTTACTCCAAAGAAGGATCTGGAGTAGGTGTTCTTTTTGTATCCCCATCAGGTATGACCTTTAAGTATTCATTCTTATTGGCCTTCCAATGCACAAATAATACTGTAGAGTATGAAGCTGTATTGCTGGGGCTTGAAATTGCAAAGAAGCATGGAATTCAGCTGTTGATAGTGTCAGGGGATTCGAAATTGGTTGTATCTCAAGTAAGATCCAAATATGCATCCAAGAATGATAGATTAAAGAGATATAAACATGCAGTTTGTGATTTTATTGAGCATTTTAGTGCATTTTCTATCAATTGGATATAGCGATCAAAGAACATTATGGCAGATTTCCTAGCCAATGTTGCCTTGAAGAATGATGATGCAACATTAACTAGTATTTCTACTGTGGAGATAAAGTTTAGGCCTGCCATCCCTGACAATGTGTACAATTGGCAAGTTTTTGCTGATGATGGAGATATTCTTAGGTTCATCCAATGTGTTGATGATTATGATGGACAAAAGATTGATTGCAATGCACTGGTGGAGGTGGTTGACAATAGGGAAATAGTGTTCGGAAATGATTTAGTCCAGTTGGAAACTAATCAGATACCTAAAGGGTTGGTAGAGTTGGAAAGCATGTTCAGTTATAATGACAGCCACTTACATCAGCAGTCTACCACCAAGCTGGAAGAGTTAGAGGAGGTAAACCTGGGGACTGAATCATCCCTTAAGTTAGTATATATTTGAAAGAAGTTACCCCCTCATGTCAGGACTAACCTTATTAATTTATTGAAGAAATATAAACATGTTTTTGCTTGGTCTTATGAAGACCTAAAGGCATATACACAAGATCTTTTTCAGCATGAAGTTCCTTTACTTCCATACGCTAAGCCTTTCAGATAGAAACAGAGGCCCATCAATCCCTTGTTAGAAACTAAAATGCAGCAAGAGTTGACTAAATTGAGAGAAGGGGGGATTATCAAACCAAAAAGACATTCTTCATGGGTCTCTAATCTAGTCCCAGTAAGAAAGAAGAATGGGGACATTAGATTGTGTGTAGATTTCATAAATTTAAATGTTGCCTCTTTGAAAGATAACTACTCTTCCCCGAATATGGAAGCCATGCTACAGAGAGTGACAGGATGTGACCTTTTATCTATGATTAATGGTTTTTCAGGGTACAATCAAGTGTTAGTGAAGGAAACTAAATAGTTTAAAACTACCTTCACTCCTCCATGGGGAACATATGTCTATGTGAGAATTCCATTTGGATTGAAAAATGCTAGAGCTACATTTCAGAGAGCCATGGATGTAGCCTTTAAAGAATTCATCAATATCATCATGGTGGTTTATCAAGATGATCTAACTTGTTACTCTAAAAGGGTTGATGATCATTGTGGACATTTGGAAAAGGTGTTCAATAAAGCTTTGGAATTTGGTGTGTCACTAAATCCTAAGAAATGTCATTTTGGAGTTACAGATAGAAAACTACTGGGACACATTGTTTCCAAGGAAGGGGTAAGGATAGACCCTGAAAGAATTGAGGCAATAAATAAGGTGTTTGTACCTAAGAATGTGAAAGGCATTCAATATTTTCTAGGCAAAGTGAATTTTGTTAGGAGGTTCATTGCAAACTTTGTAGAGATAGTGAAGCCTATTGCCAAGTTGCTCAAAAGGGATACCAAATTTTTTTGGGATCAAGAAGCCTCCAAGGCTTTTGCTGAAATTAAGAAAGTCATTCAGGATGCACCAGTGCTAAAATCTCCTGATTACAGTAAGCCCTTTTCCCTATTTTCTTTTGCTTCATATCATACAGTAGCTATAGTATTGCTACAAAAGGACAATGAGGGATATGAACATCCCATAGCCTTCTATAGTAAGTCTTTGCAGGCGGTAGAACTAAAATATGAGACCATGGAGAAACAAGCTTATGCTCTAGTTAAAGTTGTTAAGGCTTTTAGGCCATACTTAGTGAATGCAAATATCATTGCCTATGTCCCACATGCCGCAGTTAAGGATATTTTGTCCCAGTCTGAAGTTACAGGGAAAAGATGTAGATGGATTAATAGGATCCAAGAATTTGACTTGGAGATAAAGATTACCAAATTGGTAAAATGTTTAGGTTTGGCTAAACTCATGACTAAGTCCAATCTTATGAATGTTGAAATACATAATGTTGAAGTCAGAGATACCTCAGTCACTAGCATTAAAAGGCAGCCATGGTACTTAGAGATAATCAGATTTTTTAGAGATACTACATTCTCAGAAGGAATGACACATAATTAGAAAAGAACTCTGAAACTCAAGTCCCAAAAATATGTGCTCATTCAAGGTGATCTATTCTGGAGGAAAAGAGATGGAGAGTTACTAATGTGTCTAGATGAATTCCAAGCCAAGCGAGTGTTGACTGAAATGCATGATGGAGTATGTGGAGGCCACTACTCTGCTAAGACTACTGCTGGTAAGATAATCCGGGCTGGATACTATTGGCCCACTTTATTCAAAGATACTCATGCATATGTTCGAAAATGTGACCCATGTCAGAAATTCTCATCCAAGCTGAAGTATGAAGGAGCCTTACCCCTAAATCCAGTCTCTATAGAAGCTCCTTTTGCCCAGTGGGGCATTGATTTTGTTGGAGAGATTGTTGAGAGGTCAGGGAGAGATCACAGATGGATCATAGTAGCCACTGATTATTTCACAAAATGGATAGAAGCTATTCCCACAAGAAGAGCTACTAGTAAGGTTGTCATTGATTTCCTAATGGATAATGTTGTGACCAAATTTGGAATACCTGCAAAATTGGTGATGGATAATGCCATGTGTTTCAAATCAGAAGAGTTTGTAGGCTTTTGTACCAGTCACAGAATACTCATGTCTTACTCTTCACCTTATCACCCTCAGGGGAATGGACAAGCAGAATCCAGCAATAAAAGCCTTTTGACTATCATCAAGAAAATCCTTGAAGAAAATAAGAGACGTTGGGATAAAAAATTGAAGTTAGCTTTGTGGGCAGATAGAATAATAGTCAAGAAGGCCATTGGAATGTCCCCTTTTGAACTGGTTTATGGTGCTCAGGCCAAATTGCCAGTAAATAATCTTCTTCTAGTTTACAATTTCTTGCAAGATGAGGATATGGAGCTATCTGAACCTATGGTAAATAGAATGATCCAAATTGTGGAGGTGGAAGAGCTCAAAGCTTTAGCTCACAAAAGAAATCAGAAGATCCAATTGCAATCCAAATACCTTTTTGATAAAAGAACATCATTAAGGAAGTTTCAAATTGATGACATTGTTCTTCAGTGGAATGCAAAAGGACAGGACAAGGCAAAGCATAAAAAATTTGAATCATTATGGATTGGTCCTTTTGTGGTCTATGACATAAATGTTAAGGATTCATATTTTGTGAAGAATATGAACGATGAAGTACAAAAATTTCCAGTGCATGGACAATTCCTGAAGAATTACTTCTCTTGATGTCCATGCACAGTAGGTCCTTTGTTTGTACATATTTTGTTTCCTTCCTGTTTTTTTGTTTGGCTCTGTGTTTTGGTCTATTTCTCCAGAGTTTCCGAGTTTTCTTGTGTTGACCTTGCGATCAACCATCCCCAGTCAGAGCTGCTGTTATCATTGATTAAAAATGGGTTTTTCCTTTCCCATAATTGGCTATGATTTTGAAATCTTGAGTAAGACACTTTTTCAATTGCTTCAGCTCTGTGTTAGGTCTTAAGGGTTTAGGGTTATGATTTTAAATTTCTTAATGTCTGATATAAACCCTCTAGTTTCTATTCTTTCATTACTTTATCCACTTAAGTAATGGGTCTTGAGGTCGTAGGAAGTGTCCCCCCTTATCTTTTGCCTAGGCAATCGTGTGAATTAATCATAAAATTTATGCCTTATGTATCTTCCTCCTAAAGTTGTCAGGCCCATTAAGTGGATCTATGAGTTTCGCTATTTCGCTAGGTGAAGTTGTGCGTAGTTTAAAACTAGCAAAGTTGCAAAAATGACATGGCATGCCAAGTAGATGGTCTAGCTGAGTGAGAGGGCAAGTAAGATGGTGGCACCTGGCATAGGCTACAATAGTCAGCAAGCCAGGATTAAGGGTTAAAAGGTGGGTCCCAGAGGTGAGTCAGATCATGGGATAGGAGATGACTCGACAGATACAGGTGGTAAGAATTAATTGGAACCCAGTGCTTTCTCTCGGCAAATGAAAAACTAACATGTCAGCCCTTAAGGTGACTAGATGCCAGGTTTTCAAAGTCAGGTTGGAGGGCCCATGCCACCCGGAGTCTATACAGATGGTTAAGTGCCGAGCAACTAGAAAATGATCTAATGGCCTGCATGATTTTGCAATGGTAAGATGCTCGTGCTTTATACCCTACGAAATAGCGAAAGTAAAAGAGATTCGTCCATGTGTCATGATAGATGGTGACGTGTCCATGGACACGTGGTTTTTGAAAGAAGCTGTGGGCCCGCCAAGGTGG
This sequence comes from Cryptomeria japonica, assembly GCF_030272615.1. Lineage (NCBI taxonomy): Eukaryota > Viridiplantae > Streptophyta > Pinopsida > Cupressales > Cupressaceae > Cryptomeria > Cryptomeria japonica. The sequence continues at coordinate 381,936,527 of NC_081414.1, read as the reverse complement.
AGCCAGCGGTATAAAGGAGAGACACGTGGCTGACGTTGAATTGAATGCGAAAGGTTTTTCAAAGCCAATGGTTGAGTGCCACATGGTAGCCAGTAGCCAATAAAGAGGCGGGACCCAGCGCGGAGCCAAGATTGTTAAGTTAGTGTAATGGTCGATCAATATTCTTTTGATCGGATGGTTGTCGCTATTTCACAAGACCAAACCGCCTGATAGTTATGCTTCGCGAAGTTGCGAAAGAGCAAGAAGAAAGAATTGTAGGAACATTGTGGCCCATTGGAATGAAAAATACGAATTCTCTCATGAATTCAATTTTGAAAGGATGACCAAAGCATGCAGAATCAATGTTGCAGTTAAGACCTTGGGTACAATATATGATTTCCTATCAACCAGATGAAGGTATCTTTCTAAAGAATTATTGCAAAGGAGCAGATATAGAGCTATTTTCTTCAAATATAGAGCAAGTCAATTCAGTTGCAGAGCAAATTTCTTTGAGCTAAGAACAGGTTTTCTTGTACTCTCGTGTAGAAATTCCTTGTGGTGTGTTTTAAATAAGATATTGATTTGTCACGGAACTATTTGGGGGCAGTATTCCAATTTCTTACATTTTCAAAATGGCACCTAAGAGAGAATTTTCTGGGAAAGTCAATTATCCAGAAAGAGACATTTGTGATGATTTTCTTGAACAGTTGACGTTGTCAACTAATAAGGCATCGAAAGCAAAAGAATTAGTGCCTAGAGCTCCTTGTTTGAAAATAGGAGAAGGACTATATGACAAGGGTAACTGGTTGAGAGACCCACAGGTCAAATTTTCTAGGTTGGGGTTATTTAAGGTTGGATTTGGAATGAGAAATTCTCTGGCCCCACAAAATAATATTTGGGAATTAGATGTTGGGAAGTTGGTAGTCCCAGGGATATTTATGGATATGGATCTGTTGACCCAAATTGCACTTAATTATGATCCAATCACAAGAAGCATTTGGGATATAAATGGAAAAGCCCTTATTGAGATTAATACTGAAGAATTTAGAAGTTCTTTTGGGCTCAATGAGTTTACAAATTTTCTGGAACCCATAAATTTCAAATAATTAGCTCAAATATAAGGTGCACAGACGAATCATCTTAGGAATGGGCCTCTCAAGGAATTTTTTGTGAAGATAGGTGGGTTGACAGTTGTAGGACCCAACACAGAAGAGCCCTTTTCATTGAGTTTGTTCACCCTTAAGGCTAAGGGAATGTATTGGGGCACTTTGCCAAGTTTTGGGAGAAGATGCTGAAGCGAATATGCCCAATCACTACTTGTTAATGATTGCTCAGATTTTGAATCATTACCTTGCAGTAACATTTGGTTATGCTTCTTTCATTGCTGATGGTATCCATGGAGGGTTAATTGGAATAAAGAATGGAAAGGTGGATAGGCCTTTCGGATGGTACTCAATCCTGATGCATCTATTTCTTTTCAAAGGTGGTGATTACTTTGCCAGTGGATTGGACCTCGTCAAAGAGAAAGAAGGAGAAAAGATGCCAGTACAACTATGGAGTACTGTGTTGTCATGGGATAGAGAGGATGCTGGTTTCTTGAAGTTTGATAAATACTTTGCATCCAAGATCAGGACTCTCCTCTACTCAGAGAACTCAAGAATCCCCAAGGTTCTTTTGGAATTCGTTAGACCAAAAGAATTTACAGAGAGCATAAAGATTGTTCACAATTGAGGTGACATTTATCTGTACCCAGTCTCAACAGTTTTCAGAGTTTTTGATTTTAGAGGCACCCCATTCTTGATACCCTATCAAGTCCCTCTCAAAGTGGGAATTGCAGAGGTCCTTAGAGAAATTGGTAGTGTACAAGAGTTAGAACTGACAGGCAGGGGTAAAGGGACTATTTTCCCTACAGTTACCATAGCCCACCAATTTGTAATAACTAAAGGAGGTTGGAATTTCTTTGAGGATTTTCTCAAGCCTTATCATTTGTCAACTGCAGTATCCAGGTTTTTTGATCCAGAAGACTTCTTTAATGGCATGTTTAGAAAGAGAGCAGCATGCAGAGGTAGACCCCATCAATTTCAGTTTCCTGAAGACCTAATCAGAAATGAGTTTGATCTAGATGAGCAGGAGCTAAGGAAGGAGAAATGGGTGGCTTATAAGAAAGCCTTAGACTTTGTGCATCAGTTTGATGCCAGCTATGTCCCATTGTCTAGCTTTTTCCCTCTGGAGGAGAAAATAAAGTTTTTAATTGTTTGCTTTGAGGATGTGATGCAGACCCTGAAGGAGAGGAGGGAAGTTGTACTTAAAGGCAAACCTAAAAAGGCAAGAATGGTTCTAAGTAGGTCTACCTCCAGCAAAGCAAACCCTCCTGGTGACTATACACTACACAAGAAATCTAGTTATAGTGTGCTGATGCCTACAACAGGGGAACCCTCTACCTCCAAAGGAAAGAGGAAGATACAAGATGTCATTGACATCCAAGAGAGCCTAAAGAATCAGAGAGTAGGGAAAGAAGTACAATCAAATACACCTTTGTACTCTCCATCCCAATCCCCTATCCACATAGGAGATGAGCAAGCAACAGCTGAGTAACTTTTAAAGTTAGGAAGTCTAGGGGAAATTGCCTATACTTATGATGAAGTAGAAGAAGGAATGCCAGAAGAACCCCTTGTTGCTGAAATGAATATTACCACCACTAAACTCAAAGGCTGAGAGTGGGATCCTGAGATAAGGCAGGCAAGTGATGACTTCTTGGCTGAAAACAATTTCATCACATTAGGAGCATTTATGCAATTTATATGGAAACAAAATTTAGATAAGTAAAATGCAAGATGTGAGAAGAGAAAAGGTGAGCAGCCTAATAAAGATCCAGCCCTGGTAGAGGAGGAAATAAAACAAGAGATGACGGAAGAATTTAAGACCATCACCCCTGAGCAAGGGAGAGATATGGTGGCACAAGCTGGAGTGCTTATTCTACCTGAGTGGGATATAGCAGATGCCCTAGTACTAGAGGCAGTGAGAAAGGAGACGAAGCCCATGGAGGGAATTACTTTTATTAAGGACAATGCTACACTCATCAAGTGGTCTCTCAAGAGAAATGAGAGTAAGAAAAGCAAAGATACCCTAGGGTGAAGTTACCTTGGTGGAATGATGGTGAAGAGAGTGCATAATACAGGGGTGGTGGAAGCTGCTAGCACTGTGCTAGAGACTACAAAATTTAGTGTTGCAGTAGCAGAAAAGGAGGCCAATGAAAAAGAGATCCTCCAAGTCAAGTTGGAGACAATTTTGAAGGCCTACAATAGTGCTAAGGAGGAAGTAAGAGGTAAGGATAGCATCATTGCTAAGCTGCAAAGCCAGTTGACTGGACATCACCATCAAGGTGAGTCTTCAACACTAATGATCTCCTCTTCCCCTGCAAGACCTCCACCTACCAGCCCTATCATTGAGTTCCCACCATCTCTCGGACCCTCCAGCTCTCAAATGGTTGAGATTACTCCTCAAGAGCTAGAAAATTTAAAACAGGCTCAGGCCTTGTATACAAAGAAATATGAGGAGAGAGTAAGGGCTACTATTTCCAATTTTGCAGATACAATGAGTGCCTCATTACTATATAATAACATAGGCAAGATTTTGGATATGAAGAATGAACTCAATGGGGATAAGGCCATTTTGATACCTATTCTTGACAAGTGGAAGCCCGGAGAGCAAGACTTGGAATCTATTTGTGCATCTTATGATGAAGCAGGGGCTATCCCTATCATTAAATCCACTTGTGACACCACCAAGGATCTAGTAAAATTGGCAGGAGAGGTAGACAATGCTGACAGGAAAATCAACCTGTATAAAAAGGATTACACTGATCAAGTTTTTGAATTGATTCTAGGAGTTTTTGCTAGCCCAAATCAGTTAAAGGACAAACAAGTATGGCTTAAAGAATTAGAGGCCAAATTGTCAGCCAGAATAAAAGGAATTGTTGATTTAGATGATGCTTCCTTTTTTGTTGTAACAATTCAAAAGATAGAGAGAATTAAATCTCATTATGGTTTCCTCAATTCAGAGGTTAACAAGATGAGGAATTCCTGGAAAAGGTTGACCAAGGCTAAAACAAAAGTGATTGATTTCACGTGGCCAACTGATGATGTGTACAATGAATGGACAATTAAATATGCCATCCAAGGCGTAGAGTAGTTAGAGGGCTCTCCGTAACAGTTGGAAGAGGTTGCAACAGAACAGCAAGTTGAAGAAGTTGTAGATGTTGAAAAGGACTTGTAACTATTTTTTTAAAAGGCTTTGTAACCTCTTTTGGAAAAGAAATGATTGTAACAAATTCTCCTAGGAAAGTATGAAGCTATTATGCATCCATATTGTTATAAATGGATACGAGGACTAGGTAAAAAGGCATTGCAAAGAATTGTAAGAAAACGCTGCAGAAATTTATCTAAGCTTTTCTGAGTTTAATGGGGAATATTCAAAAGTTTTTGTAATACTTTTTTGAAGACAATATCAATATACAGACCATCGGTTTTGAGTAAAGCTTTGTGTCATCTTCGAATGTGTTTGCATTTATTTACTGTTTCATACTGAATAATCCAGGGTTATTTTGTTTGAATAGGGGTTGTAATGCAACTTTTAGTAGATATGTCGGCTAGCTTTTCTCTTTAGGAGGGAAATTAAATATGCGGGGATCACTTCTACTGGTAAATTACTTGTGAGACATCTTGAATCTTGATGAGCATAGTTTGATTTGGTATGCATAAATTCTCATGTATGTTAGGCATATATAGGGATTAAAAGAAGCTGAGCCAATGGGATGTGTAGAGATATTCTATTTTGGGAGTATTGTTTGAATTTTGATGACTCTGTGACCTTGGATAAGGCACTGGTATTGATCAAAGTTGTCTATTGCATGTTTTGTAGATCAAAATACTAAATATGAGTATAATTTTCATTCCTTTGCTTCAGTTAGTTTCAAGGTGAATAGATCCACTAGTTTTCTGGACTGGTTTGCTGTGGATTTATCTTTTGAAAGTGTGAATTTAGTTCACAAAGGTATACCCACCTGGACTCTAAATAAGTCCGAAGTGTAGAAGGTTAAATCAAACCTTGTCATATGTTGTCCTAAGAGTTTCCTTCCCCTTAACATCCCTCCTGCATAGAGTTTAATTATCTTATTATAAGGATGTTGAAGTGAGTCAGATTTTGAAGACAATAGATAGAAGAAAGAGGATGCCCCAGCATAAAATGTGGGTGGTGTATGCCCCCTTAAGAATTTTTTCGTAATTTTGAAGAAAAGTTAGTGAAAAATTATCAAAAAGAAAAAGGATGAAAAATGATGAGCGAATGAGAAAGTGAGAGGGAAATGATTGAGGAAATACAAAAAAGGGATAGAAGAAGGAAGGAGACAATGAGAGTGGGCCTACAAGGGGGCCCATATAAGCCACACAGGGCCCAATGAAGGGTCATTGTCACACATAAGCATTGGAGCATATAGGATCTTATAGAGTAGAAGAAGAGATGGACCGCGTTCCAACACATGAGCACTGCACCGAGAGGGTTCGCCCTTATGAGAGGCCCGCCCACTACGGTCCACCGGTATGTACTGCTAACCTCCTTTGTGATTTGATAGGTTTAGGGTAGATTTAGGGCTAGAAATAGGCTTATAAATATAACGGGGCAGACATTTTGATGGTCATTTCGGCGTGCACACACCTAGGGTAGTGTGAGCATTGACAAATAGCACCGACGTTGGCAAGGGAATAGGGTTCCTAGGGGGTTTTGGGGCAGGTAAACATGCTTGGCATGAGCGCCTGCACTAGTGTAGGTTAGGGTTTGGTTTGGAGGGGGGAAAAAAAAGTGTGCGACGTGAGAACCCACGTTGATTGGGGCCAAGTCCCAGGTCAAGGGGGTTTAGAGCGTGCGACTATAGTATAGCACGAGTGCCACAGTTTTGGCATGAACACTGGATGAATCAATGTGAGTGCTAGGGAGGGGAGAAAATGAAGAATTTGGATAAGTAAAGGTAAGGAAAATGGCTTAGGGGGAATCATGAATGTCTTGGGAATAGAATAGGGCTTAGAATGTTATGAGATAAAGAAGTGGTTTGCGTGGATGTAGGCAGATTTAGGGTCATTGGCATCGAGGGAGCACTAGCCGATAACCATGAGACTTTATAGGTAGCTAAGGGTGAACGAGTTTAAGATACTGGGCATAGTAGGATTACATTTTGTCGGTCGATGACCGAGGATCAAAGCACATACTGCCATGATGACTGCACTAGTGGAGAGATGGAATAGAAGGACTTGTACTTTCGATCTACCTACAAGAGAGGTGATAGTGACATTAATAGATGTATGGAGGATTTTGAAGATCCTCATTCATAGTGTCGTTCCTGAGTACCGACTAGATGTGGAAGACTTATACCCTCGAGAGATTTGTGAGTATGAGGCATAACCCATGATGGATATGAGTTAGATGTGTCTAGGGAGGGCAATGGAGATCCCACACATTCCTCACCTAGTCTTGTGATCTGTGGGTTTTTGAGAGGACAAGTGATGTATGATCTAGGAGGGCATGAATCTCCTATCGGATGGAGTAGATGCTTTTATTACATGTTACAGGACTCCATGGAGTATGACTGGGGAGTAGCGATGCTTTCCCAACTATATCATGATATGCACCTCATTGTATATAGGGACTATGCTAGTCTATATGTAGGGATCACCCTTCCACATATATGGGCATGGGAGCACATCGCAGTGACACGACCACTCGGGGTACAAGATAGGTGAGCCCAACATCCTTATATTGATAGATACAGGGGCCTTCTACACTATACATGGATAGGAGCCATCTGGTTTTGGCACCACATTTTTGGAGTTCACATGGCGGCCATTTTTGGATTGTGAGCGATGAAGGGGAGATTAGCAGCTACATTGGGCTAGCATAGAGATGTGGCTTTTTGGATGGTCCATATACGTGATGGAGTACTACGCACCCTATAGGCTAGCTCGATAGTTTGGATAGATACAGGATATAATGGGAGACATACCACTATACCCTTGGACTACTCGGGAGGTTGGGAGATGGGGGTAGATGGTGAGTCCACTGGAGGGGAGGACCAGCTTCCAGATAATAGCCTATCTTATTTGGGATGAGAAGAGGGGAGAAAGGGAGGATCTAGGGATGATAGGAGGATACCAGAGTTGGTGGGAGGCGCACTTTCCAGTACATCTGACCATTCCAGGGGTCCTAGAGGATGATGAGTTGCAGCCGACTGTAGATGAGATAGTTTGAGGGGAGGACGATGCGCTTGGAGATAGGGTTTTGGCAGGAGGGGGCAGGGGTGTTGTGAGGAAATGGAGGGGGGGAGAGGGAGAGGGTCGGAGGTGGCCATGCCAGCACAGGTACAGGTGGCAGGAGTGATATGGCAAGCAGCTAGGGGGGAGAGGTTGGACAGGATGAGGCAGTGTCTATGGAGATTCCAGATATACAAGCACAGGGTGTTGGGGGGGAGGGTGGAGGAGGAGTGTCTCAGGTAGATTTGGATAGGATCCTGTAGTAGAGGGATGCCACCTGAGCGAAACTACACTTGCTTGAGGATAAGGTATAGATTGAGAGGGTGAGGAGGGAGAGTCTATAGGTAGAGGTGAAGAGCCTACAATGGAAGGTCAGTGATTTGATCGAGAGTCTATAGACAGCCAGGAAAGTGGTGGATGACTTGTGGAGGGATAGAGAGGAGGTGAAGAGGATGCTGGATGAGGTGAGGATAGGGAACACCATTGGGGATCTGCAGAGTTCTTTATGATAACCGTAGGAGGAGCTAGAGGGGCTACGAGTAGGGGTACATAGGGAAAAGGCATATGTTACTTGCCTGTGGGGGGAGAGGGACACAACATGATAGATGTTGGTCCCCACAGGGATTGGAAAGATGTATTCTAACATGATGCAGCAGTGGGAGAGGGCAGAGAGAGCAAGTCAGGAGGTTTCCTATTACAGAGGGTTATACCACAAGGTGGTACTAGCAGATCAGAGAGTAGTATCATACAATGAGAGTGTATGCTCCCATAGGACCCATAGCCAGCATCCCACTTAGAGCTAACAGATAAGTGGATTGGTGGGTTTCAGACCACCTAGGACAAGGGGATTAGGGGGATCCAGAGGAGGAGGAGGTGCAGAGGAGGGGGCCAGAGAGACAGGCGAAGAGAGCTAGCTCCATTTTGACTTATGTGTTATGTTTGACCGTTCGGGGAAATCATTGTACTATGATAAACATATTCAGTTTATATATATATATATATATATATATATATATATATATATATATATATATATATATATATATATATATATATATATATATATATTCATATATATATATATATGATTTTGATGGCGGTTATGCATGTGTGTATTTTATTATGGACATAATTTATTATTTTATGATGTGATGCATTGATGATGATTATGGATGTATTGTGTTGACCTATTTGTGATGCAGGATGGATTCTTATGCATGTGTTTATGATATGTTACTGACACTTTGATAGATGCAATATGGTTGTCTATGTGGATGCATATGTTTTTGAGATTTTAGGATGCATATATATGTATATTTATATGATGTGTTGTTTTGAGATTTTTTTCTAATGATTTGAGAATGTATAATGTGATTTAATGGATTTATCTAAAATGAATATGCAATGAAATCTATAATTAACTGAACATTTACACCTATAAAATGAGAAGTACAACACAATTTGATTGCAAACTAGGTGATAGGCACAACGTAAAAATGAAAAATGCAACAAAATTTGTAACCTAATTGATGGTTAAAAATTTGGGATGCAACCTAAATGAATAACAAAATTTGAGATGCAACCTAAATGATTAATGCAATAGATAAAAATGAAACTATATGAATAATGCAACATCTATTTGTGAATATGCCAATCATAATACAATGACCTTAGATAGGATAGAAGAATAGGAGGAGGAAAATTGAAGACTCCATGGGGATGTTAGATGGGGAGAATTGAGGACTTGATGATAATGCAAAATAGGAATGATGGGGGGAGAATTGTGCACAAGAGATGTGGAGAGCCAACCTAGTTTGATATTGCCCTAGGTAACCTGCACCACTGATTATAGGAACCGAGATGCCAAGAGAAACCCAAGGCATGGACTGACTCACAGACAAGAAGGAAACCCTCAAGCACATAGATATCCCTTGTACATGACAAGGTAAGTGTTGATAAACACTAGTATGAGGTCATCGGTTCGTACAAGAAAGATCCAAAACATGGCATACCATGAAAACATGCCTTGGTATACACCCATTGTAAACATACCTAGATATAATGGATACAGACAATTGTAGATAGGAGTACTCTTAGGGAAAAAGATGCAAATCAAAAAATGACAATCCGAGAAATCAAACAAGTCATCCATACATGACCAACTTTCATCTCTTGCCAAGAGTAGGATTAGGATAAAAGATTAAACTTCCAGGTGAGGGAAGGATTCATCCCAAGGGAAAAGGATAAGGTGGATAAGATTGACTAGGAAATTTACCAGATGGCCATGAGGACCAACCTATGGATGTGGGACTAACATCAAGACTTGATGAAGCTCACATAGAGGCACAAGCTCAGAATGTGAGAAAAGCTCAGTTTGATGGGGTGATCCTTATTCATGATTCAAGAAAAGACTCATTACCATGTGAGTGATCATTCTGTTAGGTGTGGCTAAGTAGGTAGATGATGAATTCTATGGTAGAAGGGTTGGATGGTAGCAAACCTAGATATTTGATGGGTGAGTGGTGGAGAACAAGTCTATCCAGATAGACGATGGATCCAGATTATTTACCTTGATGCTTGTGCACAAGTTTTCGCCAAGGTACTTGCCCATAGTGCCACAAAGTGGTTTTCACTAATGGATGATTATTTTTTCTTTACTTTTTCCTTTTTTCATTTTTTCATTTTTTTTGTATTTTTCTTGATTTTTTGTATTTTTCTTGATTTTTTGATTTTTTGAATTTTTTGAGATTTTAAAACAATTGGTGACCTTGTGAGGACTAGGCATAGAATCTCTTTAGGTGAATTATGGTCATCGACTCATCCAAGGGATCTCCATCAGGAGTAGCCAACTAATATACCCTTGACCCATACTTTGCTATGATCACATAGGATTCAAGTCAATTGGGCTCAAACTTTCCTTTCTTCTCTTGTTCTTGAAGGTTTCTTTGATTTTCCATAAGGAAAAAATATCACCCACTTCAAACTCCTGAGATCTACATTTCTTGTTGTAGCTCAAGTGTAAGAGGTTCTGATATACCCGGAGATGGTTTAAGGCCTTGAGGCACCTTTCATCCAACAATTCTAGCTCTTGCAACCTGGAAAATCTGTATTCCTCATCTAGGAGGATGTTCTGCAGTGACGCCCTTAGGGAGGCGATCTTGATCTCAAGAGGGAGGACAACTTCAAAGCCAAAGATGAGGGAATATGGAGTGGGGCCTATGGGTGTGTGGATGGAGCTGCGATAAGCCCACAAAGTAGGATGGAGTTGGAGGTGTTAGTCATGACCACCTTCATTGACTATCTTTTTTAAGAATTTTAATTAAGGTTTTATTAGAAGCCTCATCTTGATCATTTCCTTGTGGGTAATAGTGGGTGGAGAAGTGATGTTGGATCTCAAACTTTTGACAGAGCTCTTTAACATCTTGATTTTTGAAAGGTCTGCCATTATTTGTGATGATAACTTTGGGGATTCCATATTGGCAGATTAAATAATTTATAATGAATTTAGCAATCTATTTACCAATGGTGAAGGTAAGAGGTATAGCCTCCACCCACTTGGTGAGGTATTCAGTGGCGGTGATGATGAATTTGTGACCATTGGAGGATACAGGGTGGATTTTCCCAATGAGATCGAGCCCCCATTGTGAGAAGGGCCAGGATGTGATAAAAGGATACAGATCTTGTGATAGAGTGTGAATCTTGTCACCATGCTTCTGGTAGGGGATACATTTCATCACATAATTATATGCATCTACTTCCATTGTAGGCCAGTATTACCCCATTCACAAGAGTTTCTTAGCCAAAGTGAGACCACTTGAGTGTGCACCATAGATTTCTTCGTGCACTTCATGTAGTGCCCATTCAACCTCTTGTTTGTCTAGACACCTTAGGAGGGAACCATCAAAATGCCTTCTTAATAGGGTGTCACCAAGGATAGTATAACGGGCACATCAGTGGATAAAGGTTTGTTGTTGGGTTTTGGTGAGGTGTTGGGGAATTGTGTTATATCTTAGGTAAGTGAAGGTCTCTTGATACCAAGGGGATTTGGAACTAACGAGTATGCACACCATTTCAGACTCTAGTAGGTCATATGCTAGTATGAAGTTTTTCTCGACCAAAAACTCACATTTTTTACTATGTGCCAACATCTGAAGGAGGGAACCAATAGTGGCCATTGCATCTACAGCTCTATTGTTGGTACATGGAATCTTATCAAAATTTATTGATGTAAAGTGTTGCTTGAAATCTTCAACCATACTACGATAAGGAAGAAGCTTGTCATCTTTTGTTTGATACTCATCATTGACTTGTTTAATTACAAGCTTTGAATCACCATAGACATGTAATTCCAATATCTTCCATTGGATAGCCAGATGAAGTCCAGTGATTAGTGCTTCATATTCTACAATGTTGTTGGTGCATGCAAAGGCTATCTTGTATGATTTAGGTATGCAATCTCCTTGGGGTGTGATTAACAGTATACCTACCCCCGATCCATTTTGGGTGCAAGAACCATCAAAGTATAACTGCCATGTAGAAGATGAAGTAACAATCATTATGAATTCATAAAAAATTCTATGAGTATCAGGTGATCACCTAGAAGCAAAGCATCTGCCAGTTGGTCTGCTATTACTTGTGCTTTGATTGCTTTTCTATCCATATATTTGATGTCAAATTCACTTAACAACATGACCCATTTAGCAGTTTTGCTAGTGAGAGCACCCTTTGATAGGAGGTACTTGAGAGGGTCGATCTTAGCAATCAATTTCATTTTATTGTTAAGCATGTAGTGCCAGAGCTTTTGTATGTTGAAGAAAAGTGCTAAGCATGCTCTTTAAATAGGGGTATAATTGAGCTTGTTGGCATTACTGATATTGACAAAACCGGTCAATCCAGTGAACCGATATATTAGTTGAGATTTATCATTGATGACTAACACTGAATGATGGAGTGGTGTATCTTAGTAGCAAAGGTGATGGCTTGCAAACAACATAGAAGAAGCATCTGAGACAAATGATCAAGGTTCAATTGGTTCAAGGGAAGATAGAATAAACCAACTGGTTTGTCATTCAAGAAGATCAATGTTAAGGTCAGATCTTCAAGTTGGCTATTATGATGATAATGTAGTCATAGAAGGTAACTAAGGAAAGAAGACTTGAGGTCCTATGCAAACCAGAGCCTCATTGGAAAACAAGAAAAGAGGCTTGATGGAAATACTACAAACCGGTAGAAAAGGATGGACTGGTAGTGAAGAGCACAATGGTATACCAGTACGCCAGTGAAGCAGAAGGAAGATAGGTGGTCATCATAAATATAGGAGTGGTGATTGTTTACAAAGTTACGATGGAAAAAGGTGAGTTGGTTAGTTTGTGATAATGCCAAACTAAAGGTTAGAGAAGTCAACCTCAATCATCATGCAGTTAAGCCATGATTTCTTGTGGATTTTCTAGTTCACATTTAAAAGACTGAACTCAACCCAAAAGTCACTATTTTTGTGGGATGCAATGGCAGATTTAGATGAGTAGTTGGTGGAATTGTTGCAAGATGTGTAGAGAAAGAGTGGGAAGATTTGAATTTGAAATCTGCCGAGATGTGTGATTGCATTGATTAAGGAAACACCTGAAGGTGACGAGAAAAGGAGGATAAAGTGTTTTGAGTTCATGCAAAACATTTTGATCAAAAAATTTGCAAAGTGCAAATCCCGTGAGAGGCAATTCAAGGTGCAGAGTGAAGAGTGAGGAAGTTCTAAGTGATTTAGCAAAGCAGAGTGTGTTTGTGAAGTAGACCAATAGAGTGCACAACCAACGGTCTGAGCAAAGAATTAGTGTAGTGTAGAGCAGACACAATCGGTGCAAACAAAGTATGAGATTCATTGTGATATGATCAAGCTATCAATAGCTATTCCAACAAATCAACTTCTTGTTGCTTTCTAACCATTGCAACTCAAAATCCCTTAACCAGGTGGACTTTAACAGGTCCCTTTGTAAAATCCCTTAACCGGGTGACATCTTAATTGATGATCCTAAGTCCTTTAACAAGGCTACCTCTAATAGGGTAAAGGCACTAATAGGCCTTAAAGAAAATCCCTTAATTGGGTGGCACCTAACAATGTCTTTGTAATCTCCTAACAGGGATGGCTCCTCATTAGGCGTACTCTAGAAGAGTGCAGATTTTGTGACTTTCTACTCACACCATGGTTTTCTCCCATTTGGGTTTCAATGAAATAAATCTTGGTGTTCTTGTGTGAATGGTAATGTGTGTACATGTAGTTTATTATTGCTGCTTATTCTGATAAGTATTAAGTTTGAATAAAAAACTTGATTAAGGTTAAATTTGGTATAATCAGTAAAGTGTTGATAGTTCTCCCCTCTTAGCACCGATTGGGACTAACAATTGGTATCAAAGCTTTGGTCCTTAGATTCAAAAGATCTTAACAACTTAAGGAAAGATCCAAGATGATGCGAAGGGAGGGTCCTAAGTTCTCTAAGGAGAATTACACTTTATGGTGTGGTAGAATGAAGCTCTACCTAAGAACCCTAGGAGATCAATACTGGAATCATGTAAGCATAGAGTACAATAAACCTAAAGGGGTTCTCATTGTAGATCAGATCAAAGAAATGCAAGACAACATTGCAACTATGGATGTGATTGCTAGCACTCTATCTGATAATGAGTACATTGAGGTTCAAGATCTGAAAAATAGCCTATGAGATGTGGAATAAGCTGAAGATTATTTATGGAGGAGCTCCTCATGTACAAAAGGCTAAGGTGGATAGCTTAAGAGGAAAATTTGATGAGATGAGGATGCAAGAAGGAGAAAATATAGAAAAATATAGAAAAAGAATAAAGGATGTTGTAAATTCCATCAAAAGTGTTGGAGGAAAGCTTGAAGAAGATGATGTGGTCAACAAAATATTGAGAACCTTGCTACCACAATATGTCATAAGGGTTTCTACAATTCAGGAACTTGGATCCTTGGGAACAGTTAGTGTTTCACTTGACTCACTGATCAGTAAGTTAACTGTCTTTGAACTAAGTAGCTATGATAATAGTATGCCAAAGATTGATGTGGCCTTCAAAGATTCCATGATACCTACACCAACAAGGAGAAGAAAAGAAACTAGAAATAGTTCTACTACAAGAACCGATCATTCTCATGAATGTGACAACCTATTATCTAAAGAATAGGAACAAGATGAGATTGACTCTCTATTAGAAAGAAGGTTGCCAAGAGGAAAATGAAAGTATAAAGGTAAACTTCACTTGAAGTGTTTCCATTGCAATAGAATAGGTCATATTGCATCTATATGTCCTGACAATGATAGAAGGATAACTTTAGAATCTACAAAAACAAGAGCAAGAAGGAGTGCTATCTTGCAGAAGAAGGAGTTATCGATGAAAAATCAGAAGGATTTGATGGAGATGGAATTGCATTTGTAGTTTTAAAGGAAGATAACACTGAGGAAAGTGATATGGCACTGATCTCTAGTTCATATCAATGTGGAGACTAGGTAATTGATAGTGGTTGCACTCACCACATGACTGGTGATAGAAATAAATTCCTCAGCATGGAAGACTATGATGGAGGATTGGTAAGATTTGGCAACAATGCTCCTTGTGTAGTAAAAGGTAAGGAATCTATAGCCCTAAATGATAAAACCAATTGCGATGATGTTTACTGGGTAGAAGGGCTAAAGTATAGTTTGTTAATTGTTGCACAACTTAACAATAAGGGTTACTGGTAGAATTCACTGAAGGAATATGCAAAATAAATGATAAATCAGGAAGTCTAATTGTTATCGATACACAATCTAGAGGTAATTTGTTTCACCTAGACACCACTATAGGTAGTTGTCTAATGGAAAAGGTAGATAGTTGGTTGTGGCACAAAAGACTATGTCATGTTAACTTTGATAGCATAGCAAAAGTCAGTAAAATGAAGTCTGTCAGAGGTATGCCTGATATTATGAAACCTAAAAAATGCTATGTGTAAAGAATGCCAACTAGGAAAGTTGACCGAGTCTAGTTTCAACAAAAAATCTTATTCATCTGAGAATATGTTGGACTTAGTTCATACAGACTTGTGTGGTCCTATGAGGACCAAGAGTTTCTATGGGGACCAATATTTCATGTTGTTTGTAGATAACTTCTCAAGAATGATGTGGGTTGTATTCTTGAAAGAGAAGTCTGAAGCCTTTCACATGTTCAAAGTCTTCAAGGCTCAAGTGGAGAGAAGAACTAATAAGAGTCTGAAATGTCTGAGAATAGATAGAGGAGGAGAGTTCACCTCTCAAGAGTTCATAAATTACAGTGAAGAACAGGGGATTATGAGACAGATGTTTGCACCCAGAACACCTCAGAAAAATGGGGTTCTTGAAAGAAGGAAGAGAACTCTGATTGATTGTGTGAGGAATCTGATGATACAGAAGGATATTCCACATATTTTCTGGAGAGAAGTAGTAAACATTGTTGTGTATACCTTAAACCAAATACAAGTGAAGAAAGGGACAAATAAAACTCCCTAAGAATTATGGTGTGGATACTCACCCAATGTGAGATATTTCAAAGTATTTGCAAGAAGGTGCTATATAGAGAGGGATGAGTACTCTAGAAAGTTAGATCCCAAGAGTGATGAAGGAACCTTATTAGGTTACTCTACAAAGAGTAAAACATATTGGTGTTTGAACAAAGAACTAATAAGATTATGGAGAGTGCCAATGTCAGAGTAGATGAGTTCTTTGAGAAAAATGAACAGGATAACAAGAGTGAACCAGAGGATTATCAAATATTCGAGTACACTATACCGGTTGAACCTGCTGAAGAGAATCATGTTGTGGTGGCAAATGAGGAGGCATGTGAAGTAGAACCTGCACAACTGGTAGAAGAATCTCTAAGAAACAAACTGGTACTAGCAAGGTATGTTAGAAATAATCACTCTACTGACAATATCAATGGTGATAAAGATGTAGGAGTATTGACTAGAAGAAGAGAAAGAGAGAATTCTTTTCTGCTCTCCAAAATTGAGCCCAAAACAACAAAGGAGGATCTAAAAGATAAAGACTAGATCAAATCCATGGAGGAGGAACTAGAGCAGATTGAGAAAAAAGAAACTTGGACTCTTGTGCCCAGACCAGAGAACAAAAATGTGATAGGCACCAAATGGGTGTTTAGAAACAAAATGGATGAAAACGGTCAAGTAGTAAGAAACAAAACAAGATTAGTCTGCAAAGGGTATGCTCAAGAAGAAGGTTTGGATTATGGAGAAACCTTTGCACCAGTGGCCAGGATGGAAGGGGTCAGAATCTTGCTTGCTTATGTTGCTTACAAGAAGTTCAAAGTTTACCAAATGGATGTCAAATCGACATTCTTGAATGGTGTTTTAGAGGAAGAAGTGTACATAGAGAAACTGAAAGGGTTTGTATCAGAAGATGGAAGAGACATGGTATGCAAGCTGAAGAAGGCTCTGTATGGGCTAAAACAAGCACCAAGAGCTTAGTATGAGAGGGTGCACTCATATCTATTAAGCATAGGGTTCATAAGAACCAGTGACAATAGTAACTTGTACCTGAAAATTAGAGAAGAAGGAAAACATTTGATTGCAGAAATTTTTATAGATGACATCATCTTTGGGGGAGATGATGAGATGAGTAAAGGTTTTGCAGGTGAAATGAAGTGAGAATTTGAAATGTCCATGATCGGTGAAATAAAATTCTACATTGGTCTACAAGTATCTCAGCTAAATAATGGTATATTCATTAGCTAGACCAAGTACATAAATGAAATATTGAAGACTTTTGGAATGGAAGATTCCAAACCTATTGGAACTGCAATGGTTACAGGGTGCAAGCTCTCCAAAAATGATGAGGCTGATGAAGTGAATGAGACACTTTACCGATCCATGATCAGTAAGTTGCAGTATGTAGTACATAGTAGACCGGATATAGCACAAGAAGTTGGCTTGGTTGATAGATCTGCTAAAAATCCAAAAGAGACTCATATGGTGGCAGTTAGAGAATATTTGGATACCTTAAGGGGACTGATGAGTATGGTCTCTGGTATCCACATAAGGGATATTTCAACTTAAGTGTCTTCACTAATGCAGATTGGGCAGGGAACATTGATGACAAAAAAGCACTAGTGGAGGTGCATTCTTTCTTGGAGATAGGATTGTGTCATGGACAAGCAAGAGACAAAATTGTATCTCTCAAACCATAGCTGAGGCAAAGTATGTGGCTGGTGCAATCAACTATACACATGTAGTATGGATCAAGTAGATATTGGAAGGTATCCAAGAAGAGGTGACTGAACCTATGGTGATTCACTATGACAACACCAGTGCTATCCACATATCCAAGAATATGGTGATGCATTCCAAGACATAGCATATAGCTATCAAAGACCACTACCTTAGAGAATAGGTTCAAGACAAGGAAGTAAGATTGGAGTATATACCAACAAAAGAATAGGTGCCTGATATCTTTACCAAGCCACTACCAAAGGACACCTTTGAATATCTTAGAGGTAAGCTAGGGGTGATACCCCTACTTGCATTAAAGTAAGTGAAGAAGCACTCTTCATCAATCTAGTATGCTTTCTTTATGAAGAATTTCTAAGACTAGATTGATAAGTGTGGACTACTCCGGTTAGGGGGAACAGTCTTGTCAATGTATTGAAATACATCTTTGGTATTGTTGTCAAAGGGGGATATTATTATAGTGTTTTAGTATTCTTGAAGCAGAGGGTTGCTAGAAGTGGTTAGACTAGTCTGATGAAAATAGAGTATTGCTTGTGCTACGGGGAGATTCTCATTACTCAAAGTAGAAGTAATGACCGGTACATAAATAAAGAAAGAAATGAAGAAAGTACATGCAGGAGCAACTGATAAGATAGATTCTAAAGTGTTGCCATCAATACCAAAGGGGGAGATTTTTGGCATTATTGATATTGACAAAACTAGTTAATCCAGTGAATCGGTGTAGTGGTACCACTGGAGTGGTGTATCTCAGTAGCAGATGTGATGGCTTGCAAACAACATGAAAGAAATATCTTAGATAGATGATCAAGGTTCAATCAGTTCAAGGGAAAACAAAATAAACCAACTGGTTTGTCATTCAAGAAGATCGGTGTTAAGGTCAAATCTTCAAGTTGGCTATTTTGATGATGATGTAGTCACAAAAGATGACTTAGGCAAGAAAGCTTGAGGTCCTATGCAAACCGAAATCTCATTAGCAAACAAGAAAAGAGGCTTGATGGAAATATTGTAAACTGGTAACAAAGGATGGACTGGTAGTGAAGAGCACAGTGGTATATCGGTAGGCCGATGAAGCAGAAGGAAGAAAGGTGGTCACCGTAAATTTAGGAGCGGTGATCAATTACAAATTTGTGATGGAAAAAGGTGAATTGGTTGTTTGTGATAACGCCAAACTAAAGGTTTGTGAAGTCAACCTCAGTCATCATACAGTTAAGCCATGATTTCTTGCAGATTTTCTGGTTAGCATTTAAAAGACTGAACTTGACCCAGAAGTCTCTATTTTGGGGGGATGCAGTGACAAATTTGGATGAGTAGTTGGTGGAATTGTTGTAGGGAGCAAAAAGAAAGAGCGAGAAGATTTAAATTTAAAATCTACCGAGATCTGTGATTGCATTGATTAAGGAAACACCTGAAGGTGATGATAGAAGGAGTATAAAGTGTTTTGAGTTCATGCAAAACATTTTGATCGAAAAAATTTGCAAAGTGCAAATCCTATGAGAGGCAATCCAAGGTGTAGAGTGAAGAGTGAGGAAGTTCTAAGTGATTTAGAAATATAGAGTGTGTGTGTCAAGTAGACCGACAGAGTGTAGAGCTGAGGGTCTAAGCAGAGAATTGGTGTAGTGTAGAGAAGACACAACCGGTGCAGATAGAGTATGAGATTCATTTTGATCTGATCAAGCTATCAGTAGCTATTTCAGTAGATCAACTTCTTGTTTCTTTCTAACCATTGCAACTCAAAATCCCTTAACCGGCTGGACTTTAACAGGTCCCTTTGTAAAATCACTTAATCGGGTGACATCTTAATTGATGATCCTGAGTCCTTTAACAAGGCTACCTCTAACAGGGTAAAGGCACTAACAGGCCTTAAAGAAAACCCTTTAACTAGGTGGCACCTAATAGGGATGGCTCCTCATCGAGCATACTCTAGAAGAGTGCATATTTTATGAGTTTCTACTCACACCGTGGTTTTCTCCCATTTGGGTTTCCATGAGATAAATCTTGGTGTTCTTGTATGAATGGTCATGTGTGTACATGTAGTTTATTAATGCTGCTTATTTTGATAAGTATTAAGTTTGAATACAAAACTTGATCAAGGTTAAATCTGGTATAACCGGTAAAGTGTGGATTCACCCCTCTCCTCTCAGCACCGATTGGGACTAACAGAGCTCCTACCCTACTAATGTGCAACTGATATAGTATATAGAATGCTTGTTTCCCTAATCATCTGTCTATGCCAATAATGCCCCCAATTCCACTGCAGTAGCAAATATGTACAATAGTTATGGCTTTCTTGAAATAGGAGCCATAAGAACCGGAGGTGATGCAAGATATTCCTTAAGTTTCTCAAAAGCCTTGTAACACAGGCAGTCCCATTTGAATTTGGTATCTTGGCATAATAGATGAGAAAATGGGTGTCATTTGTCTGCAAGTTGTGAGATGAAGTGTATAATAGATTGGATCTTTCCTTGGAGACTGCGCAACTATCTAAGGGTCTTTGGGGGAGGCATTTCCTAATAGTTCTGATACTAATTGTTAAGTATAGATGCCAAGCTAACAAGATGAGAGGGGGGGGGGGGGTGAATCATACAAACTTAATCTTCAGTATATTCAACAGATTCAACCTCGGTAGCTTAAACAGATATATGTAATCAAAATTGTAAAACATGCAACCTTAAGAACACATAAACATAACAACACTCATAACACCAGATTTAACGTGGAAACCCAAATAGGGAAAAACCACTATGAGATTTTGGACCCACTAAGAATTATACTCTTCTAGAGTATGCTCGATTAAAATAAAATCCTATTAAAGATTACAAACACATTGCTAGATGTGACCTAGTTAAGGGATTTCCCTCAGATATGTTAAGATCTTTACCTTGTTAGAGGTGACCTTGTTAAAGGGTTTCAAACACTCAATTAGAATGTCACCTTACTAGAGGGTTCTACAAATAAGACTGTTAAGTCCACTCGGTTAAGAGATTTTCTATCACTTCACAAAATAATAGTAATAAAAATATATCTGCAACTTTGTATCTAAAAATGCTAAAGAAGATTCTTATTTGCTCAATACAATCTAGTCATAGGACTTATCTTGTCCCTCTGTTGGGCTCTATACTCTATTAATCAAATGGGTCTTCAAGCTTCTATGCTTAGTAATCACTATGTAGCATCCTTGTGCTTACACTTACCCGTATGCATTGTTTATCAACAGTTCCTTATTTATAAACAATTTGCTAACTGCTTAATCTCCTTGATCACATATCCCATGATCAATCACAGCTATCAAATCTTCAAACTTGACCAGGTTCAATGTATCCTTTGATCTAAAAATGTTTTACCTCACCTTGGAACTTGTGCTAAGGTATTGCGGTTCAATCTGAGTTGTAGATCTTTTTGCCGATCTTCCATTGCCATAGATTCTTTAACAAACTTCATGCACAACATACCAATCATTTAATCAATTCTAGCTCATCAGCTTCCTTCATTAAATAACACTTTTAATCATTTAATGCATTCTGTTATAGCTCAGTTGCAACTCAGCAAATACTAAACTTCAATCGGTAGACATTCCGCCTTCATTAACCGATAGTGATAACCTTAGGGTTTACCGAATTGGTTCTTTGCTCGGTAACATAGTATAGTATTAACCTTACAATCAACAACATATGTAGGATATCAAAACAATCTAAACATCATGATCTCATCATTGTCTAACTCGGTAATAGTTGCCCATTGAATAACTTATTTCTCCCCTTATTCATCATAATTTTTTTGTGTCTTTTACCGACATCTTTATACTCATCAAATCATACTTCTTAAGATATGGCAACATCATACTGAATTAGAAAATTAATTTCTTGACATCAATGACAAAATAATAGTATTAAGACAGTAAACATCCTTAATTAGTTATATCCATAATCATCAACAACCTTCTCAATATCCTTATTGAAATGCCAACAATTTCCCCCTTTGGCATTGATGGCAAAACCAATTTATTTGACGTAATTGATTCGGATTGCTATGAGATTCTAAAATGCTCCCCCCTGTCATCAGACTTCTTCCCCATACAATAGTCTTCTCCCCCTTTGACAAAAATGCCAAAAAGTAAAAGAACTAAAACATGATTTCTTCCACTGAGAAGCGAATTCCTTGCTGTTATGTGTCAACTTAGTCTCGGTCAGAGCATTATGTCTTCAATTCCTATTCCTTGTATTTTTTTTCTGCACACCGTTAGAAAATCTCCTAAAGTGTGTAAATAAGCATCAATCCACACATAATATTTTTTAGATTCATCGAATTAATGCTTTCACCGAACTCGATCAGTGAGTAGAAGATAGGGATAGGACCCCTAACTTACTTCTAAGATACTCAAAAGTGTCCCTTGGTAGTGTCTTGGTGAAGATATCTGCTATTTGTTCCTTTGTGCTAACATACTCCAACACCACTTTCTTCTCTTGAACTTCTTCTCTAAGATAATGATATTTGATAGAGATGTGCTTTGTCTTAGAGTGCATAACAGGATTCTTTGAAATGTTAATGGCACTAGTATTGTCATAGAATATAGTTACTCACTCGGTAAATTTCTCATTTATACCTTCCAACAGTTGTTTGATCCATTCTATATTAGTACAATTCAATGCTACAGCAACATATTCAGCTTCTACTGTTGACTATGAAACACATCCTTGTTTCTTGCTAAGCCAACTCACTAGTCTTTCTCCTAAAAAGAAAGCTCCACCACTTGTGCTTTTCCTGTCATCTATGTTGCCTGCCCAATCAGCATCAGTATAAACTTTTAAATCAAAGTCATTTGCTTTTTGATATACTAAGCCATAATCCTCAGTACCTTTCTAGTATCTGAAAATTCTCTTGATTGCTATCATGTGTGTTTCCTTGAGATCTGCAGAAAATCTTGCAACTATACCTACTGCATGTGCTATGTCTAATCTGTTGTGAACAACATATTGTAGCTTTCCAATCATGGATCGGTAAAGTGTCTCATCAATAGATGCAGATTCATCATTCTTTGATAATTTACAGTTGGTAGTCATAGGAGTACTTACTGGTTTTGAGTCCTCCATTCCAAATTTCTTCAAGATTTCCTTTATGTACTTGGATTGAGTAATGAAAATCTCATCTTTCATTTGTAGTATCTGTAAACCTATTAAATACTTTATCTCACTGACTAATGACATCTCAAATTCTTTTCTCATTTCATTTCCAAAGTTCTTCCATAAAGTGTCATTTCCACAAAAGATAATATCATCAACAAATATGGCTGAGATCAGTATTCCATTTTCATCATTCTTCATGTACATATTATTGTTTTCACTTGATCTTATAAACCCAATCTTGATCAAATAAGAGTGCAATCTCTCATACCATGCTCTAGGTGCTTGTTTCAAACCATATAATGCTTTGTTCAATTTACATACCTGATCTTTATTCTTGTCTTCAACAAATCCTTCTGGTTGTTCAATATAAACTTCTTCTTCTAATATACCATTCAAAAATATAGATTTGACATCCATTTGATATACTTTGAAATTTTTGAGAGCAACATATGCCAACAATGTTCTTACTCCTTCAAGTCTTTCCACAGGTGCAAAAGTCTCACCATAATCAATTCCCTCTTCTTGAGCATATCCTTTGCAAACTAGTCTTGCTTTATTTCGAATGACCTCTCCTTTTTCATTCAGCTTGTTTCTAAAAATCCACTTTGTACCGATCACATTTTTGTCCTTCCGTCTTGGGACCAGTGTCCATGTGTCATTCTTCTTGATTTGATCAATCTCTTCTGTCATGGCATTTATCCAATCTTCACTATTAAATACCTCTTTCACTATCCTTGGTTCAAATTCAGATATCAGACATGTGTTTTGTCTCAGTTTGTTTCTTGTCATCACTGGATCATCCTTATCTCCTATAATCTAACTTGATGCATGATTCCTTCTGACATACTTGGCTAACACAGGCTCGGTAGGCTCTGTATGATCTTCTTCATCACTCGGTAACTAGACATTCTCTTCATTTCCTTCAGCAGTTTTCTTGGTAGGACTTCTCGGTTGAACATATACAAATCCTTCATAATCTTCTGGTTCTTTAGAATTTCCTTCATCATTTCTTTCTGCAAATTCATCAATTTTCACATTTGCACTTTCTACTATTTTGTTAGAGGATTTGATCAGATATTTAAATGCTTTACTTTTAGAAGAATAACCAAGAAATTTTCCTTCTTCACTTTTCTGATCAAACTTTCCATTTCTATCATCTTTGTGTACATAGCATCTTTGTACTTGGTTTAGGGTGTAAATTGCAGTGCTGATTGCTTCTCTCCAAAATATTTGAGGTACCTTCTTTTCTATCATCAAGGTTCTTGCACAATCCATAATTGATCTGTTTCTTCTCTTAGCTATCCCATTTTGTTGTGGAGTTCTCGGTGTAGAGACTTGTCTTTTTATACCATGATCATTGCAGAATAAGTTAAACTCATCAGAGGTAAACTATCCTCCTCTATCTGATCTAAGACATTTCAGTTGTCTTCCTGTTTCATTTTCAACTCTTTCCTTGTACCATTTAAACATTTGAAAAGCTTCTGATTTTTCTTTTAAAAACATTACTGACATCATCCTTGAGTAATCATCCACAAATAATATGAAGTACTTATCACCATAATAACTTTGAACTTTCATAGCACCACAAAGATCAGTGTGCACACGATCTAAAATTCCCTTACAAGTGTAGGACTTGTACTGCTTGATCGTGTCATCTTACCCATTTGACATCCTCGACAACATAGCATTCTTAGGTTTTTCCAAACTCGGTAGACCTCTTACTCGGTGCTTCTTACTTATTTTGATCAGATTATCAAAATTTAGATGACAAAACCTTTTATGCCATAACCAAGTATCATCTATCTTTGCATAAAGACAATTATTCCAAGTTGAGTCAAGGTGAAATGTGTTACCTTTTGTTTGAGTCCCGGTAGTAGCTAACTTTCCGTGCTTGTCTTGAACTTTGACAATTCCTTTCTAAAATTCTATTCGGTAACTTGTGTTGTTTAGCTGTGCTACACTCAACAAATTATATTTCAACCCTTCAACCCAATAAACATCATTACATTTAGCATTGTCAAGAAGTGTTATGGATCTTTTACCTTTTACCAGACATGGTGCATCATTACCAAATCTTACATAACCTCCATCATAATCTTCTAGCATAACAAACTTGTGTTTATCACCTGTCATGTGATGTGAGCATCCACTATCTATGATCCAAGAATCATTTTTGTTTATGTGAGATATTAGGGCTTTTTCTTCATACCTTTCTTCATCCGATCCACCTTTGATAGCCACATAAACAACTTCCTCTGTATCAGTTTCATCTGATTTATCATCATTAGATTCCTCATCAGCTATTAGGCATGACTTTTTATCTCTTCTTCTGAAGTATTGGTATCCTCTGTAATGATTATTTTTCTTTTTGTCATCTCGGTAATCTCTCTTTTCAGTAGAATATTTGTAAGGACATTTAGAAGCCATATGTTCTATCTTATCACAATTGAAACATTTTAAAGGCAACTTTCCTTTGTACTTACCTTTTCCTCTTGATAGCCTTCTGGCTAATAGTGCTTCAAACTCTTCTTGCTTTCTGATTTCTTCATAAATTTTGTGTACCTCCACCATGTTTTTGTGAAATCTTTCACTTGCTCCACTGTGATTCCCTTCAGAGTACTTATACTTTCTATCATTGTAATTATCAGATTCATCAAGATGAAAAGAACTAAATGCAGACTCAATTTTATTTATCGAAGACCCATTGTTATCAAAGTTACTTAACTCAAATGCATGTAGCTTACCAATAGTAGCATCCAAAGAAACTAGCATATTGGGTACAGATCTCAATTCATTGATTGTAGAGACTCGGATTGCATAAGCTAGTAGAAGGGCTCTTAATAACTTACTTGTGACATCCTTATCTTCAATGGTTCCTCCTGCTCCTTTGATTTGATTGACAATCTCCTTTAACCTTGTACTGTACTGGGTTATGTTTTCACCTTGATTTATTCTCATGGATTCAAGTTGTCCTCTTAGACTATCCACTTTTGCTCTTTGAACATGTTCATCACTGCCATACACAGATATGAGCTTGTCCCACATTGCCTTGGCATCATTGTAACCTTCTAGATCATTAAACTCTAAGTCGGTCAATGCAGATGTTATTTCAATCATCGCTTGAATATGTTCTTGCTTTGCCTTTATCTCTTCCATTGTCAATGGATAGGTGCTCGATGCAATGAAATCATTCTCTAGATAATATACAACATATTCTCCAACTCCTGATAGGTGCAGCTTCATCCTTTTCTGCCATGTAGAGAAGCTTCACTTGTTCAGCTTCGGTGCATCCCTCTTATACATCTTTGGATCTTTTCCTCAAGTACCTTTAAACTTTTTCTTCTGGAGTCCAAAGATCTGATACCAATTGATAGTTCTGATACTAATTGTTAAGTACAGATGCCAAGCTAACAAGATGACATGGGGGGTGAATCATACAATCTTAATCTTCAGTATATTCAACAAATTCAACCTCGGTAGCTTAAACAGATATATGTAATCAAAACTGTAAAACATGCAACCTTAAGAACACATAAACATAACAACACTCATAACACCAGATTTAATGCGGAAACCCAAATAGGGAAAAACCACTATGGGATTTCGGACCCACTAGGAAATATACTCTTCTAGAGTATGCTCAGTTAAAAGCAAATCCTATTAAAGATTACAAACACATTGCTAGATGTGACCTGGTTAAGGGATTACCCTCAGATCTGTTAGGATCTTCACCTTGTTAGAGGTGACCTTGTTAAAGGGTTTCAAACACTCAATCAGAATATCACCTTGCTAGAGGGTTTTACAAATAAGACTGTTAAGTCCACTCAGTTAAGAGATTTTTTGTCACTTCACAAAATAACAGTAATAAAAATATATCTGCAACTTTGCATCTAAAAATGCTAAAGCAGATTCTTATTTGCTCAATACAATCTAGTCATAGGACTTATCTTGTCCATCTACTGGGCTCTATACTCTATTAATCAAACAGGTCTTCAAGCTTCTGTGCTCGGTAATCACTATGTAGCATCCCTGTGCTTACACTTGCCCGCGTGCATTGTTTATCAATAGTTCCTTATTTATAAACAATTTGCTAACCGCTTAATCTCCTTGATCACATATCCCATGATCAATCATAGCCATCAGATCTTCAAACTTGACCAAGTTCAATGTATCCTTCGATCTGAAAAAGTTTTACCTCGCCTTGTAACTTGCATACATTTCTTGGAACTTGTGCTAAGGTATTGCGGTTCAATCTGAGTTGTAGATCTTTCTATCGATCTTCCATTGCCATAGATTCTTTAACAAACTTCATGCATGACATACCAATCATTTAATCAATTCCAGCTCATCAACTTCCTTCATTAAATAACACTTTTAATCATTTAATGCATTCTGTTACAACTCTGTTGTAACTCGGTAAATACTAAACTTCACTCGGTAGACATTCCGCCTTCATTAACCAATAGCGATAACCTTAGGGTTTACCGACTAGGTTCTTTGCTTGGTAACATAGTATAGTATTAACCTTACAATCAACAACATATGTAGGATATCAAAACAATCTAAACATCATGATCTCATCATTGTCTAACTCGGTAATAGTTGCCCATTGAATAACTTATTTCTCCCCTTATTCATCACAATCTTTCTGTGTCTTTTACCAACATCTTTATACTCATCAAATCATACTTCTTAAGATATGGCAACATCATACTGAATTAGAAAATCAATTTCTTGACATCAATGAAAACATAATAATACTAAGACAGTAAACATCCTTAATCAGTTATATCCATAATCATCAACAACCTTCTCAATATCCTTATTGAAATGCCAACATTTCCATGATACCTTTCACCTTTGCAGGATCAACCTCTATGCCTCTATGCAAAACAATGAAGCCTGGCAGTTTCCCCGATGTAACACCCTAAAAATGGTCACCTAAACCATGGGCCCCTAATCTTGACTACATCACCAAGGTCCTAGCCAAAGGCAATTAAATCAACCTTGAGCACCTAATTAATTAATTCTTAAATCATTAATGTTACATGGCGAATTAATCACTCTATATTAATTAAATATTTATTTAATTAATTAAATAATTTTGATCAATTATTCTATTTATTTAATTAAATATCCTAGCATATTTAATTAATAAATCAATTTGCCATTTAAATCACAAAAAAAAGGAATTAATTTAAAGAAAAAGAGGAATTAATTTACAAAAAGAGATTAAGCACAAAAGGGTAATTAATCTGCAAAAGAAAGAGTTAAATTGAAAAGAAAAGAAAAGAATTAAATTGGAAGAAGAAATCAAACTTAAGATATTTCTTTTTCTAAAATTGAGATAACTTGAGAAATTTCAGAAAAGGAATTAAATTGAATTAAACATTTTCACTAAAATTAAAAGCAATTAAATTGAATTAATCATTTTCTCTAAAATTAAAACTCAATTTTTTTCTTGAGGAAAGAGGTTCAGTTGCGTTGAAAGGGATTTTTCTAAATAAAAATCTTGAGCAAATTAAAGAAAAGTGCATGGAATCACCTATTTTTATCTCAAGTGCATGGAATCAACTAATTTTATCTCCAATGCAAACTCGGACTTATAATTTGGATGCATTCAATCAAGCTATAATTGGAATCTATCTCAAGATTAACTTAATCTAATCTCTCAATTATTTCAATTAACTTGGATTATGCTTTTTTCTGGAGGAATCTCAAGCACTCATTGTTAATCGATCTTGACCATTGGTCTCTCTTTAGAGTCTCTATAAATTCAGCCTTCATCTCTCATTCAAGACACCCTGGAGATTTATTGTTATTGTGCATTTTTTGCTCTAGAGTCATTGAAGATATTGTGCTTTGAGATTATTGCATCTTAGCTTAGCTTTTTGCATATTTAGTTTATGTAGACTAGGAAATTGAGGATTCATCAAAACAAATAACAATTAGGACAACCACAAAACCTAAAAATGCAATGAAAACAATCCTAATCTAATCAATGAAAACATGAAGACAAGACATTCAAAATGAAATCAAAGCAAACCAAATGCAGATATCTCCTTCATGTGGCTCCATTGTTCTTCTTTCACCTTCCAATTTGATGTTGTTCTCACCTACAAAGTGCATTTGCAAGTGGAAAGCAAGTTGTTGATGAAATTTGTAGCATAAGGTTACTCAAAAATGTGATTGATCAATTGACAAAGGAATTCATCCAATTTATAGACAAATTGGAGAGGAGACAAGATTAGTATGAAATTGATATTTTAGGCAATTGATTTCAAAAATGGCAAAATTGAGTTGAAGGACAAGGATCAATGATGAATCGATCACAAAATGACAAAATTGACAAGAGGACAAAACCCTAATCCTATCATCGATTAGGATTGAAGATGTCCAAAATGATGATAAATGAGCACGCACATTGATGCGATAGGATAAGATCGACCAAAATCATGACTGAAGATTGTTATCGATGAGACCAAATTTGAAAGCGAGAAAAATGAAGAATGCAGAAGAAGGACTCAATGCTCGCAAATGATAAAGAACAAGTGCGCAACATAGAAGAAATGTTAATGCGATGCAAGAACCCTAAAATAAGGCAATGCGCCAATGTTAAAGTATGACTCCACAAGCGTTGACCATTTTTAGATGTCTACATTTTACCCCTCTTTGAGACAATGTGATTCTAAGCGTTGTTTCAAAGAACAATAATGAAAATGCCCCAGACAATAACAATGACATATGCATGCCCCCTCGAGGAATTGGCCGGAAAAATCTAGAAAAGAGGCCAAGTGATTGATAAGAATGACAGAAGAGGATAGGTTCGAACGGACTGCCAAGATTGACAGAAGAAATGTTAGTAAGAAGAAATTAGATAGAGGACAGTTAGAGATGAAGGAAAACTTGCTTTCACAAATGCACATAAGTAGGTGAGAACCTTTATTTATTGTAGCAAAGCAGATGTAGAGCATCATGGCATTGAAGGCCAGAGCTGGAACACAACCCCTTTTGCAAAAGACAGACACATCGCACACAAGGAATGAGTGAAGCATCCTAGGGTGCATACATCAAGGGTCAAGGTATGTGCGGCGTTCACAAAGAGAACATACTTATCACAGATACCCAATGATATAGTTGCCCCAGTTTGCGACAAACATTCCACAAACAACAAACACAAGAAAAAAAAGGAAAGGGACCATGAACCATCTCGGTCACTCTAAATCACTCAGTGACATCATCGAGCAACATAGAAACATGATCGAAGCCAAAGATAAATCAGTAAAAAGATAAGACTCACAAATTCAACCAAGTCAAACAAACAGTCTGATCGTCATTGTCAAAAGTGGAAAACAAGAATGATCATGGTGTCTGGTTTTAGGGAATGCGGTACCCCGTCTAAGACAGGACATAGTCTGGTTTCGAGTATACCACACCCTATATAAGACCCATGATAATAGTAACAAGGACAAATGATATTGATGTTGATTAATTGATATGACCATTTTGATCAGTTTGAATGTCTGGTTTGATTGAAAAGTTCATCTGTTAATGCATGATTTCAGTAAAGCGCAGTGTTGTAACATGTTATCTGTTTGTTGTCTACACAAATGTTTGATCGATTGTCGTTGGATGTATGCTCAGCGATCTGTCTATGCATAGAGGGGATATTTATGGACAAAATGCAAAATGCTTGTTTTTGGATTTGAATGTTTTGAAAAAAAAATTGTTTTTGTTTTTTCAAGTTTTTACAATTTTTTTGTTCGTTTTTGTTTTTCAGGACTTTATTTGACTTTTTAGGGATTTTTTCAAGACATTATTTGATTTTTTAGGGATTTTTTCAAGACATTATGCGATTTCAAAGCTCTAGTAATTGATCATGACAAGGGGTGCGCACCCAATGAACATTTGAAAGATATATACAGCGATCAGGACCGAAACATATGTACAAGGACTGGAAACCTGAGTATACAAGACAACGATGTTGACCAATCACAAGCTTGGAATAGAACATTGGGTCAGGGCAAGGATAAGCACGATAAACCTGCGGGGGGAAAGTATAGCTAGGGTTCATGATAGATGACGGAGCAATAATCTTTTACACATGGTGCCTGTTTGCCAGGTTTTCACCATGGTACTTGCCCAAAATGCCTGTTTGCCAGGTTTTCACTAGAGGGCGAATTATTTTTCTTTACTTTTGTAATTTTTTTCACCTTTTTTCTTTTATTTGATTGATTTTTTTTTGTATTTTTTTCAGCTTTTTTTATTTTTTTGTATTTTTTTCAGGATCATATTTGAAGAACTGCTGATAGAAAAACTATGCCCAGTACTTGCGAAGGTGCATGCTATTTGTAGGATCTGACAAAGGTTCACCATCTGGGGTTGCAAACTGATATGCCCTTGAGCCATAGGCTGCAGTAACTATGAAAGGTCCAACCCAATTAGGCTCAAATTTTCCTTTGATGATGTCATTAGATTGTGTATTCTTGGGGTTTGCCTTTAAAACTAGATCTCCCACTTCGAAGTGTCACCCTTTGACCTTCTTATTATAA
Organism: Cryptomeria japonica; assembly: GCF_030272615.1. NCBI lineage: Eukaryota > Viridiplantae > Streptophyta > Pinopsida > Cupressales > Cupressaceae > Cryptomeria > Cryptomeria japonica. The sequence goes on along the minus strand of NC_081414.1, from coordinate 381,905,323 downwards.
GAGTGACGGAGATGGTTTTGATATGCTTGCAAATGTGTCAGTGTTGTCTAACGTTTCTCATCTAACATCTCAAGCTAATGCAACCTAGAGACTTTTTGCATCTCATCATCAATCAAATGTTGCAGGGAAACACGCAAAGAGGGAATTTCCACTTCCAAGGGTAAAATGGCTTCCGCACCATACACCAAGGAATAAGGTGTTGCGCCAGTAGGTGTGCGGATGGAAGTGCGATAAGCCCATAGTACTGGATTCAACTGTACATGCCAATCTCGACCGACATCATTGACCACCTTTTTCAGGATCTTAATAATGGTTTTATTTGATGCTTCGGCTTGACCATTACCCTGTGGATAGTAAGGACTAGAGAAATGGTGTTGGATGTGAAACTTTTCACAGAGTTCCTTGACATCTTTGTTCTTGAATGGATGGCCATTATCTGTGACTATTGCAAGAGGAACCCCATATCTGCATATGATATAATTCAATAGGAATTTTGAAATTTGCACACCAGTGATATAGGTCATAGGGATAGTCTCAATCCATTTTGTAAAGTACTCTGTGGCTATAATGATGAACTTGTGTCCATTTGTAGATATCGGGTGAATCTTACCAATAAAATCCAATCCCCATTGAGGAAAGGGCCATGGAGATATGACAGAATGAAGTTCTTGGGCTGGCGCATGAATGTAATTTCTGTGTATTTGACATTTGTAGCATTTTTTGACAAAATCATGAGCATCCTTTTCCATGGTGGGCCAATAATACCCAACACGAATCAACATTTTAGCCAGACTCAGACCATTGAAATCGCCCCCACATATACCATCATGAACTTCATGTAAAGCCATTTGTGCTTCGTCAGAATCCAAACACCTGAGGAGGGTATGGTCAAAGGAATGATGGTAAAGAGTGTCAATGATGATGACATATTTGATAGTTTGGCGTATGAAGGCTCAGCGTTGGTTAGAGGAAAGGTTAGGTGGTAAAGTTTGGGATTTCAAATATTGATAGATGTCGTACCATGGGGAATTAGGACCAACAAGAACACACATCACATTTGCTGTTGAAATTTCAAAAGAAGGGACAAGCAACTGTTCAACCAAAAATTCACATTTGTCCATATTGTGGGGCATATTTAACATGGAAGCAATAGTTGCCATAGCATATGCTGACTTGTTTTGTATTCTTGGAACTTGACTAAAATGGATATTAGTAAATTTTGTCTTGAAGAAATCCACCATATGCTTGTAGGGAAGAAGCTTTTCATCCTTCATTTCATAGTCATCATTCACTTGATGGATGACTAACTGGGAATCTCCATAGACTTGCAAATGTGTAATGTTCCAGTGGATTGCTACTCGGAGTCCTGTGACCAAAGCTTCGTATTCTGCAATATTATTGGTGCAATGGAAAGTTATTCTGTAGGATTTGGGAATAGCATCACCTTGAGGGGTGACAAACAATATACCTGCTCTGGACCCAAATTTGGTATGGGATCCATCAAAATATAATTTCCATTCATTAGAAGATGTGAGAGCAAAGGCTGATTCATCTGGAAAATCCGTCAACATTGGATGATCATCATGAATAGGTGCCTCTGCAAGTTGATCCACTATGATTTGTCCTTTTATTGCCTTTCTCTCAATGTACTCAATATCAAACTCACTCAGGATCATAACCCACTTTGCTAGGTGACCTATCAAAGCTACCCTGCTAAGCAAGTATTTCAAGGGGTCAATTTTTGCAACTAGCAATGTCTGATGATTTAACATATAGTGTCGAAGCTTCTGTGTTGCAAATACCACTGCTAAACATGCCTGTTCAATAGTTGAATAATTCAACTCATAGCCTACTAGTGTCTGACTGATATAATAAATAGCCCTTTCTTTTCCTTTCTCATCTTGTTTGGCTAAGAGAACTCCCAGTGCCATTTCAGTTGTAGAGATATACAATATGAATGGCTTCCCTTCTATAGGAGGCATTAGAATAGGTGGCGACAACAGATAATCCTTGAGAGTTTGAAATGCTGATTGACATTGCTCAGTCCATTTAAAAGTGACACCTTTATGCAATAAATGCTGGAAGGGATGACATTTGTCTGCCAATTGAGCTATAAACCAACGGATTGACTGTAACTTTCCTTGTAGACTTCTTAGTTGACGGAGATTGGAAGGAGGAGGCATATCCATTATTGCTTTAACTTTTTGGGGGTCTACTTTGATGCCTCTGTGAGAAACAATGTACCCTAATAATTTGTTGGCTGTGACACCAAAGACACATTTCTTTGGGTTGAGTCTGAGCTTGTAGGTTTCCATTCGATCAAATATTGGGCCAAGGATGGCTAGATGACTATCTCTTGTGACAGATTTGCATAATAGGTCATCAACATATTCTTCCATCAAAGTATGCATAAAATCATGGAAAATTGTCATCATAGCTCTTTGATATGTTGCGCCAGCATTTTTAAGACCAAAAGGGCATCACATTCCAGCAGTAGGTACCCCAAGCACATGTGAATGCAGTCTTATGTTGATCTTCAAAAGCAATGCAAATTTGATTATATCCAGAAAAACCATCCATCAATGATAGCATCTCATATCCAGCAATCATGTCAACTATGATGTCGATATTCGGCAATGGAAAGTCATATTTAGGGCATGCTTTATTAAGATCCCTAAAATCCTTATAGATTCTGATGCCCCCAGTTACTTTTCTAACTGGTACCAAATTTGAAATCCAGTCTGCATAATCAATGGGTCTGATAAAGCCCACATCTAATAATTTTTTTAGTTCTACCTTGACCAAGAGAGCCACTTGGGGATGCATCTTTCTGAGTTTTTGTTTGATGGGCTTGGCATCTGATTTTAATGGCAAGTGATGAAGGACTAATTCTGGATCAAGGTCGGGCATATCTGCATAAGACCATGCAAAACTGATCTTCTTCTCAAGAAAGAAATTGGCAAAATCTATCTTTTCCTATTTTGATAAAGAAGTAGCAAAATGAATGACCTTAGGGTTGTCAAGTGTACCCAAATTTATCTCTTTGGTCATTTCCACAAGCAATGTTGACTTATCCTGACTTGATAGGGATATGTCCAATCTTCCACCTTTGGGCACCCCAGAGAGGTTTTCACCCGCAGGTACGTCTTGTATTTTTACTTTTTCATGGTCAGAGAGTGCCTTGTGGTTTTCACTCAAAGACCCATTCTTTTGATTTTTTACTTTTTCTTTTTCTTTTTCATTTTTATGACTAGAAGATGGAGTTGACTCCCCAAAATATGCTGTGGAATCTAGATCAATAGTAAATCCTGCCTTATGATCACCTTGTGTTATGCCTTCTCGTAGTCCAATAAATTCAGCAATTGCTTTGTCATTTTGAAAACAATCTAATGTGAGTGGTTCTTGTTGGTCATGTTGGATAAGCTGAGGATAGACAAGGGGCATGTCATCATAGGTTTTAAGGAGAGAGAGGGTCGAGATGGTAAAGATGTAAACGTCCATGTTGTCACTGTCTGAACTACTCGTATTTGATTCAGAGCTTGGGTCCCAGAATGACTCTATCTAAGCATTAGGACATGTCTTAGGTGGGCAAATTATTTCATGTTTATCTTCCATGGGTAAATCATCAGGGTCAAGGAAAACATTGTCAAGGGCATAGGAGCTAGAAGAAAAGGAACTCCACTCCCATTCATTGGAATTAGTTTCAGGTCGAGTATCCTTAGGTGTCCTTTCATCATCAGAGTCATGCCCCTTTCTACACATGGTCACTTTGGTAGATGCGGGTCTAATTCACAATGGTACAAAACCTAACCCTAAAGTTGGAGGTCGCATCTTGGGTATAATAGGTTCTAGTCTTCCTTTCTTGTCGGGACCCAAGCCACTGCAGCCATCATATCCCTTTTTCTGCAACATAGTAAACCCTTTTCCGTATCACTCCACTAGCAACCTGATAGGTGGTGTCTCATTTGGATCCTTATAAAGCCAATCTATGACATCATCATCCAAAGTTTCCTTGTCAAGTTCACCCCATCTTGTAAATGTAGTGGGGGGCTGATATTGAATGACTATCTTAGGTTCCTTTTGCAACAAATGTGGTTTGCCATGTGATTTTGGAGATATTGGTAAATTCCCAATTAGGAATGTTTGAGCCATTGAATACTCTCCGCATCCTTGGTCCTCTATCTTCAATTTTCCTTTGACATCATCTAACAACTCATTAGGATCCACATAATTATGTGAGTGGGCCTCTCTATTAACTGGGACTTGCTGCTGCGGGGAATCCTTTAGATTGGCACAAAATTGAAATGGATTACGATCTCCTGGAATTGTTATCTCAGTCCCATTGTAAGGATATTTTAAACACTGATGATAAGTAGATGGAACTGCTTTCATTGAGTGGATCCATGGACGGCCAAGAATCATATTGTAAGGGAGATCGAGGTCTAGGACTTGCAGGAAAGTGTTTTCTATCACTGGACTGACTCTGATAGGCAATGAAATTACCCCTTTAGATGGATGCTCATCATCATCATATGCTTTGATTGTAATTCTTTTGGAAGAATCAATGTCATTTTTTGTATAACCAAGACCAATGACTACCCTCAAGGTACAGATGTTAAGACCAGCTCCGCCATCTATCAAGACTCGTCAGATTTTGCAATTATGGACAAAGACTTCGAGATGTAAAGGATCATTATGATGGAGCTTATCAGGAGAAATATCGTTATCAGAAAAGGTGACGTGTTGGAAAACAACTAGATGTCCAATTCGGGCTTGAAACTGGTCAACATCAATGTCTGTCAGGACAGTGGACTTAGTTAAAGCTTTATCTAGGATTGCGCGATGCATAGGGGACATTTTCAACAGCTCAAGAATTGATATTTGTGCAGGTGTCTTCCCCAGATGATCTAGGAGATTATACTGACTCGTAGGAGTTGATTTGGGAGGGATTGTAGGAACTCCTTTCAGGACTATTTTGGATCGACGAGTGGTGACTGCGCAAGAAGGATCTTGTCCCTTCATTTTTATGGTAGAAACATACTCATTTGATGCTCGAAAATAATTGATGACATTCTTATAACCAATTTTTGCATAATTAAGATTCGTTGTTTGGGTAGAGTTTGAAGAAGATGCTTTACCCTTGTCATGATCAAGCAAAGGAGTTTTGAAAATTGTATGATCAGTGTTAGTGGTCGCGTTGGGCGGGTCTACCTCAATTACTCCTTGATCTAACAAGTCTTGAATCATATGTTTCAATTGAAAACACGATGCGGTTTTATGTCCTTTTGACCGATGGTATTCACAATATGCATTATCATTCCACCAATGCGGCTTTACTAATGGTTCTTCCTTGATATCTAGTAACTTGATAAAATTTGCTTGTATTAATTGTTTCATTACTAACTCAATAGGCTCTCCCAATGTCGTAAACAATCGAGGAGGCCCATCAATTGATCTGAAAGGTTTTCGTTGCTGGTTTTGTTGCTGACCTTGTTGTTGATTATATTGTTGAGTATATTGTTGCTATTGCAGCTACATGGCTTGCTGGTGTTTGATTTTATTCCATAGCTGACATATTAGGAGCACTCAATTTCTTTATTGTGAACGTAGGTTGATTTGCATTCACCGCTCTTGCGTCGACAACTCCATCATTAGTGACATTCTTGTTTTTGTACCAAAATCTATTTCTGTCCCCTGAATTATTTGTGTTGTCACTATCTTTGTTGAGCTTAATGAGCCCCTTAGCTACAAGAGCATTTTCAATGTTCATCCCTTTCTTAATGAGCTTCTCAATGGTACTGGGACTTTTCAATTTGAGTTCATACATCATTTCTGGGACCAAATTTTGAATAAATAAGTTCACTTGTTATTCTTCAGGTATATCTAGGGAAGAACGACTATACAAGTTCGCCATCTTTGTAAGAAAGTCACTAATGGTTCACCTTGTTTTTGCTTTGTGTTGCATAAATCTGACATGGTCACTTCGATGTCAATGTTGAATGCGAAGTGGGATATAAACTTTTGAGCCAATTCCGGCCATGTCTTTATGTTCCATGGAAAATGTGAATACCAATCCATGGCTTGTCCTGTGAGACTTCGCGTGAATAAGTGCATCAAATATGTTTCCTCATAGCTCACTTTAGTACATGCTGTGAAAAATGCTCGTATATGGTCTTTTGGGTTGCCTGTCCCTTTATATTTCTCAAAATGAGGTGCCTCAAAGAGCTTAGGAAAGGGAGGTATGCACAAGCTCTTGTCAAATGGATTAGGACATAAATCTTGATTAGGGTATAATTTCTTTGCCTCTTTGGTTTGCAATGCTTTGATTTGTCGTTGCAACTTCTCAAGCTATTGCACCACTATGTCAGATATCGAAGATTTTGGAAGTTCATCATTCATTCTTGGGTATACTCTTTGTCGATACATCGTGTTCTCCATTGGCTATTGATGCTCTAAAATTGTTGTCTTTGGTGTTTCTGGCATATAAAGGTCTTGATACAGCTCTTGTTGCTGTGGTTGTGTCATGCCTTGACATTGACCCTGTTGCTGTTCTTCTTGTGGTGGGATCATTATTGGTAGCCTTGGTTGATATTGCAATTGAGGGTGTTGTTGATATTGTACGGACATCAATTGTGGTTGTGAAGTATGATAACTTGTTTGTCTTGGCACATATTGAGGCACATGTTGTTGTTGATGCTAATGAATCAGAATTTGCTGACTTTGTGCCAATTGTTGTTGTCCTGATGTAAATCCCATCATTTGCAAAAAACTTTGTTTGTGAGGTTTCTTTTGTTTCTCTTTTAGATGGGGTATGGCACTTGCATTGACTTGCTGTGTTGTTTGTCAAATCCACTGTGGTGGTTGCAAGTTTGAATTAACTAGTAATGGTGCAGAAGACACTGCAACATGTTGTTGAATGCGATATTGTTGTTGTTGTGCATTGCTTGTTTGCACATTCGATTGTGCCTTTTGTGTATTACTCAATTGTTGCAACATTTGTTGTTGGTGCAAACCACTACTTGTGGCTCTTTGTGTTGCCATTATCGAAGGATCTGTCACAATATTTTGCATAACAGGTACTTGAGTATTTGGCAAATATATTGAACTTAATGGGACATAGGAACTTTGTTGCATTGTGGAATTGTTTTGGACATTAGTAAGATCAAGCATTCCAGTTGTAAATCTTTCTTGCATCTTAGATTTTGATCCACTTGTAATTATCCGAGGAATCATTTCTTGTTGAGGGATAGATGTCACTATTTGTGTGGCCCTCATTTGATCTTGTGTTAAAGGTGTTGTATTAAATAATGGATTGTTTATTGTTTCAAATGGTGACTTTTGAGGAATAGTCACTGTCAACATTTTTGAAGCACGTTTACTCATCAAGGTGTGTTGGGTTTCTTGCTGCACATTTTCTTCATTTGGATGTGGAGAGAAACTTAACAAACTATCACCTTGTTGTTTTTGCACCTTAAGTTGCTCACTTGAGGAGGTGACATTACTCATCATGTCAAGATATTTTTGTGGGAACATCTTAAAGACCTTGTTCAAGAATTTATCCATCTTTTTTGTCAACTTCGGATCTTTAAGGAACATATCAACATCATCAGAAGCATCAGAATCTGATGAAGAATCTGGTAAAACATTTGGATTTATTTCTTGTTGAATGCCTTGATCTGAACCAAACCCTTGTGAAAGAGTTTGTTCCTCATGTAATGTTTGAATTTCATGTTGCAGGTTCAGTTGATTCCAGTCAAAAGGTGTGTTTTCCCTGGGTGTTGGTGGAACACTCCCATATCCCGATTTCATGGGTACAAACACTGGCTCATATAATGGAGGTGGTCCAAGTTGAACCATTCCATATGGTGGTAATGATGTGTTTGACGAACTTTCAATTTGTAATGATTGACGAGGTTGAAACTGTGAGTTTGATACGTTGTCAATGGGTTGATATGTTGGTTCGCCCATCTTCTTAGATTTTGACCTTGTTTCAATAGGCATGTCACTATGCAAATGCAATATTTTTTGGGATTTTTTTTATTTTAAAAGGATGATGTATGATATGCAACTAAATGCAACCTAAATAAATGAAAATGCAATCTATGGCAAGAATGCAACCTATGTTTTTGTTGTTTTTCAAGATTTGGACAAACTTTCTGGAATGCAAACCTAAAGACTCAACCTTGGGAAGTTGAAATGAAGACAAGACCTTAAAGGACAAAGGACCAAATGACAATAGGACAAATTGACAATGTCTCACCTATATGCTTCGATACTAAGCTAGGTTTGACAAAAAATGATATTAATAAAAGGACAAGTTTTAGACAAGGTCAAGACTTCTTAACAACAACTTAGGGTATCATCCAAAGTTTTGATTTTAAGTTTGACAAACCAAATTTTTGAGACTAAATGCAAGAAGGCAATGATTATGACAATGACTTATGATATGACAATGAAATGCAAACTTAGGGAAATGATTTTAAACCTAAGTGTAAAATGAGGACGCTTGCAATGAAAACGGACTAAAATGAAGAGAGATGACAATATGCCCTAGGACCTAAGTTAGACTATGCAAAACCTAGCCTAAAGTGACATGAATGTTGAGACAAAGTTTTTTATTTCAATGTGTTTGAAAGCCATGTTTTGAAAATGTTTTGAACTTTGTTGGATGAATGTTCTCTTTTTAAAACCTTGTTTAGACAATGTTTGGACTTGTTCGACAAATGATGTTTTGTGACAATTGTATAATTCAACTTTTGACAATCACAAAAGACAAGATGTTTGGACTTAGACCCAAGATAATCATGCTCATTCACAACAAATATTATGGCTGGCAAGGGCAATATCTGTTGAATCCTCTAACCATAAAATACAACACTCAGCTGGATAGCTAGACGCTTGGTAGCACTGGCTCCCCCTTACAATGCACTCACTTCTCAGGCATACCAAGCTTCGATTTCAAGGGGCATCACTTCCCAAGAACTTGCTATCTTTAACTAAGGAGTACATGAGAGGTGTCCTCGACATGCGCGTATCACAACGCCTGAGCCAACAAATAGAAGGATTTTGGCCTCTAAACAAAAGATTCTAGTAAGGGCATCTGTTCGGGTGGGTATTGACCTGGTGAGTAAATCGTCGCAATACCATTCCAGCACCCGTTGTCTGCAACTTTTGTTGCATCCACAATTATTTAGAGTGGTTCGGAAGACCTTGGCTTTAGCTCGTCACCATTTAGGGTCGTTCCCTCTCACCAATTCCTGTGCGAAGTGTCAGGCAGATCGGGAAGCAAGCCAAATTCTAAGGGTTAAAACATGCAATCAAATTGAAAACAAACAAAGCATGCATGGTGTTCATTATCCTTTAAGAAACGAAATGTGCAACTACTTTAAAAATTTGCAAGCAAGATGTTTTAATGTGAGTCTTTGACCGCGTCCTACATAAGATTCATTAGTAGTTGCATTTTTGTCTTCATCATACGTAACGCCAAGATGTTGCACAAAGAATTAGTACCAAGGAAAAACCCTAATGCAAGAAACAGATTGCAAACAAACAAACTTGCAAGAAAAACAACTAATTTTTACCCCCATTTCTGCCCTTACACAAGCATAGATCTCCTTAACACAGGCACAGATCTCCTTAACACAGGGGCAGATCCCTCCTACACAGGCGCAAATCCCTTCTACACAGGCGCAGAAGTGTCCAGAAAGCCCTGAGTTGCCCTTTTTCTTGGGTTTTCACATGCAAATAGCTCAAAAGGCACTCAAAACATGGTTAAATGGTTAGTTCATGTTGGGTTCACCAAAATGTAGACTAGGAAATTGAGGATTCATCAAAACAAATAACAATTAGGACAACCACAAAACCTAAAAATCCAATGAAAACAATCCAAATCTAATCAATGAAAACATGAAGACAAGACATTCAAAATGAAATCAAAGCAAACCAAATGCAGATATCTCCTTCATGTGGCTCCATTGTTCTTCTTTTACCTTCCAATTTGATGTTGTTCTCACCTACAAAGTGCATTTGCAAGTGGAAAGCAAGTTGTTGATGAAATTTGTAGCATAAGGTTACTCAAAAATGTGATTGATCGATTGACAAAGGAACTCATCCAATTTATAGACAAATTGGAGAGAGGACAAGATTAGCATGAAATTGATATTTTAGGAAATTGATTTCAAAAATGGCAAAATTGAGTTGAAGGAAGAAGGTTATGACACCTTCTATGTCATGAATTGTGACATATTGCCAATGCAAAGGTTAGAGGACTAAAAGCTTTATGACATCTTGCTATGCCAATAGTATGACGCATGATAAATTCATGCTTCCACTGAAACACAAAAATAGGGAGAGACTAGAGAGGAATTGATTAGGTGGAAATTGAATTGAGCAAATTAGAAAATGAGGTGGAAATTAGGAATTAGGAAAATTAGAAATGATGAAATAGAAAATTAGGTGAATTAATTAATAATTTTTCATTCATTAATTAATTCACAAAAAGAGGGGGAATTAATTAGCCAATTAAATAAATATTTAATTGTGACAAGAAGACTTAGGATAAATAAATAAATTATTTAACCTAGAGGGAAAATGACAAACAAGATTAAATGAATAAATCATAAAACCCTAGAAGATGAATTAGAAATGCAAGGATGACAATTAGGTCTTGACAAAAGATAATTGATGTAGGGTCGATTTGATCATGATTCTGACTGACAAAGGACCAGTGTTGATAAATGATTGAGATTGGGTGACAAAAATCAATGACAAATTGACCAAGATTGACAAGGAGATCAAATTGAAAAGCACTAATTGACATGATTAAAGAGGACAAGGATCAATGACGAATCGATCACAAAATGACAAAATTGGCAAGGACAAGGATCGATGACGAATCGATCACAAAATGATGAGATTGACAAGAGGACAAGGATCGATGATGAATCGATCGCCAAATGAAAAAATTGACAAGAGGACAAGGATCGATGACAAATTGATCGCAAAATGACAAAATTGACAAGAGGACAAGGATCAATGACAAATTGATCACAAAATGAGAAAATTGGCAAGGACAAGGATCGATGACGAATCAATCGCAAAATGACAAAATTGGCAAGGACAAGGATCGATGACGAATCAATCGCAAAATGACAAAATTGAAAAGAGGACAAAACTCTAATTCTATCATCGATTAGGATTGACGATGTCCAAAATGATGATAAATGAGCACGCACATTGATGCGACAAGATAAGATCAACCAAAATCATGACTGAAGATTGTTATCGACAAGACCAAATTCGAAAGCAAGAAAAATGAAGAATGCAGAAGAAGGACTCAATGCTCACAAATGATAAAGACCAAGTGTGCAATATAGAAGAAATGTTAATGGGACACAAGAACCCTAAAATAAGGCAATGCGCCAATGTTGAAGTATGACTCCGCAAGCGTTGACCATTTTTAGATGTCTACAGTTTAATCATGATTGCTTGAATTCATATAGCTTAATATTCATTCATTTAGCTTAATATTCATTCATCTACCTTAATATTCATTCATCTAGCTTTATCTTGCATACATTTAGCTTATTCTTGTGCTCACATAGATTAAATCTTTTGTCTTGGTGTAGTCTAGTCATTGGTATTGCTTAGACAAATCTGAGAGCAAGTCTATACTTGCATCTTTTAGAAGGCAATAGGTTGATTTGTTATGGTTTTTATATTCATGGTTATATTTGTCTAACCATGCATGCAATGACTTAATTGAAGTGTTGTGTCTTACAGCTTGCAGATTTTATCCACTTTCCACACACATTTTTGGTGCCCACTATGGGGCAGAAGACTACAATTTTTGGCTTCATAGATCAACTTATTTTTATTTTTCGGATTTTTTCCATACACTTACTGCTAAAAATCATACAATTTTTCACAGAGGCTCGAACGACAATCTAAAGGTCTTGTATGATCCATGGTGAATTATTGTATGTCTGGGTGAGAATTATCATACGATTTTCTGGTTTTTGGTATAATAACAGATTGCATTTTTAGGGTTGTTCTTATTAAATTTTGATGGTACTAATGCTAACCTTGGCTTGTTTTCTATCTGCCTGAGAGATTTTTTTACAACTTAACCAGTTTTTGCAGAACGTTTGTCAAAGAACACACCCATCGAAAAAAAACAATATGACTACTGATTCGTTGTTTTTGTAGGTTGCTTGAGGAGATTCAAGTGAATCGTGTATTCTTTAAATTCATTTTAGGCACTTAAATTTCTATGTAGTTAATAAATAAATTTGTCTTTTATGTTTTAAGAAAGATCTAAGAGGTGGGAGAGTATGCTCTTGTCTGCACAGACAATCAGAAATCTAGACCCTCAAAGATTTTTCTAAGTTTTGATATTTGTGTACCTTTAGCGGTCCTGTCACAGTGGGAAAAAGTAATCACCCTATGAGAATGACCCAAGTGAGTACAAATGGACCTGAGCATTCCAAATCACTATAATAAATAGGTCATTGGTGATTAAAGTCTCAGAGGATGGGATTATTTGATTTCTCTTTGAGATCTCTCATATTAGACATTTGGTAGGGCTTCACGGTCTCAATCATGTTTACGCGACTACAACTTGTTTCAATACCATGTCAGGCTATAGGCCTCATTCATTCTTGTGTGACTTCAAGGGGTAATTTGGAACAAAATTCCTTACTAAGAACTATAAGATAGAGGCTACTTGATTCACCTCTGAAAGGGAGATAATCTTTTTGCAATAGAGATAGTAACTCTCCCAAGATACTTGCCATTTCGTTCTCCCATTAGCATTTGTAGTCGGCTAATATGGTATAGAGAATCCATTGTGTCAGACTCAGTGGTCGTATTCTCATTAGCTATTGGGTGTGTACCTGAGTCTACAAGCAAAGGTTTTCTTCTCTCAGCCAACTTCCATAGGGTTAGCGTGTTGTGCTTGAAGTCATTATACATCTTGATTGTTTACTATGTTTTCATCCTTGAAATTGAAACTGAAATATTGAAACTAGAGAAAATAATCAAAACATCAAAAAAATTTGTGTCAGAAACTAGTCTTTGTCTAGTCCTCTGTTGTATGAATCTACTGTTTTTTCATCTGCATATACATCTATTGTCATATGAGTCTTCTTTTTTGTTGTTTGGTTATAGACCTATTGTAGTATGAGTCTGAATTCATCTTGTTAGTTTGTCATTTGGTCTTGTCACAATTGTCATCCTTGTCATAGAGGATTGTCGTCTGACCTTGAAACACTATCGTACGAGTAATCATTATCCTCATTAGATTTTCATCTAGAGAACCTTAAACTTTCATATGAGTATAGGCAGCAACTTGTACGAGAAACATCTTGTATCATCTGGAACTTGTTAAATTGTCGTCTGGGTCAGAATATCCTGTCATACAAATTTTTGATTTTGTCACTCTAGAAGTTGTTTGTTTGCATACTTTTCTAGAACTATCATACTTTCCTAATCGGTCTACAATGAGCATATATCTGGCCTTTTTCATCCTAATCATAAACAATCTTGATAGTGTACCCTTGTCTTTGTGTTGCACCATTTTGTCGATCAGCTTTCAACTAGTTCAATCAGATACTTATCAAACTTAATCAACCTAAGTTACTTAGATCACATCTTATATAGGATAGATCATTCCTGAAACTAGACTGAGTCTTAGTCACTTCTCTCAAATCACTATGTTAAAATGCATAACTAGCTTTGATTTAATCTTGACATCTGCATCACATCTTGCCATCAGTCACGTTGGTTGTAAATGCATGTTCAAACCAAAAGCTCATCTAAAAATTCTAACAAACGTAAGAAGCCCATGGCTACCTTGGCTCAACAAATTCAAGATCTCAAGAGAGAAATATATGACATTCAAGCCTAACAACAAGATTCAATGATACCTCTTGAGATAAAATTTCATGATATTAAAAACACCAGACTTCAAGAAATGCTAAAACAATTACATAAGGTGGAACAGAAAGTAATTGACAATCAAAAGCCAAATCTCATACAAGATCACAAGACACTTTCACCAAGATAAAAAGACATATATCCCCTAGATAGACAGTTTACACCTTGGGGGTAATCTATTGAGTTGGCTTTGGAAGAGCTTCTTAAGCACAATCTTATCATATTGCCTAAAAAGACCACATGGGGATGTGAAATTTTGAGTAATTACTATGCATACCATAGGCATAACCAACATAAGACTTCAATGTGTATGGAATTAAAACATAAAATTCAAGACCTCCTTGATGATGGTGTTATTGAAATTGAAGATCCTAATAATTCACCTAAGGAGAAACCAGATCTCATTACCAAGCATGATCAAAATTATGAACTTGTGTCTAGAAATGGCCCATATGTAGTCTCCATCTCTTCCATGATGCCTCCATATCCTAAGGCTTCTCAACAACAATCCATACCATATCCCTTGAATAATGAACCTAATGATGAAACTTCTCATGTTGACCCTTAAGGGCTATCTCAAAGGCCATCCCATCCAATGGTTGAAAAAGATCCTACCTCCCTAGAATCCCATGAGGATCCCATTATACCTTTCCATTTCTTCCAAGATTATTCCCTTCCATCTCAAGAGTAAATTATTCTTCCTAAGAAAGATCATAATGCTTCTTCCACCTTTTCAAATGATCCTATTCAAAACGAAGAGTCAAACACCCTTCCTACTCTCTCCAATGGTCCTCTTCCATGTCAAGATCAAAGTATACCTTCATCTCCTTGTCATAATCTTCTATGGTCACCTTAAGGATCCTTCATGCCTACAAAGCCCTCTCATGATCCTAAAAGTCAAAATATTTATAAATGCAAAGGGGTAGACCTTCACAAGAAAGAACCCCTCCATATTAAAGACAATATTAAGGGTTATGGCCTCAATGACTTTCCTCAAGATGTTTGTACCCTTACTAAATCAAAATCCAAGTACACGCCTTCCCCTTCATCTCTTCCATCCATTTTAGGACCCTATATTCCTCCATCCCTTGTGCAGGATCAAAAAAGGCATACATCTTCGTGTACCTTCTATCTATCTAGAAGGACACAAAGGCTCACTGAGAAAAAGAAAGATAATTCAAAAGTTATATGGGTTCCTAAGGCAATTGTAGAAGAAATTCATTCCAAGAAACTGCAAAAGCATGTAAAATAAAAAACCATGTGGATCCTTAATCGTCTCCTTGAAGCACAACAATCTAAAGAAAAATCCAAATCAATAGCCAAAATTGTTGTTCCTCCATCCAAACCTTCCAAATTATTTCTCCATCACCTCTTTCATCCATTTTGGATCCTTATGTCCCAAAATCCCTAGTTGTTCCTCCATCCAAATCTTAAAATCTAAGATCCACTTTTCCTCCATCAATCCACAATCCCTCAAGATGTGTTCCAATGGTGATCCCACAAACATTTCCATTCGCTCATGCATCAAACTTTCAATATTTCATTCATTATCCAACACATCTTTTTCATCCTTCCATCCCCCTTATCCAATCCTTTGCATAAGAATTTACCCTACTTTCATCATAAAATCCAAAAACTAAGGAAATGTTGGAGGAGTCGGAAGCGGCAATGGGATAATTCAAAATTCAAATTCTTTGTAAGGTGGGAACTCTAGTTCCAATGGTGGGAGCGGCCAAAATGAAGGAGTTGGCCCCATGGGAGAGAAGGACAAGCCTTCAAACATTCCGAAGGATGTTGACATTCCGTAGACTAGCGGTACTCTGCCAGAGATGAAAGAGGGTTCTGGGTTTTTGGAGGAGGGGTCCAGCGGGGGGCCCAACCCACGTGAAGAGACCTTGGAGATCGGAAAAGAAACTAGGAAATGGTCATCCTTTTTTGGAACAAAACTATCTAGTAAATCCTCTTTACCTTCTGTCAACAATATTTCTGATCCTTCCGGTGGAAAGTTCGCTATCTCTATTCTTGATCTAGTTTTGGATCATAATATAAACAATATATCAAACTCCCTGGTAGGAAAATTTATAGGTTTGCATCCTAACATCGAAGTTGTTAGGGTTTATGTCAAATGAAAATGGGCTCTGAAGGGTAATGTTGAAATCTTGGCTTTGCCTAAAGGGCTCTTGTCTTTTACTTTTTCATGTGAAGAAGAGAAATTAAGGATACTTTATGGAATTCCCTGGATGGTAGGAAAGATAGCTTTGGTTCTTCGAAAATGGCACTTGAATCTGAACATGAATGACTCTCTTGTGGTACAAGTCCTAGTATGGGTGAAGTTACCAAGTTTGCCTCTTGAATATTGGGCAGACAGCATCTTCTTAGGAATTGCAAGCTCCTTTGGTGAAATCCTCTTTATAGACCCAGTCACAGCTTCAAAAAGGGGACTCACTCATGCTAGGTTTTGTGTAGGGATAGCCCATGATGCAGATATGCCAAAACAGATAGATCTAGTGTCAAAGGTAGGAACATGGAAACAACAAATTGAATATGAATCTATCCCTTTTGCCTGCTTCCATTGCAAAAAAGTAGGTCACTCAAAAAAATCTTGTCCAATCAAGCTGAAGGTAGAGCCCAAATAGACTAAACCCCAGGTTGAAAGTAAAAAGGCTCCTGAAAAAAGGGTATGGCAAGTTAAAAAATCAGAGAATAAGGAAGCATACTATAGTTGTTTAAAAAATTTGGGGGGAAATAAGGAAGTGTCCTCAACCTCTATCTCAAATCCTCCAACCCAAGAAGTATTGAGAGATGAGGCTACCAAAGTAAATATCTCTGCTATAGAGCAGATCCGAACAGAGGAACTGAAAGAACAGACTGAATCTTCAAATGATACAGCTGAAGTGGTAGCTGACACTTATGCAAGTAAGGAAACACAAAAGATAGAGGATCAACCTGAGGAAGGAGAGATCCCTGGCTCCCAAGAAGAAAAGACTGACTCTTCACCGCTCATGACAATTTTTGAAATGCAAGAAGCCCAAAAATGTGCAATACTAGGTATGAACCTTTCAGATTTAGACCAAAATTCAAAAACTATAAACAATGATCTAAATGGTTCAGAATCCCTAACTAGGGTAATGAAGAGGAAATTTCCAGAATCCTCAATAACCCAAAAGCGGCTCTAGAGAAAGAAGCTAACTGGAAAATACCAAAATACTGGAATAAGAAAGGAACCACTCCCTCGGCTTCTCAACTAAGGAAATCCAGTAGAATAGCTCAAGTTGATGTTTGGTATATCTCCTCTTCCCTAGGTCAACCCTCTAACCATAAAGTTAGAGACAAGGAGGCCAGTAAGAACATTGCAGATTTGATCCAGAAGACTCTTAAGGAGTTAGGAATTGGTAAGTAACTATGTAGATTATCTCTTGGAATATTAGGGGACTTAATAATCCTCATAAACATGATATCATTAGGAATATGATAAGGGATAGTAAATCTTATGTTTTTCTTATTCAAGAGACCAAAATGAGTAGAGAAAAAGTTGAATCTTTGAAGTTTTTCAAAAATGGTAATATCAGTGGTGGTAGTTCGAAAGGTGCTTCAGGAGGCATAGCTACCATTTGGAACCTTAATAGTGTCAAAGGCCATGTTCTTATTTAGGAAAAAATTTCTCTTGTGTTAGATTTGATCATTTAAAAGATGGAACTTCATGGGTCCTCACTAACATTTATGCTCCCAATACCTTGAAAGATAGAAATTCCTTCTAGAAAAAACTTACAGAAGTTAGGGATAGCTTCAAAAATCTTAGCTGGTTGGTCATGGGAGATTTTAATACTCCTTTGAGAGAGGAGGAAAAATTTGGAGGAAGCCCCTCTCAGTTGGAAAGTAGACTAGCCGTAATAGACTTTATTAACACTCAGGCCCTCAATGATGTGGAGATACAGGGTTGTAATTACACGTGGACTAATAGGAGAACTGGCAATGATCTTATCCAAGTTCGCCTTGACAGGACTCTCATCTCAGATGACTGGTACAGACATTATTTATGTTCTATGTTTGCCCACATCCAGGTTGGGTCAGATCATTTTCCTATCACCTTCATTGCTGACCCTATTAAAAGAAGGAGACACTTTCCTTTTAGATTTGAAAAAATGTGGACTCATCACCCAGATATCACCTGTAATATTCAGAAATGGTGGAGTATCCAAGTTGAGGGAACTGCTATGTACAGAGTTGTAAAGAAACTTAAAAGTGTAAAGGGCAACATAAGACTCAGGAATAAATCCAAATTTGGGAATATCTTTGAGGCTAAAGGTAAAGTTCAAGATGACCTTAAAAAAATATAGGCCCAAATTCAGAAGGATGGTTTCAGTACTGTGTCCATTGCTGATGAAAATGAGACTCTAAAAAAATACCATGAAATCATTGCTAAAGAGGAAACTTTCTGGAAGCAAAGATCAAGATGTATATGGCTAAAGGAAGGAGATAGGAATACAAATTTTTTCATATGTCGACTATCAAGCACAAAGCGGCTAATAGGATAACCAAACTTGTTGTGGATAATGGGGAGATGGTCAAGGAGGAAGAAATAAGGAATGAAGCTAAAAGGTACTTTTCGGATCTTCTTAGGAGGGATCACAGTTTGGATGCTGATGCTCAATCTTCTTTCCTTCAAAATATTCCTTGTCTCATTGATGAACAGATGAATGTTTCCCTTTCTTCCATTCCTTTGATCTTGGAAATCAAAATACTATTTTTTCCTTTGACGGTAACAAAGCTCCCGGTCCAGACGGTTTCCCCATGTTCTTTTTCCAAGATTTCTGGGACATAGTCAGGAAAGATGTCTCCAATGGGGTCAAGGAATTTTTCGGGGCTAGAAGACTTTTGAAAGAAATCAATGGTACTTTCATTGTTCTCATTCCCAAAATCCAAGGTGCAGACTCTATTAACAAGTTTAGACCAATTAGTTTATGCAACTCTTTTTTTAAGATTATTTCCAAGGTCCTTACCACCAGAATTGTGACTGTCCTTCCTTCTTTGATTAATCATCAACAAAATGGCTTTGTCCCTGGTAGACTAATTCTCGACTCCATTATAATTGTCCATGAGAATATTCATTCTCTTTTTAGGGCCAAGAAGCAGGGTCTCATCCTTAAGCTTGATCTCTCCAAGGCCTACGACCGCGTTGACTGGCCTTTTCTTGTGAAGGTTCTTATGGCTTATGGTTTTTCCTCTAAATGTGTTGACCTTTTCAGCCAGCTTATTACTTCGGCCTCTTTTTTTGTTCTTGTTAATGGTTCCCCTTCCCCCTTCTTCCAAGCTTCTAGAAGTCTAAGGCAAGGGGCTCCCATTTCCCATATCCTCTTCATCATTATGGCAAAATGTTTTGGTAGATCCATGGAAAATATGGTTATGCAAGGATCTTTTAAGGGACTCCAACCTTCTTCTGCTGACCTTATTTTCTCCCATAAATAGTTTTTGGATGATACTATTATTATGGGGGAATCAAGTATCTCTGAAGCTAGAGCCCTGAAGAATACTCTTTGCAAGTTTGCCTCAGCTTCTGGTCAGCTCATTAATTGGGTCAAAAGTGAAGATTTTTTCATCAATACTCCAGAGAGAAGACAACAAAGAATCAACAAAATCTTGGAATGTAGGATTGCTAATCTTCCTACGACCTATCTTGGCCTCCCCATGGGCATTGCAACTCCTGATCCTTTTTTGAGCTCACTAGTGGATAAATTTCATAAAAAATTAGCTGGTTGGAAAGGAGCCCTTTTGAGTCAAGCTAGAAAGCTTCTCTTCAAAGCATACCGATCTATGCCCTAAGCCTTTTCAGAATTCCAGTTAAGTATGCTAATGCAATTGAGAAAATTCAAAGAAAATTTCTATGGTCAGGGGTTCAGGACAAGAAAATAAGGTCTCTTGTGGCTTGGGATCAGGTATGCAGACTGAAAAGTAAAGGAGGTTCGGGCCTGAGAAGAATCCAAACCTTAAATGAATCTCTCTTGTCCAAGCAAGTCTAGAGAATGTTCCATTCAAATACTGAATGGTGTAAAATTTGGTGAAGTAAGTACTCTCTTCTGTCCTCTTCTCTTTCTTCTTTTATCAATTCAGAAAATAGTATTAATGGGTCCCATATATGGAATCATGTCTCTAAGTGTAGAGAAAGCATTTCTAAAGGAGTTAGATGGAAAGTTGGAAATGGTAGGAGAGTTCAATTCTGGGAAGACCCCTATCTTTTTGATAAACCCTTGACTGATTTCCTTGAATGGGCCCCTCATTCTCCCTCCTGTATTAGAATTTTTGGCACCTTAGTTTAAGGGTATTGGTCTGGCAATAAATGGCAAAACATTGAAAGTATCCACCCAAGCCTCATAAAGCTCAAGATCCACCTGTCTTTGGTCTGGTTGAGCAAAGAGGAAGACTCCCTCATTTAGAAATATGAACCCAAAGGTATCATTATTGTTTCTTCAATGTATGGTGTTCTCTCCCCCACCCCTCCTGATAATCCTTTCTAGTCTAAAGCTTGGATTAAGGGCCTGACCCCCAAAATCAACTTTTTCTATTGGACTATTCTTCAAAATAAAATCTTGACCCTAGATAACCTCAAGGGTAGAGGTTTTGCCTTTCCTAATAGATGTGCTCTATGTCTTGAGGAGGAAGAGTTAGTGGATCACCTAGCCATCCACTGTTCCTTTTCTGCCTCGGTATGGGATAGATTTCTTAAAAGTTTTAGCATTGATTGGGTGTTTCCTAAAACTATTAGTGAGTTGTTCTACTCCTGGAATATCCATTGGTCTAACTCCTTTTTGAGATCTCTGTGGTAGATATCACTTCCTCACATTTTGTGGGGATTATGGAAACAAAGAAACAATCATATCTTTAGGGACACTTCACTCAATCAGGATATTGTGATCCAGAAAATACAATGGGCGATTGTGGAGAATATTGGGATCATTGGGGGTCTCTATTTTTTGACCAACCCCCTGTAATCTAACATTTTAAGTTCCTGGAATTTGAAGAATGTTGGAAGCTCTGACCCCAAGCAAAACAAAAGACTTGAAGCAAGATGGCAAACTCCCCCTCATGCTTGGTTCAAAGTCAATTTTGATGGTGCTGCAAAAGGTAATCCGGGCCCTGCGGGTTGTGGAGCTATTCTTAAAGATGATAAAGGAATATGCAAGGAAATGATTGTTGTCCCAATAGGGAGTCAAACAAACAACAAAGCAGAAGCAATGGTAGCTCTCCAAGGAATTCTCCTTGCTAAAAGATGGAATTGCCCCTTCATATGGATTGAAGGGGATTCAAATAACATCATTAAATGTCTCAAGGGGACCTCTAAGCCCTCATGATCTATCAATAATATTATAAAAGTTGCTAGAGACCTTATTAGCACTTTTGAAAAAAGTTATATATCTCATATCTACCGTGAAGCCAATGGGTCTGCTAACTGGGCAGCCAACGCAATGGTCAATAAAGATGAAATGATTACGTGGACTGGAGAACAAGGACTCCTTGAGGATGTTAGACTAATCATTTTTAATGATAGATATAGTGGCACTCCAAAGATCTTTGATGGACAAAACAATAGTGAAATGTACTAAATGGAGTACTCCAAGCTATTATAATATTGTCAGCACCATTTATTATATCTCATTCTATCATTTCCCACGCTTTCTGGATAAATTTGGTAGCTCTGAGAAACTTTCTGTCTAAAATTCTCTGCAAGTGTCATTTTGCTACTCTAAACAGCGAAAACATGGGCAGAAACAAACGTCGATACAAACCTAGTAGCTGCAAGGAATGGAAGAAAAAGGAGGAGGTCTAGAATATTTTGCAGAAGGGTGAGTTTTCTAAATTTATGGAGAGACTCCATGGACGGGATGACATGGTCACCAGTTTCTTCTGCAAAAACTAGAAAAAGGGCACTTTGAAAATGGCAGACCAGTTTGTTGTCATAGATGAAGATCTTATCGCCCAAGCCACAGCTCTCCGAAGGGAAGGAAGCAACTTCTATAGAGACAAAAAAGTGAGTAAGGAGGCCATTGATAGGTATCCTGAAACTGACAACGAGAAAAAAGGCCTGGTGAAGCTAAATAAAACTTCCTATCCCCCTAGGGCTTTTGTTAAACCTTGGCGGGAGGTCATCTTTGTTATAATGTACTATATTGCATTGGATGGTAGATTTACTAAAGTATACGACTACCATTTTGTTTTGTTGAATCATTTTAGGCATGATGAGAAGGTTAACTTTCCTTATTTTCTGTTATGCTCGATGAATGCCACCATTAAGGCCTATAAAGAGAACCCAATGGGGGACACTGCCATGCATCAAGGCTTAATGGTTCTTATTTACAACCATCTCAAGGCTAATCAGATTGCCCGCTCGCAACCCTCTATTGAGTCTGAGGAGGATGGGTCAGACTCTATTTTTTCTGTGGATGAGGGTTCCGACAGTGACCCAACGAGTGACTCTGAGGAGAGTTTGGATGACTCAGAATTTGAAATTGGTAAGAAGAGGAAATATATGAAAACCAGACCTTCTTCTTAAAAGGGCAAAAATCCTAAAGGAAACATCCTCCAGATTAGCTCATCCTCCTCCTCGGAGGTGTCTGAAGACTCAGAGAAGGAGAAACCCCAAGGTTTTCTGAAAAAGAAAACTAAAGTCCATATTCAGACTAGAAACAAGCATAAGAGAAAGGTGGAGAATGTGAAGGAGCTGGAGGCTCATAAGAAGGAAAATATTTTGAAAGCTGAATAGAACCTAGAGAAGGTGATCACTGGAGAGGTTCATAGGGTTGACAACATAGCTACTGTTGGTGACACTCCAAAAAAGGAACAGGACAACTCCGGTAAGATTGATCTTCCCCCGAACCCTCCTCTTGAGGGTATGAAAGACTTTATGTGATAGTTCTGATACTACTTGTTAAGTATAGATGACAAGCTGACAAGATGAGAGGGGGGGGGTGTGAATCATACAAACATAATCTTCCATAAAATCAATAGATTCAACCTCAGTAGCTTTAACAAATATAAGTAACCAAAACTGTAAAACATGCAAACTCATAAACATAAAACATCACAACACATTTAATAGCAGATTTAACATGGAAACCCAAATAGGGAAAAACCACT
This sequence comes from Cryptomeria japonica, assembly GCF_030272615.1. Taxonomy (NCBI): domain Eukaryota; kingdom Viridiplantae; phylum Streptophyta; class Pinopsida; order Cupressales; family Cupressaceae; genus Cryptomeria; species Cryptomeria japonica. Next base: position 381,882,259 of record NC_081414.1, on the reverse strand, counting down.
GTGGGATTTCAGACCCACTAAGAATTATACTCTTCTAGAGTATGCTCGGTTAAAAGCAAATCCTGTTAAAGATTACAAACACATTGCTAGATGTGACCTGGTTAAGGAATTTCCCTCAAATCTATTAGGATCTTCACCTTGTTAGAGGTGACATTGTTAAAGGGTTTCAAACACTCAATCAGAATGTCACCTTGCTAGAGGGTTTTACAAATAAGACTGTTAAGTTCACTCAGTTAAGAGATTTTCTGTCATTTCACAAAATAATAGTAATAAAAATATATCTGCAACTTTGCATCTAAAATGCTAAAGCAGATTCTTATTTGCTCAATACAATCTAGTCATAGGACTTATCTTGTCCCTCTGTAGGGCTCTATACTCTATTAATCAAACAGGTCTTCAAGCTTCTATGCTCGATAATCACTATGTAACATCACTGTGCTTACACTTGCCCGCATACATTGTTTATCAACAATTCCTTATTTATAAACAATTTGCTAACCACAAAATCTCCTTGATCACATATCCCATGATCAATCATAGCCATCGGATCTTCAAACTTGACCAGGTTCAATGTATCCTTCGATCTGAAAATGTTTTACCTCGCCTTGGAACTTGTGCTAAGGTATTGCGGTTCAATCTAAGCTATAGATATTTCTGCAGATCTTTCATTGCCATAGATTCTTTAACAAACTTCATGCATGACATACCAATCATTTAATCAATTCCATCTCATCAGCTTCCTTCATTAAATAACACTTTTAATCATTTAATGCATTCTGTTACAGCTTGGTTGCAACTCGGTAAATACTAAACTTCACTCGGTAGACATTCCGCCTTCATTAACCGATAGCGATAACCTTAGGGTTTACCGACTAGGTTCCTTAGGGTTTACTGACTAGGTTCCTTAGGGTTTACCGACTAGGTTCTTTGCTCGGTAACATAGTATAGTATTAACCTTACAATCAACAACATATGTAGGATACCAAAACAATCTAAACATCATGATCTCATCATTGTCTAACTCGATAATAGTTGGCCATTGAATAACTTCTTTCTCCCCTTATTCATCACAATCTTTCTGTGTCTTTTACCGATATCTTTATACTCATCAAATCATACTTCTTAAGATATGGCAACATCATACTGAATTAGAAAAAAAATTTCTTGACATCAATGACAAAATAATAATATTAAGACAGTAAACATCCTTAATCAGTTATATCCATAATCATCAACAACCTTCTCAATATCCTTATTGAAATGCCAACAATATCTCCTTGTCTATTATAATGCCAACAATCACCCCCTTTGGCATTGATGGCAAAACCAATTGATTTAAACTAATTGATTCGGATTTAGATTGCTGTGAGATTTTGAAATGCTCTCCCCCTATCATCAGACTTCTCCCCCATACATTAGTCTTCTCCCCCTCTGACAACAATACCAGAAAGTAAAGAACTAAAACATGATTTCTTCCGCTGAGAATTGAATTCCTTGTTGTTATGTGTCAACTCAGTCTCGGTCAGAGCATTATGTCTACAATTTCCGTTCCCTGTATTTGTTTCCTGCACACCTTTAGAAAACATCATAAAATGTGTAAATAAGCATCAATCCACACATAATATTCTATAGATTCATCGAATTGATGCTTTCACCGAACTCGGTCAGTGGGTAGAAGATAGCGGTAGGACCCCTAGCTTACTTCTAAGATACTCAAAAGTGTCCCTTGGCAGTGGCTTGGTGAAGATATCTGCTATTTGTTCCTTTGTGCTAACATACTCCAACGCCACTTTCTTCTCTTGAACTTCTTCTCTAAGATAATGATATTTGATAGAGATGTGCTTTGTCTTAGAGTGCATAACAGGATTCTTTGAAATGTTAATGGCACTAGTATTGTCACAGAATATAGTTACTGGCTCGGTAACTTTCTCATTTATACCTTCCAACAGTTGTTTGATCCATTCTATATTAGTACAATTCAATGTTGCAGCAACATATTCAGCTTCTGTTGTTGACTGTGAAACACATCCTTGTTTCTTGCTAAGCCAACTCACTAGTCTTTCTCCTAAAAAGAAAGCTCCTCCACTTGTGCTTTTTCTATCATCAATGTTGCCTGCCCAATCAGCATCAGTATACACTTTTAAATCAAAATCATTTCTATTGTTATATACTAAGCCATAATCTTCAGTGCCTTTCAAGTATCTAAAAAATCTCTTGATTGTTGTCATGTGTGTTTCCTTGGGATCTGCAGAAAATCTTGCAACTATACCTACTACATGTGCTATGTCTGGTCTATTGTGAACAACATATTGCAGCTTTCCAATCATGGATTAGTAAAGTGTCTCATCAACAGATGCAGATTCATCATTCTTTGATAATTTACAGTTGGTAATAATAGGAGTACTTACTGGTTTTGAGTCCTCCATTCCAAATTTCTTCAAAATTTCCTTTATGTACTTGGATTGAGTAATGAAAATCTCATCTTTCATTTGCAGTATCTGTAAACCTATAAAATACTTTATCTCACTGATTAATGACATCTCAAATTCTTTGCTCATTTCATTTCCAAAGTTCTTGCATAAAGTGTCATTTCCACAAAAGATAATATCATCAACAAATATGGCTGAGATCAGTATTCCATTTTCATCATTCTTCATGTACATATTGTTGTTTTCACTTATTCTTATAAAACCAAACTTGATCAAATAAGAGTGCAATCTCTCATACCATGCTCTAGGTGCTTGTTTCAAACCATATAATGCTTTGTTCAATTTACATACCTGATCTTTCTTCTTGTCTTCAACAAATCCTTCAGGTTGTTCAATATAAACTTCTTCTTCTAATATACCATTCAGAAATGCAGATTTGACATCCAATTGATATACTTTGAAATTTTTGAAAGCAGCGTATGCCAACAATGTTCTTACTCCTTCAAGTCTTGCCACAGGTACAAAAGTCTCACCATAATCAATTCCCTCTTCTTGAGCATAACCTTTGCAAACTAGTCTTGCTTTATTTCGAATGACCTCACCTTTTTCATTCAACTTGTTTCTGAAAATCCACTTTGTACCGATTACATTTTTGTCCTTTGGTCTTGGGACCAGTGTCCATGTGTCATTCTTCTTGATTTGATCAATCTCTTCTGTCATAGCATTTACCCAATCTTCACTGTTAAATGCCTCTTTCACTATTCTTGGTTCAAATTCAGATATCAGACATGTGTTTTGTCTCAGTTTGTTTCTTGTCATCACTGGATCATCCTTATCTCCTATAATCTAACTTGATGCATGATTCCTTCTGACATACTTGGCTAACACAGGCTCGGTAGGCTCTGTATGATCTTCTTCATCACTCGGTAAAAGAATATCCTCTTTATTTTCTTCAGTAACTTAGGACTTGTCGATTGAACATAGACAAATTCTTCATAATCTTCTGGTTCCTTAGAATTTCCTTCATCATTTCTTTTTGCAAATTCATCAATTTTCACATTTGCACTTTCTACTATTTTGTTAGATGATTTGATTAGACATTTAAATGCTTTACTTCTAGAAGAATAACCAAGAAATGTTCCTTCTTCACTTTTCTAAGCAAATTTTCCATTTCTATCATCTTTGTGTACATAGCATCTACTTCCAAAGATTTTAAAATAACTTACATTAGGTATTTTGTCATACAAGATTTCATATGGTGTCTTCAAGGTTCCTTTCTTCAGTTGTACTCAGTTCAAGGTGTCAACTGCAGTGCTGATTACTTCTCTCCAAAATGTTTGAGGTACCTTCTTTTCTATCATCAAGGTTCTTACACAATCCACAATTGATTTGTTTCTTCTCTCAGCGATCCCATTTTGATATGGATTTCTCGGTGTAGAGACTTGTCTTTTTATACCATGATCATTGCAGAATAAGTTAAACTCATTAGAGGTAAACTATCCTCCTCTATCTGATCTAAGACATTTCAGCTGTCTTCCTGTTTCATTTTCAACTCTTGCCTTGTACCATTTAAACATTTGAAAAGCTTCTGATTTTTCTTTTAAAAACATTACTGACATCATCCTTGAGTAATCATCCACAAATAATATGAAGTACTTATCACCATAATAACTTTGACCTTTCATAGGACCACAAAGATCAGTGTGCACAAGATCTAAAATTCCCTTAGAAGTGTAGGACTTACTTGTAAAGCTTGATTGTGTCATCTTACCCATTTGGCATCCTCGGCACATAGCATTCTCAAGTTTTTCCAAACTCGATAGACCTCTTACTCGGTGCTTCTTACTTATTTTGATTAGATTATCAAAATTTACATGACAAAACCTTTTATGCCATAACCAGGTATCATCTATCTTTGCATAAAGACAATTATTCCGAGTTGAGTCAAGGTGAAATGTGTTACCTTTTGTTTGAGTCCCGGTAGTAGCTAACTTCCCATGCTTGTCATGAACTTTGACAATTCCTTTCTGAAATTCTATTTGGTAACTTGTGTTGTTTAGCTGTGCTACACTCAACAAATTATATTTCAAATCTTCAACCCAATAAACATCATTACATTTAGCATTGTCAAGAAGTGTTATGGATCCTTTACTTTTTACTGGACATGGTGCATCATTACCAAATCTTACATAACCTCCATCATAATCTTCTAGCATAACAAACTTGTGTTTATCACCTGTCATGTGATGTGAGCATCCACTATCTATGATCCAAGAATCATTTTTATTTATGTGAGATATTAGGGCTTTTTCTTCATACCTTTCTTCATTTGATCCATCTTTGATAGCCACATAAATAACTTCCTCTATATCAGTTTCATCTAATTTATCATCATTAGATTCCTCATCAGCTATTAGGCATGACTTTCTATCTCTTCTTCTGAAGTCTCGGTATCCTCTGTAATGATTATTTTTCTATCTATCATCTCAGTAATCTCTCTTTTCAGTAGAATCTTTGTTAGGATAGTTAGAAGCCATATGTCCTATCTTATGACAATTGAAACATTTTAAAGGCAACTTTCCTTTGTACTTACCTTTTCCTCTCGGTATCCTTCTGGCTAATAGTGCTTCAAACTCTTCTTGCTTTCTGATTTCTTCATAAAGTTTGTGTACCTCCACCATTTTTTTGCGAAATCTTCCACTTGCTCCACTGTGATTCCCTTCAGAGTACTTATACTTTCCATCATTGTAATTATCAGATTCATCAAGATGAAAAGAACTAAATGCAAACTCAACTTTACTTACCGAAGACCCACTGTTATCAGAGTTACTTAACTCAAATGCATGTAGCTTACCAATAGTAGCATCCAAAGAAACTGGCATACTGGGTACAGACCTCAATTCATTGATTGCAGAGACTTGGATTGCATAAGCTGGTAGAAGGGTTCTTAATAACTTACTTGTGACATCCTTCTCTTCAATGGTTCCTCCTGCTCCTTTGATTTGATTGACAATCTCCTTTAACCTTTTACTGTACTAGGTTATGTTCTCACCTTCATTTATTCTCATGGATTCAAGTTGTCCTCTTAGACTGTCCACTTTTGCTCTTTGAACATGTTCATCACCGCCATACATAGATATGAGCTTGTCCGACATGGTCTTGGCATCATTGCAGCCTTCTAGATCATTAAACTCTGAGTCGATCAATGCAGATGTTATTTCAATCATTGCTTGAATATGTTCTTTCTTTGCCTTTATCTCTTCCATTGTCAGTGGATAGGTGCTCGGTGTAGTGAAATCATTCTCCAGATAATATACAACATATTCTCCAACTCCTGATAGGTGCAGCTTCATCCTTTTCTACCATGTAGAGAAGCTTGACTTGTTCAGCTTCGGTGCATCCCTCTTATACATCTTTGGATCTTTTCCTCAAGTACTTTTAAATTTTTTCTTCCGGTGTCCAAATCTCTGATACCAATTGATAATTCTGATACTAATTGTTAAGTATAGATGCCAAGCTAACAAGATGATAGGGGGGTGAATCATACAAACTTAATCTTTAGTATATTCAACAGATTCAACCTCGGTAGCTTAAATAGATATATGTAATCAAAACCATAAAACATGAAACCTTAAGAACACATAAACATAACAATACTCATAACACCAGATTTAACATGGAAACCCAAATAGGGAAAAACCACTATGGGATTTCGGACCGACTAAGAAATATACTCTTCTAGAGTATGCTCGGTTAAAAGCAAATCTTGTTAAATATTACAAACACATTGCTAGATGTGACCTGGTTAAGGAATTTCCCTCAAATCTGTTAGGATCTTCACCTTGTTAGAGGTGACATTGTTAAAGGGTTTCAAACACTCAATCAGAATGTCACCTTGCTAGAGGGTTTTACAAATAAGACTGTTAAGTCCACTTGGTTAAGAGATTTTCTGTCATTTCACAAAATAATAGTAATAAAAATATATCTGCAACTTTGCATCTAAAATTCTAAAGCAGATTCTTATTTGCTCAATACAATCTAGTCATAGGACTTATCTTTGTCCCTCTGCTGGGCTCTATACTCTGTTAATCAAATAGGTCTTCAAGCTTCTATGCTCGGTAATCACTATGTAACATCCCTGTGCTTACACTTGCCCGCATACATTGTTTATCAACAATTCCTTATTTATAAACAATTTGCTAACCATAGAATCTCCTTGATCACATATCCCATGATCAATTATAGCCATCAGATCTTCAAACTTGACCAAGTTCAATGTACCCTTTGATTTGAAAACATTTTACCTCTCCTTGGAACTTGCATACATTTCTTGGAACTTGTGCTAAGGTATTGTGGTTCAATTTGAGCTGTAGATCTTTTTGTCGATCTTCCATTGCCATAGATTCTTTAACAAACTTCATGCATGACATACCAATCATTTAATCAATTCCAACTCATCAGCTTCCTTCATTAAATAATGCTTTTAATCATTTAATGCATTCTATTACAGCTCGATTGCAACTCGATAAATACTAAACTTCACTCGGTAGACATTCCGCCTTCATTAACCAATAGCGACAATCTTAGGGTTTACTGACTAGGTTCCTTAGGGTTTACTGACTAGGTTCCTTGCTCGGTAACATAGTATAGTATAAACCTTACAATCAACAACATATGTAGGATATCAAAACAATCTAAACATCATGATCTCATCATTATCTAACTCGGTAATAGTTTCCCATTGAATAACTTATTTCTCTCCTTATTCATCACAATCTTTTTGTGTCTTTTATCGACATCTTTGTACTCATCAAATCATACTTCTTAAGATATGGCAACATCATACTGAATTAGAAAATCAATTTCTTGACATCAATGACAAAATAATAATATTAAGACAGTAAACATCCTTATTCAGTTATATCCATAATCATCAACAACCTTCTCAATATCCTTATTGAAATGCCAACAATCTCTCCTTGTCTATTATAATACCTACATTATGGACACCATGGAGTTGTTAATAACTAGTTGCAAGAAAGTTATGGATGACAACAAGAAGCTTAGCCACAAAATTCAGATTCTGGAAACTATCAACACTGGGGAAGGGAAGACTATGGCTGATTATATTGAGGACTTGAAAAATACTATTGCAAAAACTGAAAATATAAGAGACTCCTTCAACCCCAGATTTGAGAAAATAGAAAAAGACCTGCTGGAGAGGAAAACTCTTGCTAACGCTATGGATGAAACTATATGGGGCACTATCAGTAAAGTCAGCAAAATTGAGGATTGCCTCAAGAGTATTGCAGAGCAAAGTTTAGACATCTTGAAGGTTTCTGCTGGCAATACTAAAACTCTCATCAACAAATTGGATGAGGAGAAGGATACCCAGGATATTGACCCTGACACTGAAGGCACAAGAGATGCTCAAGTACCTAGAACTAGAACCAGAGGTAAAAAGAAAGAAAAGAAGCCTAATAAGGATCTAGATGATCTCAAAGTTGTTGCGGCCACCTATGACCAGTTGGTGAAAAAGGCGGAGGACCTTCTGAAGACTATAACTGTGTAGTGACTTCCTAGTTTATTTGTTGTTTCTTTCCTTTGTTGTCTTTTTGGTATGCTGGCTTTTTATGGTAAGCGAATTTTATGCTCTAAACTCTTTGATGACTTATCTTAATTTCCTATGTTAAAGGTTTCGGGTCCTGAAAACCTATTTTTCTTAATTAATCAGAACATTGGAGATGTTGAACATGTACACTTAGCTGAGTCTTTCTTGGAAAGAAATCTTTATCTGACTCTTCAAACAAAGACCAATGAACTACCTACACAAAAATCCCCGACCCTATGAACAACATGCACCTTAAATGATATTACATCTAAGGGCTGGGTTAGTTTAGATTTTACTTTCCGCATTGCATCTCATTTTCTTAAAAGCACTCCATCACATATAGTCTCTTTTTTTTATGCATCACATTAGCAAAATTTATGCATTTGCATATAGCAACATTAATCAAACAAGGCAACTGTCCAAATTTATCATTTGTTTTCATTCAAGGCAAATAAGGGTTGTCTCCTTTCTTAGATATCTAGACATGAAGTCTTTGAAGTCATAAGGTCATTCATTTTCAACATCACCCTATGACGGCACTTTATTTATGGTTGGGTAGTGATCTCACTATTTGAGACTTGTTAACCCAAAATCTATCAATTGCTATATCTTAAACACATTAATAAAATATCTAATTCATTTGCGACACCTATTTGATCATATGAGTAATTAAAAATCTAACATTCTACTACAGCGTCATTGTAATTGTCACACCCAAGTAGGTTTCATTACTTACAAGTCAAGGCAAGACAATAAAAATGAAAAAGTGCTATGCCAAATATTCATCTCAAGGAAAAAGAGCAATGATATATAACTGAAATATCACGCATACAAGTGCGACAAAAATCTTAACTATGAGAACATGTGAGTCACTCCATCAGGGCTATGGACGCCTACTGGCAATGGAGCAATATTTGAGAAATTACAGTCTATAACCTCGTCAAAGCTCTAAAAGCTTGCTAGTAGCGAGGCTCCATTCGAGATGCTTTTGAAGTTAGGATAATCCACATAGCTAGTCATATAGGATGCTAAGGATCTTTAGTGAACACAAGAACATGAATTAACTCATTTGCACTCACATGGGCAAAAGAAGATCAAAGTTTCAAGAATCAATGGGGAAGTTTTATGCATCTCCATTTGTAAATCCTAGTCATTAAGTGTGTTAATTTGGATGTTCCAAGGGACCTTATGGATTGATTGACCGCTTACCTATGAAATGTTTTGTACCTCCAATTCAATTGGTGTATTACAAAATGCTGAACAAACATGGTCATCCATGTTTGAAAAAGAAATGCATCTTCATCATGCATATTGCATTCACATAAGCCATGTCAAAAATTCATTGTCTCTACATGCATTCTACAGATCATCATGTCATATAGGTCTACATACTAGGGCATAGCTGGAAAAAAAAAATCATAAAAAGTCTTGAAAAAACTAAAAAGAATCCTAAAAAGTCTTGAAAAAAATCCTAAAAATAAAAAAGTGACAGTATCAAAGCAAGAAAGCATAGACCATCATTCAAACCAAATCAACCACAGAAAAACTCTCAACGTCTACAATCAAACTTATCATATGTCTTGTTAATCAATCTATCAAACTCTATTAAACATCAGCATGTCTTATACAAGGAAGCATACGCTCAAAACCAGACAGATCGATCTTATATGGGTTACTTACTCTTTGAAACCAGACATTCCTATCAATGATCACACAAATCAAAACAATGACATAGATTAGTATGGCTATTGGATTTCATCCAGGTTAGTCTTCTCTCATGTACTAAAGTGCTACATATTTGCTTTAGCTTGTACATATCTTTTAGTCTCTTTTGTGACATCCTGGTTCTTTTGGAACTCTCATGGCTTGAAACCGATCAATGTCCTAGTCTTAGGGTAATCTACTGATCAATCTAAATATCCTAAGTAGTTTAACCAAGTCATCTTTTTGTTGGTAGTACTAGGTCACCAATCCAAGTTAGTCACTTGTCTCCTATCCACTACAAAGTTTTATTTCTGAGTAAACAAACAAAACAAGACTACTGAGAACAATCATTAAATTGCTTGAGATATGATTGAAATTTTCTTTGTGTTGTCTTTTAAATTGGTTTTTGATTATTATTCCCTCTGAATAACTCAAGGAAGTCTATCCTAACCAAGAGGAGCAAGGATTAAGGGAATAATACTTTTCTTTATTTTCTACTTGTAGGAATGATTCTAATGATCTGGAAACATCTAATCAGCTAGGTGTCTGTGATAAGTGCCTTCAAATCAAGGTGAAATTGCCACACATACCTCAACTCCGCTTATTTGTATGTTGCAGGGAGGTTGTGTTGGTCTTTTGGATATGTTGATATGGTTTTGTCATTGATGTCAACACCTATTAACACTTATCAACTCTGACACTTGGAGAATTGATAATGTTTACCGGCAAGCTAGTGACTTATGCACAGTCACCGGTATCTAGTACACTGACAAGATATATTGTTCACCGACACTTGGAATGACATGGAAAACACTCGGTTATGTCAAAGACATCATTTGGACACTTTGTCTTGGAGATTTGTTCATTGGTATATTTGTGTTTGCATATTTGTTGTTACTGGCAAATAGGTCCAGGATAAGCACCAGCAGGCTTATCTATTCCAGATTAGCATGACACACTATGGAGATGATTTATTAATATTGTAAATGCATTAAGCTGACATGTTGAATTGGATATTGCATCGGTTATTATTTTAATTATAAATTGTTTTTATTGGAATATCTTTTGTAAAGCCAACCTATACATTTTGGTCCTAGGCTTCGGTATATATGTAAGATCTTATTTGTAAGATCGATATGCGATTGGAAAAGGATTGAAATAAGGTATATGCGAGAATAAGTAGAGCAATACATGCAGACATCATTTGAAGGTTGAAGGAAGGTTTTTGTGAAGACATATCATAATTGAACTGGTACTGAATCCAACATATGAAGATGCTATTTTGAGTAGTACATCATTATTGGATTTAACCATCCAATTGTAGTCAGTGTGACTCCTATTTGTGTTTGAGTAGTGAGCTCTAGGTGCTTGGCCTTTCTGCATGTGCAGACCCCCTATTCTATACACATACTATCTGCAGTAGTATTGTCTGATTGTGGGTAAGGTTTCCCACCGTGGTTTTTCCACTTATAGGGTTTCCATGTACAAATATTGGTGTTATGTGTTGTGGATGATATTGTCTTTCTGTTTCATGCATTAATCTTTACCAGTATTGCAATTAACTAATAAACATTCTATCAGAATAAAGTCTGGTTTACCGGTATTAAGCATTAAGTTTGGTTAAGTTGTTTTTGGTTTAAATTTATTTGACAACTGATTCACCCCCCCTCTCAGTTGTCTCTGAGACCTAAAAATTGGTATTAGAGCCTAGTCCTCTTTTTGCAGAAGTTAAACAGCTTGAGGATATCCAATATCTTCTAACTATTTGAGGAATGACAGTCCTAAACTTGATGGAACCAACTATGGCATATGGAAGATCAGGATGGAGACACATCTGAATTGCATTGGAAAGGACATCTGGGAAGTTATGAAGAATGGCTATACTGCTCCTACTCCCGGTCAGCCTAATCCACCAACTTTAGGAAAAGATGAAGAAAATGATTGCAAAGCAAGGGAAGCACTTTTGAGCGCATTATCAGATCAACAAATCATGGGATTATCAGATAGATCTACTACTAAATCTATTTGGGACCATTTGGAAACATTGAATGAAGGAGATTCCACAGTAAAATTGCAAAACTTGAAAGCTTCCGGGTCAGGTACGAAAATATGAAAATGGAAGAAGATGAAAGAATTTCTGCTTTTATGGAAAGAGTAAATGAAATTATTTTGGGTATTAAATGTTGTGGAGGAACCTTAAGTGAAGATGAAATTATTTCAAAAGTTTTAAGAGGATTTTCATCAGCATACAAAATTAAAGTTACTGCTATAAATGAGTTAAGAACAATGCCTAAAACACCAGTAACTAGGGACACATTGATTGGAAAACTTTCAGCTTTTGAAATTGAGGAATTTGGTCTTGTTGCTACTATAAAGACATATTTAGCTTTTAAGGAATCAACATCATCTACACCATCATTTAACAAGTCTGATTGGAAAGCCTTTTATGCAAGAGAACTTGAAGAAAGCATGAGAGAAAATGAAGAACTCAAAGAGCTTGAAGCACTATTTGCAAGGAAAATGCCTAAGGAAGTAAGTATGAAGGCAAAGCACCCTTGAAATGTTTTATCTGTAATAAGATTGGTCATATGGCTTCAAGATGCCCTGATAGACATGCAAGATTGAAAGAAGAAGCTAGAAGAACATACAAGCCTAAACCTGAATATCAGAGATACAGATTTAAGAAGAATAAAGACAAGTCTTGTTATCTTGCTAATGAAGGAGTCACTGATGATTCTGATGAGGATCTGACAGACAATGGATGGGTCTTTGTTTCTATAATAGAAGATCAATCGACACCTATTGTTCAATCGGTAGAGTAGGCCTTGGCAACTAAAATTGAAGTTAAGGATGAATGGATCATTAATTCAGGATGTTCACATCATATGACTGGTGATAAAATTATATTCTTGACTATTCAGGAATATAATGGAGGTCTAGTAAGATTTGGAGATGATAAATCTTGTTTAATCAAAGGAAAAGGTACTATATCTCTTGATGGTAAGCATAATACTGACAATGTTTACTATGTTGAAGGTTTAAAGCATAATCTTTTGAGTGTTGGTCAATTAGTTGAAAAATGATTTCAGTTACAATTCAAAAATGGAAAATGCAAAATTATGAATAGAACTGGTTTGGAAATTGCAACCGGTAATCAAACTAGAGGTAGTATCTTTCATTTGAATAACAATGAAAAGACATGCTTGATTGCATATATTTATGAAAGTTGGCTATGGCATAAGAGACTTTGTCATGTAAATTTTGATTGCATTATGAAAATCAGTACAACTAAAGCAGTTAGAGATTCACCTAAGATTGTTAAACCTCACAATCTGGTATGTAAGGAATGTCAATTTGGAAAACAAGTTAGAGAATCTTTTAAAAGTATTCCAAAAAAATCCAATAATTCTCTTGACTTAATTCATACTGATTTATGTGGTCCAGCTAGAACTAAAAGATTACAAGGTGATAGATATTTCATGCTAATCATTGATGACTATTCTATAATGTGTTGGGTTACTTTGCTCAAAGAAAAATTAGAAGCACTTGGGAAATTCAAGCTATTCAAAGTGATGGTAGGAAATGAAACCAACAAGAAAATCAAATGTCTGAGATTAAATCAATGAGGTGAATTTACATCTAAGGAATTTAATACATTCTGTGAAGTAAATGGAATCAGAAGACAGATATCAACACCCCGGACACCACAACAAAATGGAGTTGTAGAAAGGAAAAATAGAACTATCTTGGATGCAACTAGAAGTATGTTATCAGAAGCAAATCTACAACATGTATATTGGAGAGAGGCATTAAGCACAACAGCCTACACATTCAACAAAGTTCACATCAAAGGTGAAATTGGTAAGACCCCTCATGAACTATGGTTTGGTATTACTCCTACTCTTAAATATTTCAGAATATTTGGAAGTAAATGCTATATTAGAAGAGATGAGTATATTGGCAAATTTGATCCTAGAAGTGATGAAGGAATATTTCTTGGTTATTCATCTAAGAGAAAGGCATATAGATGTTTTAACAAGAGATTGCAGAAAATTGTTGAGAATACAAATGTGAAAATTGATGAAAAGTTTAGAAGAACTTCAAGGTATATAGACTCTAAACTGGCAATAGAGATACTGACAAATGAACCTACATTGAACACACCGGTACAGAATGAAGATCCAGTTACACCGGTATCATCTGAAAATTCCACTGTAACTGAGGAACAACAACAAACAAAGACACCCCGATATGTAAGATTGAACCACTCTGAAAATGAGATATTGGGAACAAGTATCACAGAGTTATGACAAGAGGATGAATGGAAAATGAAGAGGTATGTCTTATTTCTCAAATTGAACCATCATCAATTAATGAGGCATGTGAAGATATACACTAGATTAAAGCTATGGAAGAAGAATTAGAACAAATTAAAAAGAATAACACATGGACATTAGTTCCTCGGCTTAAAGACAAAAATGTTATTGGAACAAAATGGGTATTCAAAAATAAACTTAATGAAGATGGTAAGGTAATCAGAAATAAAGCAAGACTAGTGTGTAAAGGATATTCACATAAAGAAGGAATTGATTACAATGAAACCTTTGCACCGGTAGCTAGAATTGATGTAGTCAGATTATTCTTGGCTTTTGCAGCACACAAGAACTACAAAGTATATCAAATGGATATTAAATGTGCATTTCTGAATGGAGATCTTGAAGAAGAAGTTTAAATTGAGCAACCTGATGGATTTTCTTTGACATATAACAAAGATATGGTTTGTAGGATAAGGAAAACTTTGTATGGGTTGAAATAAGCTCCAAGAGCTTGGTATGCTAGATTAGATAAATATCTTTTGAAGATTGGTTTTTCTAAAGGTAATGTTGACAACAACTTATACTATAAAGTGACTAATGATGACATCTTGGTTATAGAAGTTTTTGTTGATGATATAATCTTTGGAGGAGAAGATGGATTATGTAAAGACTTTTCTATCGAAATGCAGCAAGAATTTAAAATGTCTATGATTGGAGAGATAAAAAAAATTTTAGGATTGCAGATTTTTCAGACTGATAAAGGTATATTCTTGAGTCAATCTAAGTAATTGAATGAGTTACTAAAGAAATTTGGGATGGAAAACTCTAAATCAATAAGCATGCCTATGACTACAAATGACAAATTATCACTAAGGGATGAATCTACACCTGTTAATTTGACTAGGTACAAATCTATGATAGGAGGCCTACTGTATTTGACACAAACAAGACCTGATATTATGAATGCAGTATGTATTGTTTCAAGATTTTAGAGTAATCCTAAAGAAAATCATGAATCAGCAGTAAAAAGGATTTTATGGTACTTACAAGGCACTACAAATCTTGGCCTATGGTATCCTAGAGATGAAAACTTTGAATTATGTGCATACATAGATACAAATTGGGCAGGAGATGTAGATGACAGAAAAAGCACCACCGGTAGAGCATTTTTTCTTGGAAGCAGATTAATTTCTTGGTTGAGTAAGAAACAAAGTTGCACATCTTTATCAATAGCTGAATCAGAATATGTTGTAGGATCAAGCAACTGTACACAGGTATTATGTCTTAAGCAAATGTTGAAGGACATAAAGGTAAAATGCAAGGAACCTACAATTATCTATTATGATAATACAATAGCAATTGATATATCTAAGAATCTGGTACTACATTCTAAAACTAAACATGTCTCTATCAAACTGAATTTTCTGAAAGAGAATGTTGAAGCAAAAGAAGTAAAACTGGTTTATGTGAATACTAAAGAACAGATTGCAGATATTTTTATTAAACCTCTGCCTAAGGAGACTTTTGAATATATCAGAGATTAGCTGGGGGTCATACCCCCACTGGTAGAAACTTAGACAGTTGATGTTTTCCATCAACCAATAGAACTAACAGAGAAATCTTTTACTCAGGCTTTGATGAGGAGAGTTAATTCTCAAGGGGAGTGGTTGGTATACTGAATAAGTTGGTATTTTGTATTTGAATGTAGTTTTTGTATTGCTTTGGCATTTGATGTCAAAGGGGGAGAGATTGATATGGAAAAACACATGTTACTCCTAGAGGGAAAGATTGTTATTTTGGGAGAGATTGATTACTCTCTGTACCTGAATTTTGATTTCTGGTTTTGATCTCTTTTGGGAGATTGTTGGTTTTTGGTATTTGGAATTTTTGTTCTGGCAATTTGATGGTTTTTCCATCTTGTGTTGCCATCAATGCCAAAGGGAGAGATTGTTGGTATTTTGGATATGTTGATATGGTTTTGTCATTGATGTCAACACCTATTAACACTTATCAACTTTGGCACTTGGAGAATTGACAATGTTCACCGGCAAGCTAGTGACTTATGCGCAGTCACCAGTATCTAGTACACTGGCAGGATATATTGTTCATGAGCACTTGGAATGACATGGAAAACACTTGGTTATGTCGAAGACATCATTTGGACACTTTATCTTGGAGATTTGTTCATTGGTATATTCATGTTTGCATATTTGTTGTTACCAGCAAATAGGTCTAGGATAAGCACCGGAAGGCTTATCTATTCTAGATCAGCACGACATGCTATGGAGATGATTTATTAATGTTGTAAATGCATTAAACCGACATGTTGAATCAAATATTGCATCGGTTATTGTTTTACTTGTAAATTGTTTTTATTGTAATATCTTTTGTAAAGCCGACCTATACATTTTGGTCCTAGGCTTCGATATATATGTAAGATCGATATGTGATTGGAAAAGGATTGTAATAAGGTATATGTGAGAATAAGCAGCGATATACATGCAGACATCATTTGAAGGTTGAAGGAAGGTTTTTGTGAAGACATATCAGAACTGAACTAGTACTGAATCTAGCATATGAAGATGCTATTTTGAGAAGTACATCATTATTGGATTTAACCATCCAATTGTAGTCAGTGTGACTCCTATTTGTGTTTGAGCAGTGAGCTCTAGGCGCTTGGCCTTTCTGCATGTGCAGACCCCCTATTGTATACACATACTATCTGCAGTAGTATCATCTGATTGTGGGTAAGGTTTCCCACTGTGGTTTTTCCCCTTACAGGGTTTCCACATACAAATAATGGTGTTATGTGTTGTGGATGATATTGTCTTTCTATTTCATACATTAATCTTTACCGGTACTATAATTAACTGATAAACTATCTACCAGCATAAAGTTTGGTTTACCGGTATTAAGCATTAAGTTTGGTTAAGTTGTTTTTGGTTTAAATTTATTTGACAACTGATTCACCTCCCCACCCTCCTCTCAGTTGTCTTTGGGACCTAACAGGTTGGAGTCATTTCTTTGTCTATTTGTAGGGAAATTTCTTTAATGTGTAATCCGGATGCATGCATAATCTATCCAAGGATATGAATGATAAAAGGGTCGTTGCAGAGAAGATAATTAATATTGCATATGAAACGGAAGGACATTTGTTTTGCCTATTGTGTCTTTAAAAGGCTCGATGATGATAATTAAGCATACCAAATCCAGTGGCTAAGTTTAAGTTACATTCATTCTAAATTTTATGTATTTCAGGTGATTTTGACATGATAACAATGATCTCTTTATCTTTTGAATGAGACTCTGAAGTAATCGTCATTTCTCAGCTAAGTGGTACCCTTTTTCATCATTGTTTCTCCGATCAAGTACTTGTGTATTGAGATGGTTAGCTGCATACATGAGCATCTTATATAGATCCATACATTTCATTATATACTTATTTGCATTCATATTATTGCATGAAAAATAAACATTTGCATTACTCATTACTCATTTTCATCATTTATTTGCATATGAAAAAGGAAAAAAAAACATCCATATTCATTTTCATTACATACATCCATACTGAAAAGATATGCATACATATAGAATAAAGCATATAAAAAGATATCTCATAATCAATCAACACAAGTACGGTGAAATCAAATCAAGAGCTTGTATATCTCATCATAATCTCAGTGTCTAAGAGTATAAATGATATCAACTATCATACACAATGTCTCATCGGAGCAAGAATTAGATAAGCTACAAAAATGGGGTATATAACAAAATCTAGGAGATATATTAATCTAGCTCTCTGTCTCTCCCTCATTGTCGGGTGGAGGAGGTGGTGCCTGTGGATCGACATCCTATCTAGGTTCCCTAACTCCCTCAGATCGAGCCATATACTAAGAATATGACACAACCTGTTGCACTACTGGTACCACTATGCTATAAGCTGCAACATAATAAGCTATACGGCTCATCTGATGCAAAACCTCTCGGTCTTCCAGTTGCGTCTGCACCACTATCAACTGTGATTGCAAACCTGTCACCCTCACCCTCAAAGACCGTACTATGTCTAGCACTGCCTACTCTCTCCGCATCTCCCCCTCTCCACCTCCCTACTCAACCCTTCGCTACCTAACCCACCTAGGAGTCACTCTCTCCTCCTCACCTCCAACCTCTGTTTCCCTAGAACTGCCAGCCTCAACCCTAATAGCTCCTAAGGATCCACCCTCCCCTCTTTGTCGCTGTCGACCTCCCACTGGTGCCCTCCTGCTACTAGCACCAGGATCACCTCCTGTCTGTCTAGGTACATCTGCTCTTCATCCCTGTACATGCACTTGTCCCTATACCTGCACTCGTCACTATACCTGACCTGGTACTTGTGCATGTGCTAGTGCATCCTCCTCAACCTCATCTATAAGAGGCGCATGCTCTCCAGGATCCGTAAACTGAGGAAAAGGGTCTCTCTGAAACCAATCTCTATACTGGGGCAATACCCCCGCGTCTGCCACATCCTCTAGGTACTCCCATCTCTGTGACTGTAAACCTGAAAACTCTTGCATGCTCAATGCATATGATAGTCTCAGTGCCCATCCTCATCTCTCCTCCTCCCCATATCTAGCATACGTTGTGAACTCTTGGGATATACTCTGCGGTCTCCCATAATGTCTCAAAACCCTATATACTACAAATCGCTCAATAATAGAAGTCAATCTACCAATCAGAGGTCTAGTCATAAACATATCTCTCCACTGAACCCTCCAATCATCCCACAGCTCTAGACCCCTATATGGTCTCAATACTACTGCTATTAAGTCATCCAACTGCCTCCTCCAATAATCAGTCTTTCCTAGGTGGGACTATGTGATATAACCTAAATACCAGTATACGATAGGCTGATGTGCCTCCCTCGAATCATCTACAATAGGTTTGCAAACTGGGATATGCTCCCATACCCATATCTGCAAGACTAGGACACTTGTGCCATGCTCTTCCCCTCATGATAGACAATCTCTTGCATCTCATGATATATATGAGTGAGTAAACATGAACCCCACCCTAATCTAACTGGATGCGTCAACAATCTCTCTAGCATTCTACCCCATCCACATAAAAATCCCTATTGTCCTCTATCAGGCATAACTAAAAAACCAATCATGCCAGCCAAAATGCAAGCCAGAGGGTACTCTGCACCATACCTACTCATCAAATCATCCCAAGTGATATCATGATCAAGGATAGTCTCATCATGGAAAATACATCTAAGAGCCTCAATACATGATCATGGAGTAGAATCACAACCTACCTTATCTCCATCAAACAGAATCCTCAATATCCTGTAAATATCCTTCGGAGTGATCGTCATCTCTCCAACCAACAAAAGAAAAGTGTTATGTTTAGAATAGAAACACTCAACTAATGCGGTCAACCTACCGTGATTCACATGGATATTGGGCATCTATAACAAATATCCAAATCCACACAAGCCTATGTGACCTCTCTATGCGTCTGATAAATCATGCACTAATCTCATTGTCAGCGAAAATGTACACTGAAACTGAATAACAGAAACTTGAATTTGCAAAATCAAACACACAAATCGTCAGTACGTGATCAACTTTGCACTAAGAATGTATTAAACATGCTAAAGAATCCAAATTTACAAAATTGAAAATCAAAATTTGTTGTTTAGACCTTAAAAAATACTTGTTGTTTTCCATACAAGTTACCACAGTCAAGTAGCAACTCGTATGAGCAAACACAATGATTTGCATGAGTAAACAGACCCAAACAACAAATTCTAACATGTCGAATGATTAAATTGTCTCTTAAGAACATTTTCGTATGATACATGGGTAAATAACATACGAGAAACCCTACATTACCATATGATAAAACCAAAAATGCAAGATACTCGTACACGAGAAAGGGTATGACACCAAATGATAAAACGACACAACACGACTTCACACAAAATTCATAATACAAAATTTGACAAAAATTCAAAAAATGAGAAATACACAAGGTTTGTGTTCAATCACTTACTGCTAGGGGATAGTTTCAGGGTCGATTATATTGTCTCTGGCGCTCAAATCGATTCTCTTGAATTGGAATTGCCATTTTTTCTTCACGGGAGGTTTATCAAATTTTTAACTTTGAGAGGTAAAAATGAATTGACAATGACACATTGAACCCCTTATTTAGCCCAAACCCTAATTTTGAAACTTGCTCCGATGGACATAAAACTTGTACCATTGCCTAAATCGACTGTCCTGAGTCCATTTTTAGGATTGAAATCGAAATTTGACGTCAATTTTCTAGTCAAAATCTCACAATGTTGACCACTTAGCACTTTCACCCTCAAGTCAATTTTTGAATCATTTTGCACTCAATTCAACTTTGATCTCAAATTAATTCTTACATCAATCTTCGTGCTCAAAATTATCATCGCTAAGTCTTTTTATCTTTTTAAAATTGCCTAAAATCGTTGTACCCTTGCCATCTTTCGATTTCTCTCCCGAGGGGACATACTCATTACATATTTTCAATGATTATTATTATTCAAAAGTCGAGAAATTTTTCAAATCTTCGTCTAAAGTCGAGCAGAAATATTTTCAGTCAAAGAAAATCAATTAAACCTTGTTACTAGAGGCACCTTAACTAAATCATGTCATATTAAGTTGAGATTCTTCAATGTCAAATAAAGCAATCTCTAGGGGCACAACAATTTTTGTCCTTATTTGAATCAATCTTCAAATCGATGTTTAGTTTCATCACATGAAATCAACTTGGACATTCTCACTCAGTCGATTCTTGTTCAATCAAGTTTGGAATCGGTTTTACCTCTCGTTTAGTCGATTATTGTTCAATCAAGTTCGGAATTGGTTTTATCTCTCGCTCAGTCAGTTCTTGTACAATCAAGTTCAAAATCGGTTTTATCTCTCGCTCAGTCGATTCTTGTTCAATCAAGTTTAGAATCAGTTTTGTTTCTTTGCTCAATCTAGTTCAATCAAGTTCTAGATCAATGCTCGTTTCTTGATCCATCAAGTTCAAGAACGATATCTCGCTCTGCATGGGTCCTAGTTCAATCAAGTTCAGGATCAATATCGCTTTAATCAAATATGTTCAGTTTCATCACTTCAAATCGAGTTGAACATCTCGCTCTTCATCGGTTTGTGATCTATGAAGTTCAGAACTGATATCTGTTTGACATCAACTATTCTTTGAACCAACGTGCTGCTCGCACATTAATTCAAAGAGGGGCAAATGTAATACCCTAAAAATGGTCACCTAAACCATGGGCCTCTAATCTCGACAACATCACCAAGGTCCTAACCAAAGGCAATTAAATCAACCTTGAGCACCTAATTAATTAATTCTTCAATCATTAATGTTACATGGCAAATTTATCACTCTATATTAATTAAATATTTATTTAATTAATTAAATCATTTTGATAAATTATTCTATTTATTTAATTAATATATCCTAGCATATTTAATTAATAAATCAATTTGTCATTTAAATCACCAAAAAAAGAATTAATTTAAAGAAAAAGAGGAATTAATTTACAAAAAGAGATTAATCACAAAAAGAGGAATTAATTTTGCAAAAGAAAGAGTTAAATTGAAAACAAAAGAAAAGAATTAAATTGAGAGAAGAAATTAAACTTAAGATATTTCTTTTTCTAAAATTGAGATAACTTGAGAAATTTCAGAAAAGCAATTAAATTGAATTAATAATTTTTTCTAAAATTAAAAGCAATTAAATTGAATTAATCATTTTCTCTAAAATTAAAACTCAAAGATATTCTTGAGGAAAGAGGTTCAGTTGCATTGAAAAGGCCTTTTCTAAATAAAAATCTTGAGAAAATTAAAGAAAAGTGCATGGAATCACCTATTTTTATCTGAAGTGCATGGAATCAACTAATTTTATCTCCAATGCAAACTCGGACTTATAATTTGAATGCATTCAATCAATCTATAATTGGAATCTATCTTAAGATTAACTTAATCCGATCTCTCAATTATTTCAATTAACCTGGATTATGTTTTTTCAGGAGGAATCTCAACCGCTCATTGTTAATCAATCTTGACCGTTGGTCTCTCTTTTGAGTCTCTATAAATTCAGCCTTCATCTCTCCTTCAAGACACCTTAGAGGTTTATTGTTATTGTGTAGTTTTTTCTCTTGAGTCATTGAAGATATTGTGCTTTGAGATTAATGCATCTTAGCTTAGCTTTTTGCATATTTAGTTTAATCATGATTGCTTGAATTCATCTACCTTAATATTCATTCATTTAGCTTAACATTCATTCATCTAGCTTAATATTCATTCATCTAGCTTAATCTTGCATACATTTATCTTATTCTTGTGCTCATATAGATTAAATCCTTCGTCTTGGTGTAGTCTAGTCACTGGTATTTCTTAGACAAATCTGAGAGAAATTCTATACTCGCATATTTTAGAAGGCAATAGGTTGATTCGTTATGGTTTTTATATTCATGATTACATCTATCTAACCATGCATGCAATGACTTAATTGAAGTGTTGTGTCTTACAACTTGTAGATTTTATCCACTTTTCACACACACAACACCAAAGACGCATTTCTTTGGATTGAGTCACAATTTGTATTTTTCCAATCTCTTAAAAATTTGCCTTTGGATAGGGATGTGCTCATGTCTTGTCTTGGATTTTCCTAGAAGATCATCCATGTAATCCTCCATTATTTTGTGCAAAAGGTCATGGAAAATTATTGTCGTTTCTCGTTGGTATGTAGCTCTAGTGTTCTTGAGACCAAAAGGCATAACTTGATAACAAAAGGTGCCCCATGGTGTTGTGAATGTCATTTTGTGTTGGTCTTCCTATTTGATCTTGATCTGATTGTATCCAGAAAATCCATCCATAAGT
Organism: Cryptomeria japonica; assembly: GCF_030272615.1. Classification (NCBI taxonomy): domain Eukaryota; kingdom Viridiplantae; phylum Streptophyta; class Pinopsida; order Cupressales; family Cupressaceae; genus Cryptomeria; species Cryptomeria japonica. The sequence goes on along the minus strand of NC_081414.1, from coordinate 381,859,296 downwards.
GATCATGTCTCGATGTGAGGTCTATAATCATGTCTATGTTGGGACTGAGAAATCATCCTTAGGGAAAGCTTTATTCAAATCCCAAAAATCAATGCAAAAGCAGATGCCCCCAGCAAGTTTTCCGATAGGGACAATGTTGGACACCCATTCGGGATAATCTATTGGTTTTATGAATCTAGCATCCAACATCTTTTGAAGTTCTGCTTTGACTAGGAGTGCAATGTGTGGATGTATCCTGCATAACTTCTTCTTTACTAGTTTTGCATCTAGAGGAACAACAAGGTTATGAACTACCAAGTCGAGATCTAGGGCCGACATGTTAGCATAGGATGAGGAAAAATTGATCTTTGTTTCTATGAGAAAATTGACAAAGTCTTGTCTCTCTTGATCCGTCAAGGACTTGGCAATGAGCAAGTTCTTTGGGATGTCTTCAGTGCCCATATTGATAGTGTATGTTTCCTCTATCAGTAAAGTTGACCTATCCTATTGAGGAGGAACAATGGTAGGGAGGTCAAGTCCCTCATCCTCAAGTGCCTGATCCATATTTTCACTTTTGGATACACCCTTTATTTTTACTTTTTCCTCATCCAAAGGTGCCTCAGAGAGGTTTTCACCTAGGGAATCATGATTTTTCTTTTTATTATCCTTTTTGTGACTAAGGGAATTGACCTGACTACCAAAGTATCCTTTTTCATGTAATTGAATCCCATGAACTCTGTTGCAATCTTCTAAATTCCGCATAGTCAAAAGAGTCATGAGAGCATTATCATCAGTACAGATGTCTAAAGCAGGCTTGTCTCATTGGTCCCAGTCTATAATATCAGGGTGAACAAGTTGTAGCTCATGCGGGGTGGAAGGGGTTATGGGGGTGATGGTGTTGAAATGGGTGTCAAAGAAGATGTCATCTTCATATTCAAAAAATATTTCATGGAACTCCTCTTCATGAGAGTCTTTGACATCCAAAGAAGGACTTGAAGGGGCACCAGTGAAAGTGATCTTAGGTACTGGAGTATCACCCAAGCCCCTGTTATATTTGTATGAGATGGGATTTATTGGTGCTTTGATTCCTTTCTCTCCCAACCACAGGTCGTGTCCTTTATAACCCATCTTATCCACTATGGTTGATGCTTTTGGATACATCTTCTTGGGTATTTTTGCTAGATCTTCATCTTCTTCCTGGTACAATCACGAAGAAACATCTATCTCAATAATTTACTCATCAAGTGGACCCCATTGTTTGAAGTTAGTATCCTTACATTGTATAATGGGTTTCTGATTTTTTTTATTTCTTTGGGCTTACCAAATGATTTAGGAGATAAGGGGAGATTGCCTATTAATAAGACATCCTCGAGTTTGTATTCTTCACAGCCATTATCTAGGATATTGACTTTGGGCTCTGTTTGAGATGAGGTGGAGGTGACTTTAGATGCGTTAGATGGGGGAGTCAGAGAAGGTCTATTTAATAGGAAATGATATGGATGTTTACCTTCTAAGAGCTTGGAATAGTGAAAGGGCTATGGATCACCTTTGATAGTGATCTCTCTACCATTGAAGGGAAATTTGATGCATTAATAGTAAGTTGAAGGAATGACTTGAAGGGAATGAATCCATAGGTGTTCGAGGAGGATTTAATAGGGGAGATCAAGATCCAAAACTTGGCAAGGGGTCTCAATCGTAATAGGGCCCAATTGAAGAGGCAAGGTAATCATTCCTTTAGAAACCCTTTCTACATCATCATAGGCTTTGATTTTGATTCATCATGATGTATCAACTAAGTCCTTAGAAAGCCCCAATTGCTTTATTAACTTATATTTACAAAGATTGAGTCTAGATCCATCGTCTATCAAGACGCGTTTAACTTTGTGTTCTGGATAAGGGCTTCAATATGCAATGGTTTTTTATGGTCCTCATCTACAAGAGCGACATTGGAGGTAAAAAAAAGGTGTTGTTGGGCAGTGATATTTCCAATGAGGGCTTGGAATTGGGTAGCATTGATGTTGTTGGGGACACGCAACTCAAGGAGGGCTTGTTCCAAAATCTCCTTGTGGACAGGGGAGGTCTTGAGGAGCTCTAGGATGGAGATTTGTGTAGGAGTCTTCCCAAGATGGTCAAGGAGATAATATCAGTGGGTGGATGACTTGGGGGGTGGGTTTGGCGGAGGAGGGGCTCCTTGGACAGTTACTCTCCCTCGATGGATAGTTATATTACCGTCATACTGAGAGTGGGAAATAGAAGGTGTTGCACCTTGAATGACTATCTTGGCAGGGTTAGGTCTTCTTGCTGGTTGAGACAAGGTGGGATCACCTTGGATAGTGATCCTAGGTCTACTTTGCAAAGGGGAGGGTTAGATCCTTGGACAGTGATGATATTGATGTGGTTATCTATAGGCTCAATGCAGCCCACTAGAAAGTCAAATCCCATTATATGATTGGTATAATCATAATTCATGGCATTAGATGATGATCCCTTGACTTTTTCATGCTTGGGGAAAGGTTCATAGTATATCTTGAGTTTGTCATTATTGTTACCAGGTTCTATTGTTGGTACCTCAATATCACCCTTATCAATGAGCTCTTGTATGTAGTTCTTCAGTTTCATACACTTTTGTGTATCATGCCCCTTGAGATGATGATAATCACAATACTCATTCTCATTGTACCACCAAGGTTTAGGTTGATTTGGATCAAACGGGTGAGTTATCAGAAAGATGACCACACCTGCTTGGACAAGCTTTTGGAACACAACCTCAATGGGCTCAGCAAGGGGAATATACTCTCTTGGAGCCTGATTGTTAGATCGGGGTGGTCACCCCTAAACTGAAACAATTCTGGGAGGCCTTTGAGATTGATTTTGATTGTTTTGATGAGTATTGAATTGACGATTAGTGGTGGTGGACTTTGGAGGAGCGACCATGGTCTGAACCCGCTTTGCATCAATAACACCATCATTGACTACATTCTTGTTCTTAGACCAAAATTTTGGTTTATCATTGTGATAAGAGGAGGAATTCTAACTTGATTTTTGATAATGCTTTAGGGTACCTTCCTCTAACAAGACACGTTCAAGGGCTAAGCCCTTGTCAGTCAAATTTTGGAAAGACTTTATGCATTGAGATGTCAAGAGTTTTGATAGTTCAGGCACCAAATTTTTTTTGAAATAATTCATTTTGATGCTCTTTTGGCATATCCCACTGGAATTTGTTGATAAGGTGTCGCCACCTTTGCAAAAATTTAGCGAAATTTTCTCTCAACCTTTTCTTTGTGTTACAAAGGTCCATCATAGAAACATCATTGGCAATGTTATAAGCATAGTGGGCCACAAACTTTTCTACTAAGTTTGGGAAGGAGGTGATAGAACCTCAGGGCAAGGACATGCAAGAGAATCTCCCATGAGACTCTTAGGGAAGAGCCTTCAAAGATATAAATCACTATAGGAGACTTCTTGGCATAGGATATGAAACTCATGGACATGGTCTCGGGGGTCCCCTTGGTCCTCCTACTTCATGAACTTAGGCATCTCAAAACCTGGTGAATAAGGTGCAACTGATATCGACGGGTCATAGGACAAGGACAAAATTCCTCAAACAAATACGGTTTTCTTTTGTTAGTCCCTTCCTTCATGTTTTTGATGATGTTTTTCATGTCCTAGATTTCCTTGATGATATCTTGTTGTGGATTTTGGACATGATGGATTCTATTTTCCCCTAGTATCAAATGAGTCATGGAAGGTGTACCAACACTACTAATATATTGATATGATGAAGAAGCAAGAATGTGAGACGTGATGACTAATGTAACGGGGACTTGAGTGACAATTGGTTGTGACCTATGAATTGTTGTGATGGGAGGAAGAGAAGTATCGATGAAGTTAGCAGAATTGTTGATTATAATAGAAGATTGTGGAATAGAGACATGTGGTCGGATAGAAGAAGATGGCATAGAATCATGTTGGAGGATAGATGTGATCGGATTGGATATTGGCAAGGATGTTAAGAAGGAAGAAGGTGGGATGGAAACCATGGGGATAGATACCACATATGCTATTGATTGAGGTTGAATGATAGGCGGGGGCGTGATTGATTAAGGTTGAAGGATAGGTGTGATGATGTGAGCAGGAGAAAAGTTGATGAATACTAAGAGGGGGGGTGAATTAGTATACCAAAAAATATTGTAAACAAACTTTTAAACAATTTAGCAGATAACCGGTACAACAGATTCACTAATAAATTAGTTAAGATAAATGCAAACCAAATAGAAAACAAAGCATTCACCCATAAGAGCACAATCACCATAACACTATATATTTGACGTGGAAACCCAAATGGGAAAAACCCCGGTGAGCAGAAACTCACAAATAACTATCTGCAGAATAGAAAATAGACCGGTTAAGGTCATACAATTTTCTTCACCAGAACAAATCCTATTAGGAATCTATATCTCTTTTAGGAGAAAAGTCCTGTTAAAGACTACCTTGTTAAAGGATTTCAGATCCACAGTTGTGAACCACCTTGTTAGAGGATTTACAAAGGCTTTGCTGGGCCTACCCGGTTAAGGGTTTTAGACTTGTCGAAGATATTATAATTAACAAGTGAATGATCTAGATAATAGCACAATATGCTTAGTTAGATCCTTGACAGCTCATTATTAATGCATTTTAGCATTACTTCAGTCTTCAATATATCCACGCTTTGTCTCTTCACACAGACCTAATCTTCTCTTCGATGATCGCACATAACCTTTTCTATTCTATCTCTCATACATCACACATCTCACATGAAAACCCTAGACATGATGTCCTTATAAAGGAAACTGATTTCATGTTGGTCCAATAGGATTAGACTACAAGTTCCTAGGTCCAGTGCATCTAGACACATTTGGTAACATGACAAAAAATCACCGCCAAATTGTTGGTGGATGATAACTCATCACACATTACAGTAATACCGGCTGGTAACTCATCACAGAGTAATACTGGTTGATACAATATGATACAATATACCGATTACCAGTTGTCAAAAAAGAAGACTGGTAGATCTTAGTGTTCCGATCAAAAGTTAACTACCGCTTGGTTCCTTCATACCACTTTAGCTCCTCAAACCGCTTGGGATCCTCGTACCAATTGGGGTCTTCATACCGCTTGTGGTCTTCATACAATCTGTGACCAGTAAATCATTTTCTACAAAACACCGATAGTCCAAAGACTATACATTCAATAATACACAATATCGGTTGGAGCAATTACTGGTTGAGCATAACTCATACATCAAGAAAGTGTATGTCCATCAATGACAATCAAAACATCATAAAAATGCCAACAATCTCCCTCTTTGGCATTGATGGCAACACTTAGGAAAATTTTGACATCTAAGTGTTTTTACAACAAAAATGCTTTAATCAAAATTACTCCACCTAAGCATATATAGTACTCCCCAAACTAGAAACATGAAAGTACATGAAATGGTAACTTTCACCAAAATTTTAATGTACACTACTCCCCCTTTGCCAACAATTACAAAGTAATGCAAAGTAACCCCTTTTTGCATATATAATAAAATAGAGTAGATGTTCATGACAATAAGGAATGAAATTTCTTAAAAATAGATTTAAAGTCCTGCATAAAAATTTTCATGGCCAATGTCCATGACTCAAGTAATGAGGTAGCAACCTCACTTTCAATCTTCATCTGGAATGCCAATTCTTCCATTGCATCAATGGTACTCATCTCTTGAGTTACCATGATAGCTTCCAGGTTGAGAAAACATTTCTGAAGAATCTGGAGTCTTTGCAATAGGAACAATTGAAGCTCCTACAAATCTTTAGACCGGTTGCTGATCTCTAAGTCCATCTTGGCAGTCTGATGCTGATAATGATGAACGGTTTGTCCATAGGTAGTGAATGAATCATACGACATCTTGAAATTGTTAATATATGCTTGTAACTCCGATTGGAGTTTAGCTTTCTATTTAAGCACATTGTCATAAAATAGATGGGGTTGGCAGATTTTACTCAACAATAATTTACCTTCACCCATAGCAACACTAATATCATTTTGTTGTTTCAGTAGTTGTGTCCTCAGTTCATTCATTTTCTTGACTAAGGCAACATTGACTTCCTTTTCATGGTTCTTCTTTGCAGTGGCTTCAGCAACATCTTCCAAACATTGTACCTAGTCCTCCACTACGGTACAAAGAAGTTTGAGCTTGGATAGAGAAGAATCAGTACTGGGGAGGTTGGTACCAGGAATCAAACTGGTAAGGGTGTCAACCATAGTTTGTATGACATCATATTCTTTCTTCCTCTACAACTCTTCCATTCTCTCATGTGCAAGTTTGATGCTTCGTAGTAGCTTAGACTCATCTTAAGATTGAGTTAGACTTGCAAGAGTTAGATCAATAGGACTAGTGGTATCAACTTGCTTGGTTTGATCACCAGTTACCTTAGGAGTCTGCCCTCCTTCTTTGGTTTGGATCTCTACGTGTTTTCTCTTCTCTACTTCCTTCTCCTCTTCTGCTATTTTATTTTCTTCTTCTTTCTTCTTTTGCTCCTCTTCTTGTTTTTTCTTCTCTTCCTCTTTCTTTTTCTCCTCTTCTTGTTGCTTCTTCAGTTCTTCCTTCTTTTTGTCCTCCTCCTTTTTCTTCTCTTCCTCCTTCTTCCTTTCTTCTTCCTTCCTCTTCTCTTCTTCTTTTCTCTTATCTTCTTCTCTCTTCTTCTCTTCCTCTTTCTTCTTTTCTTCCTCTTTCTTCTTGTCTTCCTCTTTTCTCTTGTCTTCCTCTTTCTTTTTCTCTTCCTCTTTTCTCTTGCCTTCCTCTTTCTTTTTCTCTGACTCTTTCCTCTTGATTTCTTCTTGCCTTGCTTTTTCCTCTTGCTCTTTCTCCACTTTCTCTTTGTCCTATTTCTCTTTTTCAGTTTTTTCCTTGTCCTGTTTCTCTTTCTTTGCTTTGTCCTGTTTCTCTTTCTCTTCTTTTTCTTTATCCCATTTCTCTTTCTCTTTGTCAGGAGTGACATCCTCATTATCTAATGCATCAACATCAATAGGTTGTTCTATCACTCTTTCACCTTGACTGTCAAACACCTCATCCAGTTTGTCTGAGGATAGGTCCAGTGCTTGGTCATCCTGCTTAGCAGCTTTAGATACTCGATGCATATTGAAAACAGCTTTCACATGTATGTGTGTGTCCTTTTCCACTTCAAAAGCTTTACCTTCTAGTACCATAAGTCTTCTCCTTCTCATGAAGAAGATGCCTTTGTTCTTATCCATTATTTCAAATAATTTAGAATTTGAAGCATCGGGAAAGTATTGTGCAAAATTTTCTCCCTGATCTCCTGTTCTCTTTCAATGGCAATGCACCATTTATTATCTAAGGAATTATACAAAGAATCTTCTATAACTGATCTAATCTCAGAAGGCGACCGATCATTAACACATAAATATTTGATGACTTCCTGTTCTACCTCTTCTTTCTCACTATCATTAAAATCATCAAAATATTCCTTTAAATCATCAAGCACTTTCCTCTTAATATTCTTAGTGTCCTCTGACAATGTGTCATTGGCTTATAAGAGGAAATATCTATATTTACCGGTGCTGAGGTTGTAGGAACATTATCGGTAGACTTCACCTTTTTGCTTGATTGCCTTGTCTTCTCTGTTTGAATCTCTGGTTCAGTGTCCTCTAACTCCAGTGAGTGGGTTTTGGATTTTCGCTTCCTCTCGAAGACTTTTGCAGGAATGATCTCAGGTTTCTTCTTAGCTGGTGACCGCTTGGTCACTTTCGGACTGGCAGAGGTAACCGGTGTAGATACCAATGGCACTGCTTTGCCCTTTTTTTGTTTTGGTTCTTCAACTGGTGTGACCCTTTCCAAGTAGGTACCGGTTCTCTTTTTCTTTGCATCTAGTGGTGAGGCAAGTATGGTAGAGGCATACCCAATCAACATGTCATACATCACTTCATACCTTATAGGGCCAACTACTTCCTTTCTCGGTTCCACCACTTCCATTATGCAGCCATCTATCCTTATTGTGAAGCAGATGTCATCTTCATACTTCTTCACAATATCATCAGATATCCTTATTCTCTGGCTCTTCTTCCTCTTGAATTCATCAAAATATTTATTTAGAACCTCAGGATATGTAGTTCCCACTACTTGTAGACTTTCCTTAATTTGTCTGGAAACTGGTAGGTCAGCAGACCATTGTACATCACCTACTCCAGGGAAATAACCTTGAAAGTAGAAGAATAAACCGACCAAAAGTTGTCCAAACTTGAATCTCAGAGAATTGTCCTCTTTGATGGACTTCAAATTCAATAGCAATTGCTTCTGTAGACAGGTACATAGGTCAAATGTAGTGTCTTCCTTCATCATTCTGTAAGAAGCATTCACTGTAGTAGCAGGGACAAAATTCATTCTACTGGCATAAAATATCCGGTAACCAATCACCATGCAAGCATATTTCACCAGATCATCTTTAATGGTGTTGACGGTCATCGCCCGTTGGTCACTCACAAAACTGGTGAGTTTTGTCATTTCAATTTTGGTGACCTTCCGTAGAGCTGGTACCTCTCCAATTTTGTAGAAACCAGTGACGGCATAAATTGCTTCCGGTGTGATATCATGGGTCCGCTCTAGATACATCTTGTCACCATGCACTCTGCTAAGGATGATGTGAATATGTTCTTCTGTGAACTCTTCTAGAAAATATACCGCATTATGTAGTTTCATCTTTTCAAGGATACTATACTCAAGTTTGATCTTCTTGTCATCCCCATAGAACAGACTTAGCTGGGAATGAATCACTAGGTATCCTAGGTCTTCCAACTTACAGTCTATATACCCTGAAATGTCTTCCTTGATAATAACTCCAACAGGAATTTGAGATACGACATTGTATTTCATTTTCTTTTGAAGAAAATTAGGTGAATCTACAGGTGCACTAGAACTAGAGTGTGATGCAGAAGCCATGATCAAATAATAAGTAAGAATTTCAGAAAATACCTTCACAAACAAGAATTTAGGTTTTCCAATGTCGCGCACAAAACACCACTTCAGTTGCAAGTTCACCACTTCGAGTTCTTCATTGATTGCTTGAAGATGGTTGCAAGATTTCATCAACTGCTAGACAAATCTCTCTGGTTGCTCTACTCTTGAAAATTCTTCTTTCAAAAATAGATAAGTGAAAATGATGACTAAAACCTGTTTAAACAAACTCTCACCAACCATAATAAATGCATCACCGCTAGGGCACAAACCCTAATTTTGCCTTTTACCACTTCAAGTCTTCTGCTGACTGACAAGTAACATATACTAGTTAAGGTCTTTACTAATATAAATTAGGGGTTTGAAATATTTCACCGATGTGTTCCCCCTAAGCTTTTCTATAGCTCAGTTTGTTGGTTCAGAGACTTCTACACTAGGTGCAGAAATAGTCATTCTGTGACTCTTCTTCTAATTTCTTTTTCCAAGTTTTATTCATTTCCACTTGAATGGTTTCAACATCAATATTCCCTTTTGGAGTGGTCGATATATCATCTGATAGGTTCTTTCTTAGTTTGCAGGTTTTGGCAGTGTGTCCCAGTTTGTTGCAATGATAGCATACCATTCTAGGTGTTCTCCATGGTCCATTATTCATACTTCCATTCTTCCTTCTACATGTTGCAGCAGTGTGACCGCTACCATGACAGATCAAACAAGTTTCTCTCGAGCTAGTTGCTACTTGATAACCACCTAACCGATGGTCATAGGTATTGTACCGATTGGGATTTTGGTTCACAGAAGGTTCCGGGATAACTCCTTGAGTCCTCGAAGGATGTCTCCCAGTGTTGTGCAAAACCGACCTGCATTCAAATGCTCTATGCCCAAACTTGTTGCATGCGTAACAGTTTCCATTGAATCTATTGGATCTAGGCATATTGTTTTGAAAATAAGGAAAATTGTTGTAGGCCTTGCTTGTACACACATTGGTAGTATGTCCTTCTTTGAGACAATTAAAGCAAACAGGTTTTAATTTTTTCTTACCTTTATGCTTGGATGTTGGTTGCTTCTTTGATGCTTCAACTTTTGTTCTAGAGGTCTCACCTTACTCATATCCAGAGAAACCAAGTCCAGTGGTATTCTTTACTGGCTTTGCCGATTCCAGCTTTTGCTCTAGCTTAGCAATACTCTTATTGAATTTGGCAAGTATCTCCTTTGACTTGGTATCAATTGGTATGTTGGAGGATAGATGTGATCGGATTGGATATTGGCATGGATGTTAAGAAGGAAGAAGGTAGGATGGAAACCCTAGGGATAGATACCACATATGCTATTGATTGAGGTTGAATGATAGGCAGGGGCATGATTGATTAAGGCTGAAGGATAGGTGTGATGATGTGAGCAGGAGCAAAGTATCCTTGTGGTTGTTGATCAAGAATAGATCCATCAAAATCAGGAGGATGGAGAGCTCCATTTTCAATAAGAGTCTTTAGAAGACCAATAGGATTATGTTGGATGAATTTCTCCATAATTTCTTGATTGTATGAATCTTTTAGGAATGTTCACACTTCCAAAGAGAGGTCATATTGATCAACCATGTTAGGGTCCCCTTGGGGTTGGCGATCTTGGATGTTAGGTTGCACACTTTGTGTGGGATCTTATGTAGGGTCTTGATATAGGACACTAATTTCCAACATTCCATATTTTTGTTCGACCTTCTTCTTCTTTTGGGATCGAGTTGTGATCATGCAAGAATAACAGTAGGAAAATTTATTTGGAAGAAAAGGTTTTGATGAAAGGACTTAGCTAGGATTTTGGATTTGATGAAATTGGATAGATTGATTAATGGGTTCCTTGGATTAGGATGAGATTTGATTAAGGTTGTGCCTTAGTCCTTGGATGAGGATTTTAGGTGGGAGATGTTGATGAAACCATAAGAAAGGTAACAACCAAGTTGGGTAAAATTTAGACCTTATCACGATGATCAAAGTATTTTTTCTACTAAGGATTGACTAGTGATCCTAAGTACAATAAAGAGGTAGGATAAGATTCTTGATTGACTCAAAAGATAAGGCAAAGGTACTTGGGGGAGATTCTTTCCTAAGCACAAAGGCCAAATGATTAATTGACTAAGGATGAGGTCTAAGTAGAACATCACAAGGCATAAAACCTTAGTGTGAGGTTGATTTGATTGAAGGATGATTGATTAAGGATTGATTTTATCATTTGATTAAAGATGATTAATTAAAGATTGATTGATGTGCTAAGTCCTTAGAAAAATTTGATGATGAAAGATCAAATAAGGGTGATAGTGATGACTAGAAGAACTTGATGACTAGATTATCCTTGATATGGAAGTGACTCAATAAGTATTAGGCTCAGATGGAAAATTGTATGAAGGTATGCGACCACCCCTATTTTGACAATAGTTGGTATTGAAAGACAAGATGGATCCTTGGTGTAAAGCTCAGACTCTTAGTTCATCACTAACATCAGACTCATTTTTATGACCATGAGTATAATCGTGATATCGGTGCAAAAAGGTCCTATGTTTGAGAAAGATTTTGTAGTTGGTAGACCAAAACTTTTGGTGTCTAATGAGTTGCACTTTTGTGACCTTCTTCTTCTTGATTTGACGATGGATTGACTTCTTAGGATGCTTGTACAACTTAGGCTTATGAAACATGAGGTGGGCGGAGTTCCAATGTAGTTTGACTTGTTGGAAAATTTGGACTTGAGTATGACTTGGACTTGACTAAGGTTGATTCAAAATTTGGACTAGGATATGACTATGACTTGGTTATGACTAGGACATGACCTAAGGATGACTAGGGACTATGACTTAGACTATGCTTCACTTGGATTATAATGTGATAAAAGGTGACTTAGACTTGGACTATGATGACTAGGATTTTGACTTGGATATACCAATTCTACTCTTGGCAAAAAGACATAGAAAACACATTAGCCATTGACTCAAATAGAGACATCAAGCACAACATGCTACCCTAGGAAGTTGGTTGAGGAGGAAAACCTTTGCTTGCCAACTTAGGTACACACCCAATAGCTAATCAAAATATGGTCGTTGAGTCTCATGCAATGGATTCTCAACACCATATTAACTAACTCCAAACGCTAATGGGGGCACAATATGGAAAGTCTCTTGGGGGAGTTACTATCTCCCTTGCACAAAGATTATCCACCTTTCAGAGGTGAATCAAGTAGTTTCTATTTCTAGGGTTCTTAGTAAGGGTTTCCATTTGAAGAATACCCTTTGCAATCGTGCAAGCGTGATTGAGGCCTATATCCCAAACAAGTACCAAGCAAGATGTAGTCACACAAGTGTGATTGAGACCTAAAGGCCCTACAAAATGCCCAATATGAGAGTAAATTCTCAGATAGCTCCGTCCCCCGATATTTATGTCCCAAGAGGCCTATTTATTATAGTGAGTTAGAATTCTTGGGTTTTATCCATACTCACTTGGGTCATTCCCCTCTCACCAATGCATGTGTGAGTGTGCCGAACAGATCGGGAGGGCAGGCCCGCTAAGGGTAAAAAGAATGCAAGCAAACTAGAAAAGTTTCAAGGGTCTGGATTTCTGATTGTCTATATAGAAAGGAGCATACTCTTCTATCTCTACACTTTCCTCAAACACATAAAACAAATAGTTCTTTTACCCAATTATATTTAAGTGCCTAAGAAAAACAATTAAAAAGACACAATGTTTGTTTGTATCTCCTTAGGCAACCTACAAAAACAATGAATTAGTAGTCCTATGGTTTGAGCAATAAATTGTTCGACAAGCGGAATCTTGGACTAACATACTGCAAAAACATAGGTTAGTAGTCTCAGATCATGCCTTGGACCAATCAAGTAGAACCTACAAAACTCAAAAAATCCAATCAATACATAAAATTCTGCAGAAACAACTCTCGCATTGTTCTGCAGACAGTCACGTTGAAGCGCCTGTGCAGCCACTAAAATGCCTACGTACGCGCTGCAGTGGGGTCTAAAAATAGAAGACAAAAAACACAGAAAATATGAAAAATTGCAGAAAAACGCAGATTATACCTCGAGCAGCCGCGCTGCTTTGCTATCTGTCGCGTCGAAGCGTGTGTGCTCGCGCCAAAAATAGAAAAAATAGGTTAGTGGTTAGTAGCAAACTTGAAAATTTAAATTTTAAAAATAAGCGGGATGTTTTCAAAATGCTCGTGCTATTCGCAGAGCGCCCGCACTAAAGCAACGTTTCTAAAATAAAAAAGGCTAGATTAAAAGGATTAACTAAAAAAAAAATTGATTTTTTAGCTTTTATCCTTTTATGTGTTTTTTAAATGACTGATTACAGAATAGAAATAGAATGTGCAAAAAGAAATAGGAAAGTAGATGAAGTAATGCTGCAGGCGGTCACGTTGTTCCCGCAGTGCTCGTGCTAATCGATAGACTTGCAAAAAGGCGGGTTAGGCAAAATTCAAATAGAACGCGCTAAAGTGTGTGCGCACGTGCCAAATCTCGTATCGCTCATGTTGAACCCGTATTGCTCATGCCAAAATGCAGTTGCTCGCACTATTCCGATACCTACAACTAAAAACTCATAAAAACTTGAAGAAAATTGTTAAATTAGGGACGTGGGTCCCTCCGAGCATGCCAATATGAACCAAGGGAAAGCTAGTGTGAGGGTAAATGGTTGGTTAAAACACAAATACACATAAAACACTCAAATAAACTTAACCAATACCATTTTACCTTCATAAGACTTTACTTGTTCTTCGGATTGAACTTGATGAGGTTGGAATAGCACCCTTCTCCAACCTGATTGGATTTGCTCCTTATTTAGATGTGACTGGCTCTCCAAATGTACACAAGATAGCTAAAGGGATGATGAGATGGATGGATTAAGGATGGAATGGGTGTGCAAAATGAATGGCTAAGTGATGGATGAGGGGAAATTTGACCATAGTTTGGGTGCTTGGATGATTTCTTGGACTCAAAAGGGTAGCATGGACTTACTTAATTTTGGAGATGGAAAATGAAGGAGTGGAGTCTCCAATTATAGAAGAAGAGGAGAGGAAATGGAGGGATAGGATTGATCCAAGATGGAGGGTCAAGATTGCATGTAATCCCACACATGGATCAAGAGGAGTTGACAAGACAAGTATGGAGTCCAAGAGATATGCCATGAAGGCATTTCTTGTCTCCACACTCCTCAAGGTTTATTGGGAAGGCTTCCCAATGCACCTAGGGAAGACAAAAGGAATAAAAATATTCCTTGGATGATGAGAAGGAGGAATTAAAAATTCTCCAAAAAAGGAAGCATGGGGATTGGAGGAATTAAAAATTCCTTGGGTGAAGGGATACCTAGAGGAATGTGAGATTTTTGAAAATCTCACATTCACCTAGGAAAAGAGCATTTAAGGAACGTAGTTGGATAGGGATGCATAGAGAGATGTGAGGAGATCATTTAAGGAAAGTGGTTGAGTGAGAGGACAAGGAGTTGACTTTGTGTCTAATCATGAGGATTAGCCACTAGCAACCCATTAGAAGAAAGATTAGAAAAGGGATTAGGTGAGATTAGAGAAAGTGGGATTTGTAGGAGGATTTGACTAGGAGAGAGAATGAGTAGAGACAATTAAAAATTAGAGGAATAATTGTAAGTGGGATTAGGAGGACTTCTAGAAGAATTAATTAGGCTAATTATGGATTATAAAAAGGTGATTTGTAGGAATAACCTGGGTTAATTAATTAATTGAGATTAATTAATTAAAGGGGAGATTTAGGAAGAATTAATTTTGGATACCTTAGAAGAATGGGGGAGAATTGATTTATTAAATAAATCAATCATTGGACTATAGAGACAAAATTAATTAAATTCAATTAATATTGAGAAGAATAAGGATTAACATAATTAAATAAATTAACTATGTGGGAGAGTTTTTTTTTAAAATAAAAGTGGTAAACCACTAAATTTTATTAATATTATAAATTTTTTACAACTTGGTTCAAAGAGCACCAGTAGGAAAGAACCAGGCAAAGCAAACCTCTGGTCTAGCTCATACATAAAACTAGATAGAAGCCCACCCGAGATTACAAAATTGCCATGTTGGCTAACAAAAACCCAACCCCTTGTAATGAGTACAAAAATTTCTCTGTCTGAGAAAGTTACAATGAAGAAATCATATACCACGAACTAGTGCTTTCCAACGGAGGAGAAGAAGGGGGGGTATCAACATCAATGAGAACTACAAGAGGCACCATCTGAATAGGCAGAATTGATGCTGGTGAAGATAGTACAACGTGCATCGAGTCTAGGAGGAAGTGAATACCTGAAAATATATTTATAGCTACTACCAAACAATCTGGTGATACATGATCTAATAGAGCTACCATAGCAAAAAAAGTATCATCATATAGGTTAGAGATCAAACCATTTCTCATAATTGAAAGAAGATCCCCATACCAGCCAGAAGATAATAACTAAGAACGAGATAGGAAACCAGCATACTCAAAATTACCAAATTCAAAATGATAAAAAGATAATGCACTATACAAATCATCAACAGTGTAGAAATTGGAGAGGAAGTATGCATCAAAAAGTGTCCTGACCATAGTAGAATCCAGAAGCACATCCATACAAATAGTGAGAAAACGAGATGCAATTTCAACAAGAAAACAACCTGCATTCTCCACCAGCCATCACTTTCCCAAAACCTTGCGAAAAGCCAGAGAGAAATTGAGAGAATATACTTGAAACAGATGCCCAAGCTTTTCCTCATCAAAAACATGAGAATCTTGGAAGTGATACTGCTTGTGAGGCATCAAAATGCGATAGCCCACAGACTCCATAAAAGGATAATGCAAAACCAAAAGAGAGCACAGGAATATAAGGAGATCAAATGCCATTATGAGAGAACAAGCTCGGCCACCAAAGGATACAATAGTAAATATCATCTCAAACAAACCCACGACATTCGTGCAAAAAAGAAACTAGAGGCCACCGACATCATACTAAATGATGACCACTTTTGCACGAAACTCATAGCCATAAATCAACATAAGCATGCCAAACCATAAATGCAAGATAGCCACATGAATGAAATCCCCCACATGAAAGAAAATAACTCAATAAACTGTCACCACAAGAGATGAGGATAAATGAATCATTAGAATTGTAAGCACACCCCCCAAACCGAAGTACAATCATAAAGAAATCAGCACAACAAAAAACCTTGTACAACCATCATGATTAAGACAAACAAAAAACCACATGGCAATAAAGATAAGCACAAAGCAGATTTGAAGTGTGTAAATGGTGCAGAGCATAATTATAAGATGCTCCCATACACCGCAAGTCCCAATAGATAACAACAAAGGCAAAAACCCATACCCAGACTGAGATTACACACAAAAATGTAGACATGATGAAGTGATGAAGGCCAAAAATGCCATCAACACTACAATACACTGCATGCCTGAATATAATCGCCAAACAAGGTATAATCATGCTTCTGCCACCTTATTATCTTCCATGTAACAATGGACCATAGAGAAGAAATTGAACAATTCAAGCAGAGCAAGTATTCTTGTCCAACCAATACTTTAGATGCCAGGAGTGCGATGAGCGACTAGTGACCATGTAATACCCTTAGATTAGATCAAATACCCTAGGAGAATATCTTGAGGAATGTCACTTACCTCCACATTCTTAAATTGAGCACCAAAGTCAATTGCAATATTAGCCAAAAAATCTGTAAGCTTATTAAAATCTCTATAATAATGCAATATCGAGAATGTATCAAAGAATGACAACTTCTCCAAAATATGATCCAATATGTACTTCAAATGCCAACAATTGCTCTTACTAAAAAAAACACTCTGAATAATGACCATCGAATCCCCCTAAATTAATATGTTTTTAATCCCTAAAGAGATAGCCAAATCAATCCCTAGAGACAAAGCTTGGCACTCAGCAAAATTGTTTGACTAGGAACCAAGGGCATGACACTGAGCTGCTATCAAGACTGTCTTATGGTCAAAAATAGCCATACCAGCCCTAGTCAACCCTAGATTACCCCTAGAAGCTCCATCAAAATGAAGCTTGAAATGTCCCAGAGGAGGAGGATCCCATCTAGCAGCAAGTCTCTTATTAATAGTTAAAAGACCTTTTGTGACAGACCCATGAGAAGGGATGGTAGAGAGATTTCCAGGTCCTTGTAATCCTACCATCCCAATGAGAGAAGGATGTCAAATTCTCCAAATTTTTATGTATGTATGACAGAGCCACCTCCAAGATAGAAGCCTCAATCTTGGTTAAAATGTCAGAGAACGAAGATGATTGCTTTCTAAAAATCCTATTATTTCTCTCTAACAATATGTTCCAAATGATAATCAAAGGAGAGATGAGCCAGAGACAAGCATAAAAGGATGAGGAAAACAAGATAGGCCAATCTCTAAAGTGAGAGAGAAGATCATATCCAATAAAAAAGTACAGGCCTAGTTTCTCAAACAACCATTGCCAACACCCAAAAGCAAAATCACAATGAAGGAACAGGTGAGAGGAAGATTCCAAATTCTTATTGCACAAAACACAAGGGAAAACAACAGTCAACCCCATCCTGTCCAATCTCATTCCTGTAAGAACTTTGTCTTGTACAGCAAGCCAAGAAAATACACCTGCCTTAGGAAGGCAAGCCGAATGCCAGAACAATGTATAGGGCCAGGAAGATAAATCCTTAGCAGGCGTAAGGGAATTATACCCATCTTTCATAGAGTATTTTCCTAAAATGCTCTTAGTCCAAATAAGATCATCTTCCCTCTTAGACAAGATGACAACTCTATTCTTAAGGACATTACAAAATTCTACTTTCAAACTTAAGTCAACATTCAAATAGTCAACTGATTTCCATTTAGCCAACTTCACATGACCACATTGTTCAATATCAAAATAGTCAGCCACAAAAACTCCCCATCTGACAAAAAGGATTGACTTAAATGGGGACCAATCCCTAATGGAGTCCAAAGGATAATGACCATTCCAAGCATCATCCCAAAATCTAACTTTGATACCATTATGTACAACCCAAGAAAGGTGAGGCAACAAGACACTTCTACATTTAACCAAAAAAATCCAAATAGTTGACCCATGGGGCAAACTCGAAGCATGAAAAACACTCTCTCTTGCCCCATTGTTGAAATACTTAGCAAACATAATCTTAGCCCAGAGGAAATCTAGCTTATCATACAATTTCCAAACTAGCTTAGCCCCCAAGGCCATATTTTGATTCTCCAAGCTTCTAATCCCTGACCCACCAAGCTCTTTTGGAAGACAAACTTTATCCCAAGCTAGTAAGGGTATCCTACATTTCCCATCCTTACTATTATTCCAAACAAATGATCTCAGAGCATCCTTCAAACTAACAAGAACAAACTTTGGAGCTTTGAGAATTGACATTAAGTAAATTGGCATTGCATTCAACACAGACTTAATTAGAACAATTTTCCCTGCCATAGTAAGCCATTTGTGGTTCCAGGATAGGATTTTCTTTGATATCCCTGAAATTACTTTATCCCAAAAACCCACCTTGTCCTTTTTAACAAAAAAGGGGATCCCAAGGTAGCTACAAGGAAGATCCCCAAGTTGGAAACCCCAAAAATTCTGAAGCCTCCCTAAATCAAGGGGTGAGTATTTAAGAAGAAAATCTTAGACTTCTCCTTATTGACCTTCTGACCATAAAATGACGCATAATTCTTAATCACTTTATTAATAATTCTAGCCTCATTCAAAGATGCATTGCAAAACAATAGGGTGTCATCAGCAAAAAGGCAATGAGAAATCCTCTGATCAACATTATGAATTTTAATACCACTCCATAAAGCACTCAATCTAACTGCTCTAATTTCCCAACTTGAGGTTTTAGCTAGTAATATAAACAAAAAAGGGTGTAGGGGATCCCCTTGCCTCAAACCCCTAGAAGATTGAAAAAACCCACAAGGAGACCCATTAACAAGAATCGAGAATCTAGCCAAAGAGATGCATGACATGATCCATTTTATCCAAGCCATCGAGAAACCCAGCCTAGACAACACAACTTTTAATGAATTCCATTCGACCCTGTCATATGCCTTCATCATATCTAACTTTAGAATCATGGCAGGGCATTTTTGAACTGATATTGAATGAAGAACCTCGTGTGCAACTATTACCCCCTCCACTATTTCCCTTTTGAGGACAAAACCTCCTCGCTCTAAAGAAATAATTTTCGGTAAAAGTTTAGCCAATCTCATAGAAATCACTTTTGCAAAGATCTTGTAGAGGGTATTACATAAAGCTATAGGACAAAAATCTGCAAAATTTTTAGGGTCCTACTTCTTAGGTATAATGACTATCAAGGTAGTATTCATTTCCTTAAGAACCGACCTATTTCATCTTGCTTCCTCAAGGGCCAAAAGAACATCCGGTCCCACAAATTCCCAACATTTCTGGAAGAATAATGGAGTGAATCCATCAGGCCCAGGTGCCTTGTCTGGATTCATAGCAAAAATAGCCCCCTTAACCTCCTCTAATGAAAAAGGAAACATTAACATTTTGTTGTCATCTAAAGAGATTAAAGAGGGAATATGAGATGTAATATTATTAGTAACATCATTATTTTCTAATGAAAGTGAGTTCTTAAAGAACTTAACTGCTTCACTAGCAATATCATCCGAATCAAAAAGAATATTCCCATGACAGTCGTCAATACAAGTAATCCTACTCCTAGCCCTTTTCATTTTAGTGGAAGAATGGAAATTTTTTGTATTTTTATCCCCATCAGATAACCATAACTCCCTAGATTTTTATCTCCAATATACCTCCTCTCTCGCTAAAATTTCTTCTAACTCACTCCTAAGAGACTTAATTTCATCAAACACCCTAGGACCCATTCCATGCTAGATCACATGATTGTTCAAGGCTTCAATCATATCCAAAATCCTTTACTTTTCCTCAAAGATATTCTTAAAATGCAGAGAATTCCACTCCCTAATTTTTTTCTTTAAAAATCTGAGCTTCTTAACAATTTGAAACATTCTAGAACCTCTTATGAATGGAGCCTCACCCCATCATTTTCGAAGAAGGGGAAGGAAAGAAGGGTCTCTAAACCACATGGGTACAAACTTAAAAGGAAACTTCTGAGTAGATCTATCTTCTATAATAGAGAGGGAGACAAGAAAGTGATCTGACCCTGAGATTGGAAGGATAGAAGAAAAAAATTCAATATCTGAGTCAAACCAATTGTTAGAAAGTAAAAACCTGTCCAATCTCTCCACAATTTGAGAGAAATCCTTCCTCATATTTGTCCAAGTAAAAAGACCATTATTTGGCTTATTGTAAAAAAGAGTCACATTAGAGATAAAAGCATTAAAGTCATCCATAGATTTCTTATTAGGGAAAATACCCCCTATCTTTTCTCCCGAATCCAAAATTGCATTAAAATCCCCCCAAAAAATAATAAAAGAATGATCCCTTAGGGGGGATGACACCCTTATAAGTTCTTTCTATAGACTGCATTTAGCCAAAACACCCGAGGGGGCATAAATATTGAAAAGCCAGAATTTGAACATAGAAGTTTTATTAGACACTAATGATAGCATCCAATTAGGAGTAGAAGCAACTAGTTCTACATCTACCACAAAATCATTCCATAACAAGGCTAAACCCCCCAACACCCTAGAAGCCGGACAGGAAAAAAATTCCCACCTCTTCCAAGAGGAAAAAACAAAATCAGAATTCTCCAAAGAGAGATTAGTCTCTTGAAGCATACCTATATCCCACTTAACCAAGTCCAATTGAGACCTGATCAAGCATCTCTTGTTAGGGGCATTTAAGCCCCTAACATTCCAAGAAATAATCCTCATTGCCCTCGAGGGAGGTCGACACTCCCCTTTTTCCATCCTTAGGGGAAGAAGTATTCTCCCCAAAACTTTTATGTAAATTCCTCTTAATAGCCATGGATCTAGTAACCAGAGGACTATTTAAGCATTTCTTTCTCTTCTTAATGGAACTCGAGAGATGCCCAATGTTTTTCCCCATATCCAAAGACAAGGTTGAACCCTTCTTAACACCAAGAGAAGCAAAGAACACTTACTGAATACCTGCATCAATTTCTAATTGAGTTTTACGCTTTTTTGGAGGTCTACCCCTACCTGGTGACACAAATGGGATAGGGAATTTCATCTCTTCTTGAGCAATAGGGGGACCTATAGGAGAGGATGACATTTTTATTGAAGTTAACAGAGGAGAAGACACCATTCCCCGAGGTTCCACCTTATTTAAAACATCTTGAGAAACATCATTATTGAGAACCTCGAAAGGGTTAAAGGAAGGGGAAATAGGCAAACTCTTATGAATTGAATTCAAATCATTCTCGATAGAACAAACAACCCTATCCGAAACTTCCTCATCTGAGTGATCCTTATTACTATTGAGCAGATTCTCAACTTGTTGAACAATATGTTCATCTGGAGAAATAACTGGAAGCTCCTTAGACTTGCCAGAACCCAGATTAGGCTTACTATATGCTAATTATTTTACCTTCTGAATTAAGAGAGCATCATCTTGACTTAAAGAAATAGTCTTAACAGGAAAATTATCCCCTTCAACCCCATTATGCTCTATAATGTTCACCTGAACACCTTGCCCTTCTAAAGAAACAGAAGCCTTATCACCCATTTTACCATCTAGCCCACTCCCCTGTATAAAATTAAAAGTAATGGGAACTTGGGGGGAGGAAGGTCTTTTATGACTAGAATGCCAAGGATTAACACCATGTCCCTAACTAACAGGCTTAAAAATATTAACCCCCTCTGGACCTGCCTAATTTAAATTGTTCAAAACAACCTCCACCTTATCAGAGGAAGCGTTATGGATAAACTAACCTGCATTGTTCCCTTCAAGACCCTCCCTTGGCTGATAATCAGAGTCAAAAGAGACAAGGAGAGAAGGAGTTTTAGCAGGAACAAGATTCAAAGGAACATAAATACCACCCTTATCATATGTAATAGTTTTGGAATTACTACGAAAATCCAAAAACAAAGGGGCATCCACAACAATCGAATTTTGAAGAAGGTCATTATCCAACTTGTCAATAGATTGTTTCCAAATACCCTCATTTGACTTAATATTACATGAATTCGGGCACACAAAAGTAGGGTTAACCAACACACAGATTTTTACCAGAACCTTCCCTTCCATAAAATCAAATTTAGATGTCAAAAATGTCCCAAAATTATCTCCTATCGATTTTAAAACTTTTGGATCCATGAATTCGAAGGGAAATTTAGGCAACCCAAACCAGACCGGAATATTTTTAGATTTTGGACCATTCTGGGACAAAAAAAGACTTCCAAGCAGATAACATAAGTAAATTATTGCCAAACCAATGAAACAAATTGGTAATAACTTCATCCCTAAAATGAGGGGAATCAAAAACAAATACAAAGGTATTTGCAGATAATAACTGAAAATAAACCAATGCAACTTATAAAAATTAGTTTCCTCAATTTAGAATGCAACTTATAAAAATTAGTTTGAGGACCCCAGAATTCACCTAAGAGTGCAACAGAATGTAACCTAGAAGCCCTCTCTGCCACAAAACATCCGCTAAAATCAAAACACAGAATAGGAACCCATACCTCTTTCATCGAGGCTCCATCATCCCCCTTACCTTTTGCTAAACCTGAAACAGAGTGCATCAAATTACCATCATTCATCTTGTCCTTGCCAAAGCTAGAAGCCTTCAAGTTTAGAATCTCCAATGTGCCCTCCGGTTTCAAAGAAACAAATGCCCTAGTTGTTTCCATGCTTCCAGAACCCACCACTTGAGCAAATGATCTCTTATCACCTCTGTAATTGGCCCACTGATTCCTGGATTTCAAATGATGATTATATTTTCCCAGACCATTACCACCTTGACCTCGTGAATTAAATCTTCCAATGTGACACTTCCGCCTGAGATGATTACTAAAAAACCCTTGAAAGTATCTTGAAATCGGGCGAAAAAAATCGTTTTGCCTGCCTTGTATCGCCTATGGAGCCATATCCTCCCATCTTCCCTTTGAAAAAACCCATTGGGGTACATGTGGTAGATCCTCCCACTCCACATCTGCCCATGCACCAAGCTATCATCTATCGCCCATCAAAAATTCGCTCCCAATTAAAAAAATTTCACTTAGATTTAAAACAATTTTTTACTATGTGGGAGAGTTAAATCAATTATGTTGGTGTAAATAATTATTCATCATGGATATTATTACACCTTACTTAAGTTTACTTAGGAAATGCATTTCATATTAGTTTGGGTATGAGACACTTGGGTGTTTGTGCCACATTGGGATAGTGTGTGTAGGAGAATTTCCACCTTTTATGGTGTGATCTTGTTGTTACACTCCACATTCAGTGGGTAATCCACCTCACGTGGACTATTATATTATTTCTCCTACCTACCCACACCTATTTCCTACCTACCCTTGTTTCTTATTGAGCCACATGTCATGTTTGTGTGCTCACATATCCATATAGCCTTGCCTATATAAGCAGGCTCATATTCATTGTATGTAACGATTGATGATCCAGTTGATCAGTATTTTCATCTTGATAGAATACAGTTTATTTCTATCATCTATTTTGTTTTCTCTTATTTGTGCTTTCTATTGCCTCTTGATCTTGGAAAAATATCACATGGTATCAGAGCTGGTCCATGTCTCACATGGTATCAGAGCCATTAGAGTGCCATTGGTTTGTCAATTGAGAGAAATTTGATGCTATTTGGGGTTGTGTATTTTGGAGTTTTCTATTGCAGGTTATTATTGAAGCTTGATGGGTCAAATTTGAGGTTACCATTGGATTTAGGAGGTCCAAGAAAGTTAGTTTTTCCTTTTGTTTCATCAAAATCGGACTTCGGAGGCCAAATCTAGAGGCATTTGAAGTTTGACATTGCGGCGGAAATTTTCCAAAAATTATAATTTTGCAGGCATTTGTTAAATAGCGATATCTCACTCATCCGGACTCATTTTTTTGAGCATTTTTTTTTGTTTTGGGGTAGAATTTTGTGATCTATATAGTGGTGCAGGAGTTTTCTGATTTTCGGATACAAGTTTTTCAGAAATCATGAAATCCCGATTTTTACAACTTTGGAGGCTTCGTTTGGGCCCATATGGACTCCTTTTCAGGTGCCATTTTTTTTGAAAGTGCATATTTTTTCATCTACTTTCATAATCTTCCATCTGTTTGTAGTGATTTTAAGTAGAAATTGCACTTTCAGTATTTGGCCATTTTTGGCATATTTGGTACTTGCATTTTGCTTGGATCTCAGTTTAGATCACTAGCAGTATTTGTTGAAGTCTCTTAGATCTCATTTTTAGAAGTTGTAAATTGAAATCAGAAGTCCACTTTGCCTTGTTTTGCAAGTGCCCCATTGTATACACACTAAGTGTAAAGTGCCAAAATCACCATTTTGGGGGGATTTCTTGATTGAGTATTTTGGGGGGGTGTCTTGTGTGATTGTGCATCTCTCTGCCTTGTGTTTTTTCATTTTGGTGCTATGGGTTCTCCTAAATTTCCACTTTTAACTCCTCATAATTATGCATCATGGAAAATTAAGGCATGTAGTAAACTAATGGAAAAATGACTCATTCATTATGTAAATGAAACTATTATAGCACCACCTGATCCTAAGGTTGATCCTAATGCTCAAATTGAATGGCTTACTAAGAATGCTATGGCACTTGGAACTCTTAGAAAGTATGTATCAGATGACCTCATTTTTCACATTGATAAGTGTACAACAATTAAAGAGGCTTGGGATATTTTTAAGAAATTGTATGGTCAAGTTGATGAGATTAAGGGCTACAAGCTTGATAGTGAACTCACAACTTTGGATCCCAAGGATTTTGATACAATCCAAGATTATGTCACAAAAGCAACTAAGTTAAGAGCAAAGCTAAAGGATTGTGGAATTGACAAAAAGGATGCTCAATTGGTTAATAACTTGTTGGACAAGCTTCCTTTAGAGTATACAGCCTTTGTATCTAGCTTTCACACCCATAGGTTAGCTCAAGGTTCCTCATACACTTCTCCCTTATTTGATTCATTCACGGAGATGTTGATACTTGGGCAATCTAAGTTGACCACGATGGGGATTCTCAAATCTTCAAAGTCACAAGCATTGGTGGCTAACAAAGGGAATCAAAGTAATCAAGGAAAAAGAAAGAATCAAAAGCAACCTAAGTCTAAACCACAACAAGATGGAGCACAATCTTCCTCTCCACAACAAGGTGATTCACCATTCTCACCTAAGAGGAAATCATATAAGGACAATCTTTTTTGTGGATATTGCAAGAAGTCGAGACATGATTAACATCATTGTTATAAGAAGGATATTGATGAGTTGAAGAATCTTCTTGAGAAGAATAGAATCAACCTACCTTCTAGAATGTCTACATCGGCTTCTTCTTCCAAGGATAAAGGAAAGGATCACTCTTTTGGGACAGATAGAGGAAAGGGACAAGCTCTTTGTGCTACTACAAGTCATGATTTAGGGAGATGGCTTCTAGATTCAGGGGCTTCTCATCATATGGCATCTTCGCAGTCTATGTTTTCTACATTTGAGCCTTGCCACATGCCACAGATTTTGATGGGCAATTATACATACATGGATGTGATTGGGAAAGGATCTATTGCCATTGGGGATAACTCCTTCAATGATGTGTTGTGTGTACCCCACTTGACAAATAATCTTCTTTCCATCTATCAAATCACACATGGGGCAACTAGGAAAACTGTGGAGTTCACACCTGATTCAGTTATCATTAGAGACTTCGAGAGTGGAGCTATCATTGTGACTAGAGTAGTTGATCATGCATCTCGGTTGTACTCTTTTTCAGATTTTGGTCCTATTGATAAGGTTGGTTCTTCCTATGTTGATGATTCATATTTTGAGGAGAACTTTGGGCATTTTAACTTGGGGATTCTCACATGTGACCCCATTCTTGAGCCTTGCATTTCATCTCCTTCTATTGATATCACACCACCTATTGCACCTGATGATGTAGCTAGTGCAACAGTTTTTCCTTCTTATAATTCAGTGCAGTAGGATATTTCATGTCTTCCAGCTTCAGTTGATTGGGATGCCTACTTGACAGACATTGCAGGTTTGTTTGTGGACTCCTACATTGCAGATTTGGGAGACACCATTGATGACATTAATATTCTCTTTGATGAAGATGATCCTTCTTTGATTGTTGCAAGGGATCACTCTGACCCTCTTGTGCATTCTCTACATGATCAATCTTTAGAGGTTGACATGATTGTGGATACTTTTGTACAGCACTTGGAGGAGGTCTCTTTATCTTTTGAGGAGACATATGAGTCTTTGGATATTGTTCTACATTCATCTCCACTAGATATTGGAGTGCCTTTTTCAACAGTGTGGCATAGTTTACCACCTTTGGAGGGGGTATCTTTCAGCATCGACATGGGGACACTTGAGTAGTTTTCAGAGATTCCTTTCATCATGAGTATTTTTTCTTCATCTTCCCTTCATGGTTGGGGAGACTTTTTGGATACACCTTTGGTTTTGTTTCTTCCTAAGGGGAGGAATGTTGTTCGACATTCATGGAGCAGTTTCTTCATTCATCTTCGAGCTTCTATCATTGGTGCAGATTCCACATTGAGGGGGGGCTTCCTAGTCTCTCTTCTTCTCTCATATGGGGTGGAATTTTTCCTCACATGGGGTTTTGTCGTTCACATACTTCTATGAGAGTTCTTTGTATCTAGTTTTTATCTCTCTTTTGGGGGAGGGTTTTTTCCCATTGGGTTTTTCTCTCTTTCCCCGCTTTGTGAGAGATTTCCTTGCATTGGTTTTCATGCATTTGCATTTGTACATGGGTACCTAACATGGCCTAGTAGCCAAGACCCATCTTGCATTGCTTAGTTGCATTGTAGACTTAAGTGCATTCCCCTAATTTGCACTTAAGGGGGGGTGTTGGTGTAAATAATTATTCATCATGGATATTATTACACCTTACTTAAGTTTACTTAGGAAATGCATTTCATAGTAGTTTGAGTATGAGACACTTGGGTGTTTGTGCCACATTGGGATAGTGTGTGTAGGAGAATTTCCACCTTTTATGGTGTGATCTTGTTGTTACACTCCACATTCAGTGGGTAATCCACCTCATGTGGACTATTATATTATTTCTCCTACCTACCCACACCTATTTCCTACCGACCCTTGTTTCTTATTGAGCCACATGTCATGTTTGTGTGCTCACATATCCATATAGCCTTGCCTATATAAGCAGGCTCATATTCATTGTATGTAATGATTGATGATCCAATTGATCAGTATTTTCATCTTGATAGAATACAGTTTATTTCTATCATCTATTTTGTTTTCTCTTATTTGTGCTTTCCATTGCCTCTTGATCTTGGAAAAATATCACATGGTATCAGAGCTGGTCCATGTCTCACAAATTAAAATAATTAATTTAAGTGTCTACAATATCTAAGTACTATCTTAATTTATTAATCACTTAAACACATCATGAATCTAATTGCATTTATCTTTCTCCTACGTATATAACTAGATTATTTCCTTAAGAACAACCATTACACATCCCATCAAGAATACTATCCATATTTGTATGCAAGATTACAAAGCAAGCTCTTATCATCTTCCAAATTGGATTCCATGCTACTAAACAATTTCGAGAATCATATTTAATAATATAAACATAATTTGATCATTTAATCTCCTAAATCAACATAGTATCTCAATCCTAACAATAAACATTTCTTCAACATGAACCAAATAACAATACATCATCTTGACACAAGGTCATTGTTTCTATTTCATCATCCTAATACATAGGGTACAATGAACAAGCACATAGTCCCTATTACTACATCACATCCTAAATGCTTAATATTACAAGTTACATAAGTACATGATCTTACTTTCTTTTATCACAATGCATCATAGATTTACTTAACCATTTCATCTAGGATTCAAGCAACCACCACTATCCTTTCTATCATTCACTCCATAGGACAACATAACATGATACCAACTCTCAATGCAAATACAACACAAATGTATATAAGCTATGTCATTTTATTTACACATAGAACTCATACATCTATATCACATAATAAACTCTAATAGAAACATCTCACTAAACATTTATCCAATTAATATCAATGATCCCCTAGTTACTCAAGTAAAGATCAATGCTACCTATTCCATTCTTTCTATCATTCATTCCACCACATAATATAATACTAAACCATTTCATAAATTCAATGCAACTCAAATACATATAAACCATTTTATCTTACATAGATTTCCTACCTTACATTACATAATGTACAATTCATGCATCAAGGAATAATCCAAATACTTTCTCTAGTCTCAACATCAATTCCTATTACAATTTATTTTTAATTAAATGGTAAAGCTTATACAAGGACACATCATTTATTTTACATATGTAATTCAATTATGATACAATGTCTTCTCTTCCAAGAACATAGGAATCAACTTTGAAGTATAGTCGCATGAAGAATCCAATCCACACACGCTACACCAAGGTAAGTATCCAAATGGAAGAAGGCATTCAACCACCTAACCATGTGGAACCAATCAAGGAACCACCCCCCCATGCTAGGAGATAAAAAAGGTTCCAACTCACACTCATGACCTAAGTTTACACCTATCCTCCAAAGGGTACAACATGACTTCACAAGACTCAAACATGAGAATAGACCATCAAGCACAACACATGGCTAAAATCAATGCAACCAACCTCGAGAGAAAAAATCAACAAAGAAATGAATATGGATAATGGATATATGTGGGGTAGAGTTTAATCACATGCTAACCTCATGTGGCATCTATCTCCACCTTGGAGTTACTCGAGGGAGATCGGGTATACCACTCCAACAGTCTTCCCCATCTAGGATCCCAAAAACACCTCCTTGGGTCTGTCCAATTGGGGCATACAATATCATATTATTTATCTTGATTAGGTGTATTCCTAAATAACCAACCCACTAATCAATTATTATTTTATCACTTGCAATTATACCATAAACTCTTCATGCGGTTCCATAGGTTTAAACCCCCTTCTTAGAGGTCTAGTACTCACAACCTAGGTCCAACACATGAAAGAGCCCACTCCCCCAACCATGAACCAATGCCATAGGGTGAAAAATGCATATCAAATGAACACATAACAACCTCATGAAGGCCCAAAGAAGATACAATAACAGTCACAACAACAGAGCACAAACTAAGCAAAATGGACTCATGAATCAAACTCAAAGGAGGCCTTCACCAACGCAACATCAAAGATAATCCATTCATGGATGAAAAGAATAAAAGAGATCCAAATAAAATGAAATCATCTATAGTGAGTAATAACATATCCCACTGGAGTCATATAATCAATCCCTCAACAGCAAGGCATTCTTCCTCTCGTCGGAACATCAAATTGCATAGGAAACACCTCAACGGTAAGGCATGAACCATCTTACCAGAGAACATGAAACATCATAAGAGATAAAAATACATCATAATCAACTTTTATAATTTCAAGACAAAAAACACAAGCCTTTGGAGTAAACCCACAATCCAAAAATGCACAAAAACAGGCTTAAAACTGACTTTCGGAGACCCGCGGGATAGTTCAATGCCCCTGGTTTCTAGGATAGCACCCTTGGTAGGTACCCTAGATTTTTTGGTACTTACCATATCATTTTGGGTTGATACCATATCATTTTTGGTCTCTAGAATGGCATTTTTGGTCAATTGGCTTGCATCTACAAATCAGGACGTCCGGAGTAGTCTAGAGCTCCCAAAACACAGCTCAGTGCCCCTAGAATGCAGATTAGAGCCCTTGAAATGTACCATGGATTTTTTGGTAGGTATTATGGTTTTTTTGGTCCATATGGTAGCGTTTTTGGTAGTTCTTGTAGCGTTTTTGGTAAGAATGCAGAAAATGAGCAAAACAGGCGCATAAGGCTAAGGCACTGACTCAGAGTTGCACAGGGGTAAAAAATGGCCCATCTACTACACACAGAGGGTTTGAGATGTCCAATTTTCATCAAGAACAAAAACAAGCATACATTGCATACTCACTAGTAAAATTTACTTAGGAAATCCTTTCTCCTACAAAGCCAAATCTGAGGTTTAGGGAGATAAATCAATAAGGGAGAGAAATAACAAGTTGAAAACACCATATAGGGACTCAAACAAGACCAATAGGGATAAATTGTAACCTGTGCAAGTGGTTGGAAGTGTCTTCACATTCACAGTGCAGTCACATGGAACTTTCAACCATCAAATAGGAACTAGGCTTCCAAAACAAGCTCAAACAAGGGAAGATTTGAAATCAACACAAGGGAATACACAATTGCAATCTCTAATTAAGATCCAACATTCATACAAGCTAAAGACATGTTCAGACACAAAAGGACTTTCAGCAATGCAATTTCTAGAATCATTGGAATGCAATTTCTCCCCAAATCAACATACTATCAAAGAGCAATTAAATTTCTAAAAATCACAAACCATTTTCCCCAAGAAATCTTTTCAAGACACTACAAACAATATTTCTAGAATAAAAAATGCAAAGTGATGGCAAATGGAACCAACTTGGAGAAAGATGAAACAAATTGAAATTTGAAAGCGCAATCCAAATCCAGCAAAAACCTTCAACAAAATGAATCCAAAGACAATGCAAGATCTCCCAAGAATCAAAATCTTCAAGCTCCCGAATTTTTCCAACCCCCATGAATGCATAGGAAGCTGAATAAATATAAAAATTAATTCAAAAACTATATTGGAAGCCGACCAATGAAAATATTCCAAAAAAACTATATTATTCACCTAACCTATATGGTTTCGAGGTAAATATTATTTCCTCGATATAATTTACCTACCTATTAATATTCGACCATTCATATGCAAGGGTAGGTAATATATATTCATTTTGCAATTATCGATAAACACAATTTATAATAAAACATTAAATAATAATAATTCATCACTCATAATAATCAATTAATAAATTAAAAGGTTAAAGCCTTAGAAATAGGAACCCACTTAAAATATAAAATCAGATTTCAAATGATAATAAATAAATTGATAGAGTCAAAAAATTCAAAATTCAATAATAATTAACAATTAATTAAGGCTCAACAACAATAAATAAATAAATAAAAATAGATTTCTCAACAATAAATCAAAATAATAAATATTATCAAATAATCGATAATCCTTAGATAAATAACTAAATATTCAACATTAAAACAACACAAATAAACAATAAATCAATAAGGGATAAATCATCAAATAACAATTAAATAAATAAATCACCAATAAATATATGATTGCTGTGAATATACAAAATGGTCAAATCAATTATTAATTCATTAAACCAATTAAATAAATACTAATTGGTTAAATTAAATCATACAAAGAAATCATCATCCTAAAATAATGAAATAAATATCCATAATCAAATAATTGAAAAATTACACAATATTCACATAAACATAGACTCAAACCCACTTACACCAAGGGGGCAAACATAATGCAAGACTCTAACCCCAACTTGCATTGCGGCACAATCGACAAGGTACACATCTTAGACCTAGACTGTGTGAGGGAAACTATGTCATCTCCGACAACATGCCATTGGGATAAAGACACGCTCAGACCTGTGAAACCACGTGGAGTCGATGTCTGGTACCTGCAAACCTGCACCAAAGACCAACACAACATATATGATACATATACCTCATAATAAATAGACAAGTGATAGATAATCGTGATGACATATATTGCTCGCAATGAGTGGTATGGTATCCTCTCTACTCACGCAATATAATATCAAAATATCGCATAGAATCATCATCATGAAATAAGGTTAGTATCATCACAAGTCATATAATCCACATAAGTCCTAACATCGATGATACCATCTAAGATAGTAGAAGAGTCATAAATAACCATCCAAATAACCATCATAAGTCTAAATAACTCTAGCTAAACGCAAATCAAAATGCAAGTCTAGGAGGGACACTACAACTTCTTTAAGATCTAGCTAATAAACACACATTTTTTCTTTTGTTTTATATATTTTTAAATATATCCAATGTATCTATTGCATTTTATTATTATGTAGGGGCATCATGGTATGCA
Source organism: Cryptomeria japonica (assembly GCF_030272615.1). Taxonomy (NCBI): domain Eukaryota; kingdom Viridiplantae; phylum Streptophyta; class Pinopsida; order Cupressales; family Cupressaceae; genus Cryptomeria; species Cryptomeria japonica. The sequence goes on along the minus strand of NC_081414.1, from coordinate 381,827,090 downwards.
CATTAGTAATCTATTCAAGAAAAAACTCTCAATCCTTCTCCAATGTATCCATTGCATTGTATTATGATGTAGGTGCATTAGAAGCATCATAAAATGCATTTTGTCATTTTTGGTTTTTAGGTTGTTTTGGTTGATTTTGGGTCAAATAAGGTTATTTAAGACCATTTGGGATCATTTTTATCCATTTTGAAATTATTATATATCAAGTTGTCAAAAAATGTCAAAAGTTGTTAATGTTGTCATGAGAAAAGCTTGTAAAAGTTGCATTTTTAGTTATGGGTAGTTGGTGGTCAGTTAGATAGTTGGAAATGATTGTAAATGCATAAATATGTACTACCAACTCTAATTTGAAGGTTGGAGATGGATTGGATGATAAAAACTTCTTTTAAGCATATTTTAACTTACATTTTTTGTGTTACAATCTGCAAAAACCTTTGGTAAGGCCTTGTACAACATAGTACAACCCTAAAACCAATAAGAAAAGATGAATAAATGAGTCTGGTTTAATATGTTTTTATTTTGGTGTAATTTCATTACTATTTGAATAAGTTATGGTCATTTTGGTGACTGCAATCTGAAACCCTACCTAGGGTTTCCAGCAAGCTTATTTTTTTCAATATCTTGCTTTCCCACCAATGGAAAATCATGAAAAATGGTAGGAAGGTCTACACACATATTTAATTCAATGTCATGAAAGGATTTGGCTTAACTTTTTGGTTTTCATAAATCATTATTTGTTGTCCTCTTGTTGTTATAGTGTGACTACCATGAACACTAAGTGCACAAGGGTTTTTGATCGTATAATGCTTTGTTCCAGTTTTCTGAATGGAAGAATTGGTTCTATAGAATCTAAATAAATTGTGTAAGGCTTGGATAGACCTGGTTTTGTATGGTAATAAATTAATTTAAAAATGTACTATTGTTATGCCTTTGGAAAACCAACTTTCAGTCCTTGTCAATGAGGGTTTGACATATTAATGCAATATATGGGTTGTTGAATTGTAATAAGTGTCCTGGGAAGTGTCAAATGCAAATAAGGATGTTTGTTTAGTCAAGTTTGAAAGAGTTGGACAATGGTAACAAGAGTATGCCCTAATACACCTAGTGGTAAAATGACTAGGAAAGAGCACCTAGGATGCATTTGGGTTGCATAGATGATATCATTGTGATTCTTTTTGTACATTTTTTATTTGAAGTCTTTTCTTTGCATCATTTTTAGTATCAGAGTCAAAAGATCTAGGCAAGGGAAGCTTTGGAAGTTTTTGTATTGTTATCAATAGGTTGAAGTGAAGAACCTGGATGCCAAAAGACTAGGTAGTAAGGAAAAGGAAAGAAGACCTAGGTGAGGTATCACAAGAAGCATCCAAGAAAAGAGAAGAGATAACAAGATACAACAAAAGATGAAAGTCAATAAGACAAGATCAGACGAAGAGTTTGATAGGAAAATGGCAGAGTTCAAAAGAAAAATGAAATAGTATCTTGAGGATGCATACCAGTATCTTGAGGAAGCATACCTAGAAAATATTTTCCATTGGCCCATGAGAAAGAAGGTGAAGTGGCCCATAAAGATGATTATTTAGAAAAGAAGAAGCCAAAAGATGACTAATTTGAAAGTTGAAGATGGACTAAATTTTCATGAAGCCTTGGAGAATGCTACAAAAGAAGGGCATGCAATGTACACAAAGGAGGAGTTTGTAAGCCATGAAGTTAAAAAGGAAAATCAATCCATGCAACAAACCATTGAACATGTAAATGGAAGTACAAATATGGGTTTTGATCATGTATATGAAAAAGAGAAAGTAGATATATAGGTTGATAGGAAGGAAAAACAAAAATTGTCATTACAAGATGCATGCATTCCCCTAACCAATATATATTCAGATTTGAATGACCAAGATAAAATCTACTATCTGGAGGGTTTATTTGAGGTAGCACAAACTTGTTTTAAAGACAAAGCACAAAAGAAATATGATTATGACACTTCAATTGCACAATTTCGTGAAAATATCTTAGTTGTTATAGCCATGTTTCTAGAAAAGGTTAGAGATGCAGACAATGAAATGAGGTCAAAGGTAGAGAATCTTTTGGAAATGAATTCTAATTTGTATGTCATGTGGAAGAGAAGTAAGGGTCACTGCAAAGCATTAGGGAGACCAAAGGTAAAAATGAAACAGGTATTAGGAAGTTTGAAATAATTGCAAGGTAGAATGGAGGATTTAAAAAAACACATCTGATGTCAACTTTATAGATTATCGGAGTCCAAGATGGCCTACATTGTAGACCTCTATTCAAGTGGACTTGAATCTTTTCTCTTTTGTGGAGTATGATGCAGGGGCATCAAGAGCATCATAAAATGCATTTTTATCATTTTTTGTTGTTTTGGTTGTGTTTGGGTCAAATAAGGTTATTTAAGACCATTTGGGATCATTTTGATCCATTTTGAAATGATTATATGTCAAGTTGTCAAAATTTGTAACAATTGTCAAAAATTGGCAATGCTGTCATGACAAAAAATTGTAAAAGTTGCATTTTTGGTTATGGGAAGTTGGCGGTTGGTTAGACAGTTGGAAATAATTGATAGTATAATATTATAGCATCATAAATTGTCATTAGGCCAATTTACACATCATATTTGTGCCCCTACTTTAGCATGTCCCATCCTCATCTCCTATTTAGGTCCATTTTGTGCCCAATCTCCAGTTTGGATGCCATGTACACCCACTAATTGATTTCCTAGAGGGGTGTCATTCTCCATGGGGCTAAATTGAGGTCCTTTACTAAGAAGGACCAGGGTGTGCTGGTCCTAGGACCAGAGCACCTTCGCCTTGGTCCCTCTTAGTTGGGCCCTATTTTGAAATGGGGCAAGGGTCCTATCTCTCTAACAAGAATTCAATTTTGTGGCTCTGCATGACTATTGGAGGTCAGCCTAATCGCTAAGTGACCTAGATACCCCTATATAAAGATATTTGATCAACCTAATTTCATCTAAGCATCATAAGTATTCATCTACATTCAACCTAAAGCATCTGTGAAGTGTTCATCAAGCATTTTCAGATATCTTCAAGGCTGCATTTTCTTCATTCAACTATTGTGGAGCAAAATTAAATCATTCATATGCAAGCATGTGTGTTTGATTAGGGTTTTGTCATTCTCATTACATTTCATTAAACATGTGTGATTACATTCAAGAAGCAAAACATCATCATCAACAATTGTAGATTTGAGGTATATCTTTTCATCATTTATTTTAGTATTTGCATTATTCATTCAAGGTTAATTCCTAAACCGAGGTTTGACTGAGGAAAACCCTTATTCCCAACCATTTTCCCTTCTCAATTGTGTATAGGAGCAGGTGCAAAGCTATAACTTTCAGGATCAACCTAATTCACATAGACGAACAGGTTCCCCTTTGTATGATAAAAAGTTGTGAAGGACCAGAGTGATGGGCATTCTGGTCCTGACAATTCAGGTCGACCTTTTGGGAATAGATCCAAATATTCACATATTTCACAAATCCAGGTTTGTGGCTCTGTTTGACAAATGTAGCTCATTGTTTATGCAAAATCTCTTCAATATCATCCCATTTACCCTAATTTTAGCATTTTCATGATTCAACTTAAAAAGAGGGAATTCTCAACCCTATCCTTGTTAGATTGAGGCTAGATCTATTAGATTCACCCCTCTTTAATGTAATTGGTCCCTAAGTAAAATATTTGTGGTTTTTACTACCTTCAATGGTGGAAACCCTAATATTTTCACCTATTATTAGTATGTGTTAGGTATTTAGCCTTAATGAATACTCTTTTGAAATTTAGACATTGGTCATTGTAACTAACATATTAATTAATGTATTTTCTTACTATATTTTTTTGGTAAAGAAAATTATATTAAAACTTAGTTTGACTTCCAAATAGGACTAAGTATAACATTTTGATTATTTTCCTGCTTGTATAGTCTCATACGACAATTTATTTTCCTATCTCATATTGGATAGGGACATGGTTTGAATTAATCATGTTGTATTGATCATCCTATATAGACAAGTAAGCTCAATGGGTAGAAGAGCCCAAAGTAGTTATATATTTTGTTTGTCCCAAATTACACAAAATATCCCATATAGGCTATTGCTATATTTTAAGTACTCAAATTAACTTAAAAATTATAAATAAGTTGCTAAAAACTTAAGAATTATATGATATTATTCCTCTAATATAGTTGATTTTTAAATTTTCTTCAAGGACCAAGTTGGGTCTTTACATGTTTTCTTTGAACATGAAGTTTTCCTTATTTACAATCCTTGATTCCTTGAAAATTGTATGTCATGAGGTATAGCCAACCCTTGATCTCTAAAACTCTTAAACTCCAACGTTTTGAATCATTTGATCGCACCTACCTTTGTGCATGATCCAACACAAGTCATTATCAACCCCATTTGACCCTACAACTACCTAATCAACTTTTCTCACCCAAAAATAACTATCCATCTCAAAAAAGTGGATTCATATGCCCTTCTAGTGATGGAAAAGGAAGATGGGTCATGCAACCATCAATGCAGTGGTTGAAATTTTAGCTCTTGATGACTCTCATGCCAACTCCTAGTCATTAATACATGGATTTCCATAAATTTAGTGGGTGGTTTTGAAACTCTAGATCTCTTTCCAATTCCTACACATAGATGAGGGAACAACTTTCAGTTGCTATGAATGTATCTTCCTTCCTCATTGCATAAGTTGACCATGTTTTTCCCCACAATCTCCTACAAATGTTACACTTTATCTAGGGTTTCAAATGCTACCAATCTAGCTCATTTGTGGAGCCACACATATATGAAATCATAAGGATGTTAAATTTGTATTTGTTGATAAGAAAATAACTCCATCGATAGTTTGTATAATTTTAGAGGAATCTCTTAGTCATAGCTAGGGTTATTTTCCACATTTGTTGGTATAAGTGTAATACCTAGTTTGATGAATGCAACAATGTTCTAATGCATTGCAAGCCTTGCAATAGTGTTTTTCGTATTATGTACATTAATTTATGTCATTTGGTCATGGATTATTAAGTATGTTTGTTACATGATAGCACATTTTTGTTGTATTTTGTAATGCCCTGCCAGGAAACCTCGAAGGGATAAAGCTAAAACACACGAATGGAGTGCAAATATTTTTTTTTTAAATGAGACACAACATAATGATACAATGAGGTATCATAGTTCAAATTACACAACGAAAGACTTCAACTAACACCCAAAGGGTTTCCCAACGTGATTACTTAATTTAACATCTAACTCAACTCACGACATTTGATCCAATAAAGTAGGTTAACTTAATTTCATGTTATTACTTTAAACAACGATATAATTTGTTCAGTAAATTAAAATTATAGATAATAGGACGCGTTCATCCATTATGGTTGAAGATGTAGCCAACATGAGGGAATTCACCCATTAAAGTTAAAACATAGATAACATGTGGACGCACATTCATTAAAGCTAAAAGATAGATAACTTAATGACTTTATCCATTAATGTTAGATTTTAGATGACATGATGAGGTTTATCCCTTAGAGTTAAAACTATGGATAACATGATTAGGTTCATCCAATAAATTTTAACCATTCATTACGTTCCATTTTACCTTAAACACATGCCATGCATCTAGTTTTATAACACACCTTAATTTCATTATGAACGAATGAGTTCTTTCCATGCATACTTAATTTCATTATCAATAACTGAATATATTTCATTATTCTAATCTACATTCTTTCATGATCCAATTTATGCATTTAACATGATGACTAGACACATGCACTTAAAATTAATTTCATCTAATCCACTTGATACATTCTAACATAATGTCATCCATACATGTTAAAAAACTAAAAGGAACATAAGAACATAAGCACCACATAACACCAAATTGATATCAGAGTTCACCCCTAGAGGGCTGCATCTCTTTGTCTGCTCAACTGTAAGACCCCTCTGATCACTAAATAAATTTAGAATACATAAGGTTCACATCATTTACAATCCTTCCATTAAAGTGAACATAACCAATATACAACGACCACATCGGTCAAATAAATACATAAATGATCCCTGAATAGGAAAGGATCCATCTGAACATAATAGAAGCAAATACAAAGGTCCACTGGAGCATCCGTAAAACTAAGTCATCACAACCCAAGGTATAGCATGATATCAGGTTCTCACAAGGGCATAAGCAACAAGACGACTTCACAAAAGTGCTCATATCAAGACAACACAGCAACACACTAACGAACATAGGGGACAAGTGTCATCACACAACCTGGTATGGTTACCAAGGCAGGTCTTCATAGGTTCCGGCCCCATCCACTGGGTTACCCTAGCTACCTATTCTGAACCTCCGGCCCATCCAAGCCTCATGTGGACCCACACATCCTTTTGTGAAGACAAAGATGATGGTTTTCCATTTCAGGCCTTCTCCCAGCATGTCGAGTCTGTGTTAGCACTCATCCCATGTGTGAGGCACACTTATCTTACTTAGTGATTCATTAACTAACACTCTAAATTTCTATTAGGTTATCACTTATTAGACACACTTCTGATGGGTTACCCAATAGCTACTTTGGGCATGACCCCCAATTGAAAGCCACTTTCCCATATGACACTAGGCTATACTCAAACGAACTCAAAAACCAAGGAATACACATGGTCAAGCAAACGGAGTTCAAAATGGAGTAAACAACTATTTGGTAAAACGCAATTTTAGATGAGGTGCACTGACAGACGATACTCTAACTAGAGACCTGACCAGCTATGGTCAACCACCAAACATCATTCGACACCCACATAAAGGATATGACCAATTACAACACTACCACTAAACAACAGTCAAGCTGGAGACCCAGGATAGAAATAGGTACCCCAAATCAATCCATATGATAGGGTCCAATCAAACAAAGCAAGGCTTGCCATTACTTAAGCAAAAGCGAATATAGAAATAAAAACTTGCATAGGCAATAACTGGTAGAGAAAATCTTTTCCCATATTGATTTAAACATAAAAGTCGATCAAGTTTTCTAAATGATCTAAGTTAGATTGCAGTTATCTACCTCATCTAAGTACAGGTTGTTCTTGGTTTTCTAACTCACTAAGCTCGTTGCATCTAAACATAACATAATTGCATCATTACAAGTTTTTAAACAAAGTTCACATGAATATAATTAAATAAACATTAACCAACTAAATATGATATGTATTCTTCAAATAAAATATCATTCTCATACTGGCTCGAAAACAATCTCTCCAAATTTGTCTTTTCCAAAGCCCAGTTACACTATGCAGATCAAGGAAACATATACATATAAGGAACCCCAATAAAGATAGTCCATTCCCAACTTAACAATTATTTCCTTACGCATATATAGAAAAATACCAAAATTAAATATTAATTACTATATATTTATTAATCCGCGATTAATAAAATATAAACAATTAATAATTAATAACAAAATTAAAAAATTAAGTATTAATATATATATATATATATAAATTATCCCGATTAACATATATTTAAAATATACATTAATTAATAATTAATAATTAATATATAATAATAAAATATATTAATTAAAACTTAATAAAAATTAAACATTTTAAAACCAACATTTAATTTAACATTATATTTTTTTTGATAAAAAAAACAATTTCAAAAAAATGAAAAAGGGGGGTGGGGGGTGGGGTACCCACATGGCCCTCCACATGGGCCCCCTTGGTAGCACATGCTACCTATGGTAGCGCTGCTACCAAAAGGTAGCAGTCCGCTACCATTGGTAGCGCTGCTACCTTTTTGTAGCAATCCACTACCATTGGTAGTGCTGCTGCCAATAGGTAGCAGCCGCTACCTTTGGTAGTGAGCTACCTCTCGCGTGGTGGGGGTTTATTGCTCGCCACGTGGGTAATATGCTTTTCTTTTTAAAAAAAAATATTTTATTTACTATAAAAAAAAACAGCAAACACACAAAAAACCCAGTCTCGATAGAGACTTAAAAAAAATTAATTTTCTTTCCAGAAAACAATGAGTTTTTTTTTAAAATTTTGCATTTTACAGAATAACCCAAAACAAGAAAATGTTCTTTCAATCAAACACTATATTGGCAAAATGAGATTGATTTACACATATTTTCAAACCCTAGGTTTAATGCCAAGTTTTTGACTAAAAATCTCCTTTCTAAAATAAAAATACTTTTACACAATTTATTTCTAATTTCGAAAAAGAAAAATACCTCTTCCTCATTAATTTCTAATTTTCCAAATTAACACAACTTGACATTTAAATTTCAACAATATTATGAGGGCTATATATATATTCTTATTTAAAATAAAATCCCCAAATTAATCTTTCACACTTTATCAAAATATATATTAACTTGCTTTTCTAATTAAAATTGATTTTCTTTAAATAATTAAAATCAACCTTTCTATTTTTAAAAGGCAAAGAGATTAAATTAATTCTATTTCAAATTAATTTAAATCTTTCCTTTCCAAGAGCATATCTAAGTAAATTAATCAATTGAAATTAATCATTTAATTGAACTTGATCCTAATTTAAATTGAGCAATTCAAATTAATGATTAATCGCATAAATGAACTCTATTTAATTTTGTCCCTTAATATTCAATGCGCAAACACAGATTTAATTAATTTAAATACTAAGGACTAATTACTCAATTTAACCACACACAAAACATGAAATCCATGAAGGCCAAGCAAACAAATGACCTACATACCCAACCAAAGGAATACTGATAGACGACTGACAATGCTCACATGAGAACGACTAGGGTCAAATGAGGGTCTCCCAACCACCTAATCCAATTTCTAAGGGTTCATGAGGAGCACTCAAACCTGTGAACCCAGATGGAGTCGAACCTCGCACCCATGCGGTACTGTACCTACAATCTCCTAAAACCATGAATCACACATGCATATATGTATGTATGTATATATATATATATATATATATATGTATATATATATATGTGTGTGTGTGTATATATATATATATGTGTGTATATATATATATATATGTATGTATATATATATATATATATATCTATGTATATATATATATATATTTAATAAGAGTGTTAGCCCGAGATTAATAGCACAATTCAGGAGAAAAATAAATTTACATACGAATTGATGTGACAACCACAATAACAGGTATGCACATTAATTAAAACATCTAACTATAACATTATAACATGATAAACTAACCAAGGTCAAACCGAGATTAGAATCTGATTAGGGCAGGGATACTACATTCTCCCTCCCTAGGTTCCGACTTACTCCTGGAAGTCGTAAGGCTAGACGGAGAACATGTCACACGCATGAGCCCTGAAACTCATTCAACAAATATCAAATTGCACATAGGAATCTTTCCATAAATAAATGAAACATTATTGCTAAATCCTTTATGAATGCCATTATCCATTGGCAAGATACATCTAGATCCATTCATTTCTTAAAATATTCTAGGAACTATCTACAATCATAGCAGAGAAACAAGAATTTTCTTCCTTTCATTACACCAAATTAACGCACTACAAAGAGGTAAGCAACAATTACCATACTCATCTAACAAATATGACAAGAAAACAAGCCATCATGATCAATTTCCTTTACCAATACATCTTTTTCATAAAACTTTATTGCATATAACTAGCTTCAAATGTCAATTTCTACAACCAAGTTTACTTTCATGAAATAAGAGCAACATAGATAAATCAATTGTTTACACTTGCCAGGCATATAAAAACCTTTCTAATGACTATGTCCCATAACATAGTGACAAGTTAACACAATTTACTCCATGATTACACATAATAACCATCCACATAACTGGAATGCACAACTCAAAAGGCCACATGTGAGCATGTCTAATGTTCAGTCAAAGATAACATGCATGGTCAACATCTCTATGTGTGATCTCAGAGCAATAATATGATCATAAATATCCAATATCTCACTCAAAGGCTTGATGGTGCTAGGGTACACCATAGCGGTGGTACCTTCCATACAAGACCTTCGTGAACATCCCTTGTTGAGTAAGGTGGTTAGCCTCTAGGAGATAGTCACCACACATAGGTAGGTAGTGGATCCTAGCTGCACCATAGCCTCACATACCCCCATCCTCAAGGTTCCCTACATCTACTTCCTCGTATACACTCATCCAAGACTGCCACCTACATTCTTGGAGAGGAATTCACATTACAAGACAAAACCAGCATACGAAAACAATAAGGATAAACTAGTTTAGCCACCAAAGTACAGATGAATAAAGATAATAAATCATCAATTCCAACAGTAAGGCAAGAAAATAATCCAGAATTTGCAACACCAAATCAAGTATGCAAAAGATCAAAAGATCATGGCCAAACCTTCAAATTAAAAATAAAATAAATTGCTGGTCCCCAAAGAAATAAATAATAATATCACAATTACACATAACATCACTAGAAGACTAGCATCTAGCCACCAACGAGGAAGGAAGGAACAATCATCTACCTATTGCAGTAGCTCATCATGTGGTGTGGCCTAGTCACACATCTGCATGGCATGGCAGTGTGCACCTCGACATCACCCTGCATCACGTCGTCACACGGCATGGCCTACCCTAAACTAGTCGGTAGGCCGCATGGCAATGTCTACTACATCCCGCATCATGTCTCAGCACGACATGACAATATTTCAAGTGGAAAAGGCACGCAATGGACATATCTCGCATGGCAGTGTACCTTGTGGAAAAGGCACGCACAGGTCACACCCCATATAGCGATGTACCTCTCAGGATACTCACCGTAAGCCAGAGGTATACATGGCTAAGGTCCACCCACATGTCTACCAATGCTGGCCAATTGGCAGCTCATGTGAAAAATAACATACCTTTCATGAAGACAAGGCAAAAGATCCTCCAACAAAAATCATCATTATGCTCAAGAATTGTCATCAACATGCTCAAATAAAGGATAGTAATAGGCTAGCACACATAAACCTTATAAATCGGTTCATCAAAAGGGAAAGTATTGAGTACACCTATAATATAGTTTCATTATTTAACTATATTTTTCCTCAAAATAGAGAAGCTAAATGCGCTTCGCGCCAACATTACTCGTACGCTGATCCATACTATTCAAGGAATGGTGACTTCTAATACTACCCCTTAACATACTGAATTACCAACAACCCAAGGTTTAGTACTCAGTAGGGTAACCATTAAGCAACATCACATAAACAGTATGGTTTCCCATACTCATAAGTAAACATATCCTCCATGGTTGATTACTTCACCATCCCATGGGCACATAAAGCAAGCACAGGCTTCTAACAATACACAAAGAAAGCACTAGTACTGGTTTAGTCACATTTACGAGGAGTACTTTTTAGTACGCTATCATCTACTCAAGGAAGATTTAAATTATGCTTCTGACATGAATAATTGAATCAAGTTTACTCTAGATACAAGTACTGAAATTCTTAACAATTCTAAATTACATAAGGAAATAACATCATTCCTTCATCTTTCTCTAATTCCACTAAGCATTCATAACTACGTTACTAACTATGCAAATTTCTTTCTGAAGCATAAGACTTTCATATTTCCATAAGAAGCCCAAAAGCAAACATTCAATTTCATATGCGTTATAAAAATTATTTTCAAATAAATGCATTCTTAGTAGCATTTCTAAAAATCTTATGATTTAGGCAAAGAGAAGGGAAAGAGAGTTTGATAATCAAACTATTTCCTAGAAAGACACAAGATCAACAAGATCACACTACAAGCTAAAATTTCTCACTATGTCTATCATTTCAATTATACGGTTCTCATTTCACTACCGTTTTAGAAGAGTATCAATTGACCTAACATGACATTTCCAATTATTATAATTGCAACAGAATGTTCTAGTTTTTCCAAACAAGAGAGATCAAAACAGGCAATCTTTTCGATAATGCAAGACCTCAGGCGAACACTCATGACTCTTAATTCAATACAAAACATATCATAATCTGCAACCTATCATTGATAATTAAAATATGATAAGAAGGTAAATGAGGAGCTATCAGCCAAATAATCCATGTTAATGCATACATATCAAACAAGCCTTTTCATTCCCACTTTCTAAACATAATAAGGCAATTACATATATCCAAAGGTAAGTTCAATGGAGCATTGCTAAAATAGATCCTCAATTAACTGGTTTAATGAAACACATAAAACAATCTTTCGTGGAACATTAATACATTCTCGAAGCTACTATAACATGTTCCCTTTTGATACTTCTTTTACAAACAAAGCAGTTTCACACAATCAACTATTTGCATATTAATGCACCTTACTTAAAATAGAATTTAATTATGTTACTCCTACAAAACACGTGGAGAATTCTTTAATGTAAACATACAATTTTTCTCAATAACCAATATGAACTTTCAAACCAAATCCCTTTTATAATCTAAAAACACATAAGCGTTATAAGGCTCACACAAGGGCTCAAGAAGTCACAACCTTTCTCTTGCAAAAGAAACCTCACATAAGAGATAATTATACATATCGGAAATATTTTAATTTCTAGGGAGAGAGAGGAGGAAGGGTGATAATCATTCAATTTGCTACATAATAAGCATTCAATATTTACCATACTAGTCCTTCAAGCGAACAACACTAAGCTAGATCATAACCTTAAACAAGCACATTTCGTACTTTTAGATTCAAGACACTCACTGACCAACCCAATGGATTAGTCAAAAGAGTACAACAATCAATAAGGAAGGTACATATGACTCTCTTTCAGAATAAGAGAAATCATAGACCAAGACCTCAATAAGAAGACAAAGCACATATAATCACTCCAAAGCACCCACATCAAGAGGGTGAAAACAAGGTGTGAACACACACGTGACACACAAGTTAAGGTCTTCTCAATCACATTCTTACAACAAGGAGGACAAGCATACAACATAAGGTTGATGCACCTCACACCAACTAAGGGCACAAGTGAAACCAGAGATCCTAGTGTTTGCAACATGGGTTTTGATACCAAATGTAATGCCCTGCTAGGAAACCTCGAAGGGATAAAGCTAAAACACATGAATGGACTGCAAATATTTTTTTTCTAAAATGAGACACAACATAATGATACAATGAGGTATCAAAGTTTAGATTACACAACGGAAGACTTCAACTAACACCTAAAGGGTTTCCCAATGTGATTACTTAATTTAACATCTAACTCAACTCACGACATTTGATCCAATAAAGTAGGTTAACTTAATTTCATGTTATTACTTTAAACAAGGATATAATTTGTTCAGTAAATTAAAATTATAGATAATAGGACGCATTCATCCATTATGGTTGAAGATGTAGCTAACATGAGGGAATTCACCCATTAAAGTTAAAACATAGATAACATGTGGACGCACATTCATTAAAGTTAAAAGATAGATAACTTAATGAGTTTATCCATTAATGTTAGATTTTAGATGACACGATGAGGTTTATCCCTTAGAGTTAAAACTATGGATAACATGATTAGGTTCATCCAATAAATTTTAACCATTCATTATGTTCCATTTTACCTTAAACACATGTCATGCATCTAGTTTTATAACACACTTTAATTTCATTATAAACGAATGAGTTCTTTCCATGCATACTTAATTTCACTATCAATAACTAAATATATTTCATTATTCTAATCTACATTCTTTCATGATCCATTTTCTGTGTAGACACCTAAAAATGTCTCATTGATCATGTACTAATTATTCCTCTAATTGATTAAATAATCTTTATTATTTAATTAATTTAATTAATCTTATTCTTCTATTTCATATTTTCTCATAATCTCACTAATTATTCTATTTCTATTTCTATCATCATTTAATCATTTTAATCATTTTCTAATATTTAATATTTAATTAATTATGATTAATTCCCCAATTTAAATAATCTTTATTATTTAAATAAATTAATTAATTCTCAATTTCTATCTCCAATAATCTAATCATTCAACTCTCTTCTAAATAATAATTAGATTAATTGTGATTTAATTCCTTTAATTTAAATAATCTTTATTATTTAATTAAATTCCATTTCTACATAATTAAATAGTTTCTTTAAATTATTTAATTACCTAATTAATTCTTCTAGTTCCCCAAATTCTAATTTCATATTCTTCTAATTTCTTCCAAATTCAAATACATGTGCATGATTTCAAAAACCAAATTGAAAATCAAAGTCAAGTTCTAAATATATTCAAATGCTAAATTATTTGAATAATATCTCATGCAAAGATTAAATTGAAAATCTAAATCTAAATGCAAGCACATGCTAAATTAATTAATTCAATCAATTAATTAATTAAATCATTTATCTCTCCAATTTCTATTTTCATCTTTCAGTTAGCTTTTTCTAAATTTAGCTCTTTGTGTCATCCTCTTTATTTCCTCCAATCATTCTTTTTCTTCCTTCAGTTAACTCTTTCATCAATCAGTTGACTCAATTAATCTATTCAATCTATTGAGTTTCACTCCTACAATCAACAATTCAACTATCAACTTGCATTTGAGCTCACCTCAGTTCACACCTCTTGATCATTCTGTTCCACCTTTCAATCAGTCTTCTCTAATTTTCTATAAATTGAGCATCCAATCTCCTCAATCTTTACTCTAGATCACGAACTTCAAATCTTTGTGTCACTTGTAGGTTACCAACACAATATCTGAGAGCTATCATACCACGAAAAGGAGAAGAGCATTGGAAGCGATATGCCATCTTGGGATAGGAAGTTTTATTGAATGATTTTAATTCCTATTTCTTAATTGCATTATTTCATTGGTTTTATGTTTGAATTGCTTAGATAGTTAAGGATTTCATGATTGTCCTTATTTCCTATTTAGCAATGGTATCTTTGAGCATAGCAGATTTTGGTGAACCCAACGTGAACTAACAACAATTTAACCTTTTTCTGTGTTCTTTGTGATTTTTGCAGATTGTGCGGATTTTTTATTTTTTTGCAGGTTGCATGAATTTCGAGAAAAGATTTGCCATCATGTAATCGATCTTACATCATCACGCAATTGCATAGACAAAATCATGCATTCGACCCTTCGGGGTCACGCAATCACCCTGTCCGAATCATGCAATCGCCCTTTCTGGGTCACGCATCCGTAGGGTTAATTGTTGTTTTATTTTTCTTCTGTCTGTTATTAATTCTGTATAATTTTGTCTTAAATTTGGTTAATCAGGGATCAAAATTACTTTTTTATTTCAGGATTTGATTAACAAAGTTTATAGCAAGAAAAGTTCAATTCAAAATTTCAGGTGAGAGAAGGACGAAACAACAAAGGAGGGAAGCTAAACAATATCAGAAATTTCTCCAAGCAGAAAAATTGATATAGGATTCAGAAGAACAACTGGTCTTAGATAGATATAATAGCCTAATTCTTTCTTATACAGTTAATTATGATCTAATCAATATTGAATGGATGATGAAGGATTTGGCTAGGGCTTCACAATTGGTTTCGCGGGTTCCTGATCGGGTTTAGTTTTCTTGTTTTTTTTCTAATTTTTGTTGTTGTTTGTATTCTGTCACACAATTGAGCAGATAAAGTCACACATTCGCTGTGTCAGATTTATGCATTCACTCTGTCAAATTCATGCATTCGCTCAGTAAGTATCACGCAATCGCTCAGGTAGTATTACGTAATCGCCTCTGTCAAGTTCTCAGTTTCCATTTTCTGTTGGTTTATTTTGCTACTAATCTTCTGTTTGGAGCCTGTGGCAGATTCGCGGAGAGGATTAGATTAGTAATTTTGCATGCACATCTCACAACAATTAAAATTGACATGCATGGATAATCTCACACTTCAATTTTTAGTGCTTAAAAACAACAACAGTTAAAAAGGACATGCATGGATAATCTCACACTTCAATCTTTAGTGCTTAAAATCAACAACAATTAAAATTGACATGCATGGATAATCTCACACTTTGTTGTTGGTGCTTAAAATGAACATGGGCTAAAATTGACATGCGTGTATCTCACACTTAGTCTTTGGTGCTTAAAAATCAAACAAATGGTTAAAATTGACATGTATGCCTTCATTCTTGGATTTAGAGTTTAAAATTGACATGCACATGCAGATCTAACACCTAAATTTGGGCTATAAAAAGAACATGAATCAGGCTGCATTAGATTAAATCATTTTCATTTTCTTAAGGGAAAAGAACTTTTCATTGTGTCTGGGGTGGACCTACTGTTTCACTAACTGACTTTCTACCCGCCATCGGGCCTAAGGGAGAAAGAAGGGAGGTGACAACGACATCCAAATTTTCTTTTATTCTACGTAGTGAGGGGTATCTTTGACTGGGGATTTCATCACCCCACAGAGGTACTTCGAATTGGGATGCGTTGGGGATATCATCTCTCCTAGCGTACTATTGAGCGGGTTTTTCGAGCTGCTATATAAATATACTGGTCAGGTGGCTAGAGTGTTGAGTGAATTCGATGTATGTGGGGGCCTTCCCTGCACCGATAAGCTCAACTAAATCCTTAAGTGGCTTTCTCTGAGAATCCGTCGTTGGATCGGGATCCCTCGAAACCTGATACTAAGAACCAATTTAGTTGCCAAAAATCCTACATTCAGTGGTTCCGGGAGTGCGGATCGTACCCCATAGATACCCCTCATGTACCTTACATTATGAGATAGAAATCCCTCGGTGATAAGATCTTCGGATCTTCGGGGTAAGAGAGACTGGCATGCCTAAGAAGTGTGTGTTGTGGAGTGGAGCTAGTGCTACCAGACTCTCTATCTATCCATCTTGTTTTGGTATTTTGCTACGGGGGCCTCACTGAATGGTGTCCACTATCCAGCCTAAGATTGTATTCCATGCTTTTTTATGTATCATTGTGATAGACCAGTATTGAGTCAGTCCTTTGGGCTATTTCAAGCCCTATCCTACGTATCTCCAAATTTTCTAAGATTGTATTAAATTTGAGTCAGTCATCTATACATACCTACCAAACATTGTTCTCAGATTTGGAAAACTACAAAACATTGTCCTACACATGAGGTTACCGAAAACAAAGTCCATTTTGAAACTGATTCTCAAAACGTCCTTACATACTTGTGACCATAGGCATAGTCCCGCTTACATCCTCATTATCATCCTTAGTCTTTTGCATAGTCCCACTTATGTCCTCATTATCATCCTTAGTCTTTTGCATAGTCCTACTTACATCCTCATTATCGTCCATAGTCCTTTGCATAGTCCTATCTTACGTCCTCATTATCACCCTAAGTCTTTTGCATTATCATCCATATTAGTTGCATAGTCCACCATTTATCATATACGTCTTCACCTAGACCTCATATACGTCTTCACCTAGACCTCATATATGTCTAAGTCCATCATCAGTTATAGGTCCATAGCATGTGCCTTCATGGGTCTCCTAGGTGATGGCTTGCTCCCCTTTGAGCAACCCAATCTAGTTCCAAACGGCAGTCAATGAGAAATCATTGATGGTCTAGCTAACTTAGCTTGGGATTTAAGAAGAAGTGCACCCCAGTATATGGGAGTTATATACGAAATAGATATTGAGTCTAGGATTGCCCGTAAGATTGATAAAGAGATTGAGGCCGAACAACTTCATCAACAAATGGAAAGACTTGCATTAGAGAAAGCTAGAAAGGCTAAAAAGGTCTCACATCAAAATCCTCAATAGAGAGTCTAGTATAGTATTGCATACCTCATATTAACGTCTACTGTCTAGTGTTAGGTCATCGTCTAGCATAGAACCATCATCATATAGGAAATTTTAGATGCCCGCCACAAGGTCCTAGAAAGCAAAAGGAATAATGGACCCAAACAACACACAGTCTATAAACCCTACTTGGAACATGGACATGTCAACAGGTCAACACTCAGGTACATAGACAATGTCCACCATAAATGAATTACAAAATGGGGCAAAATTACTTGAGGATTTTGATGTCACAAAGATTTTACCACCAAGAAAAAATTTAGGTCAAGATAATAATCAAACACTACCCTTGATGCAAATACAAGCAATGACCTCTAGTCTTCCTCAAAACATACCTCTTCCAACAAATGTCAACACAAGTGCAAACTTTCAAACAAGCATGTCATCTTCAGTGATCAATGCTAGTATACCATCACAGAGCATACCGATAATGTCAAGTATCTCAGCACCTATTCAAACGCAAGCAACAAGGGTAAACCAACCTCTAGTTTCCTATTTTATGGGATCCACATATGGTTATCAAAATCCAAATCTAGGTATTACCAATACAATGGGTACAAGTCAACCAAACATAGGTTCACATGTCGCCTATTTTACAGTACCTACGGGAACACACAACACACAAGGTTATAATCTTGGTACCTTTCAACAACCTCCTAGTTATGCAACTACAAATCCTTTTGTGGGACACACACACACACAAGGTGTACCTTTGACATCAACAGATATTCTGACATAGCAAGTACAGAGTTTGCAACAACAGATAACGACCATGCAGACTGATAACGATAAAAAGAGCTACACAATGCAGGGCTTACGTCCTTATCCATTTGATCACACATTATACATGCCATGCCTCCCACAATATTTTGAAACACCCAAATTTGATAGATATCGAGGGAAGGGTGATCCTAGAGATCATATCAGAGAAATTTTTACGGCATGTATAGAAGTTGCCTCGGAAGATACTTACCTAATGAGACTATTCCCTAAAAGTCTGGGAGGTCCGGCTTTAGAGTGGTTTTCACATCTACCACCAACCATCACGTCATGGGGAGAATTAGCGGAACAATTTATTGCAAACTTCTCGCAAAACATTGACACCCTGGTTACTTTGATGGATTTATGTGCCACTAAGCAATACGAGAATGAAACATTTGCATTCTTCATACAGCGATGGAGGGCTCTCTACAGGAGATGCAAGACATTTATCCCAAAAACAGAGCAAGTGGACATGTTTACAGAAAATTTGATTCCTAAGATAAAATATCCCATACAAATACAGTGTCTTACCACATTCAAACAAATCACAGAAAAGGCTCTCAAATGTGAGAAGGGCTTGATAAAACAAGGTCTTATTAAGTATGGCAATACCAACGACAATGACAAATCTAAGTTTTGGTCAAAAAACAAAAATGTGACCAATGATGGTATTGTAGACGCCAGAACAATAAACAGAACTCAACTTGTTTTATCACTTGGAATGAGTCAGTCAACAAATCCACATACCGGGAATAACACAACCTCAACCAATGTAAATGCTATGCAAAATACAAACACAAGATACCCCAGGGTAAACACTCCAAGAAGAAATTACACACCTTTAGGAGAACCTATTGAGCCAGTGCTCAAAAAGTTAATACAGACAAATATGATCACTCTACCTGAAGTAAGAGTATATGAACTAGGTCCTTTCAAACCCACATGGTGGAATGACAATGATTTTTGCGATTATCATAGGACTAAAGGTCACAAAACGGCAAGTTCCTACAAGTTGAAAAACTTGGTCCAAGATATGATAGACCAAGGGGATATCACAATTGATACGGATAAGACCTCAACAAACATGAATCATATGATTTTTAAAGATCAGTTTGTCAAGCATGACAAGGGAAAAGCTACCACATCAGGTACCCAAGACAACACGGCTAATTACATGAAAGTCTCATACAACTACACTATTCATGCCATTAGCTCAGGAGAGACAACAAATGATGATTCACAAGAAACACCTGATCAGGAGGACCAATATCAAGACACTTGTAAAGATAACAACCAAATTTGCATGATATCTGAAGGACCAAAGTATGACGATGATACGAATCTTTCTCTCCAAGACTGGGGGCAGGATCAACCATCTCACTCAGATTGGTTTGAAGATGAACTCATTGAACATATTATGAGTGTCAAACATAGACATTGGGACTATGAAGAAGGATTTAATATAGATCTAGATAAGACAGCCTATGATACAAATGATACAATTTCTACAACCACAATTACTCCCAGAGACAGAGACTGTGCAGTGGTTACTCGCAGGTCAAAGGTAATCTTGCAAGGGATACCACAAAATCAACCACCAGCAGTACGGACTTACAATGTAGTTGAGCAACTTAAGAAAACTCTAGCATAGATTTCCTTATTCGAACTACTGCGTATTTCACCCAATCATAGAGTTATACTGGACAAAGCACTTCAAGATTCACTAGTGGACAGAGATATAGATGAACGTGCCTTCCAGTCTATGGTAGGAAATCTGACACATGGTACACATATTGCATTTATAGAACAAGATATTCCTAGTGATAAATTGCTTCATAATGACCCACTACATCTGGAATCTTACATTCACAAGAATCAGAAGAGTACTTATAGATGGGGGAGCCGGTATGAACATTTGTACCTTAAAACTGGTCAAAGCACTGGGATATTCTGAACTTCACATTGATTCTTCCAAAAGGATAAACATCAAGGCTTACGATGATGAAGAACGTCCATCTAAAGGCATTGTAACATTACCTGTACAAGTAGGACCAATAATGACAGAGATAGCTTTTCAAGTCTTGGACAGAGAGCTGGGATATAACATGTTATTGGGCCGCCCATGGATCCACACTATGCAAGCAATACCATCTACATTTCATCAGTGTGTCAAATTCCCATACAATGGTATTGAAATCACCATAAAGGGCGATCCAAATCTGTTTCAACATTGTAATTATCTAAAAGACAGTGTCGATAATCAGGTACCTATCAATCAGGCTGCAACTCTCACTACACAGAAATACAACAAGATATGCCTACGACATCCTCCTTCCAAATAAAGGATATGGGTTGTGGAGAGTACTCTATTGCAAATACTTTAAATGGGAAACAATTATCTCTTTCTCCTAAGTCCTTTGGGAAACCTCACACTACAGTACAAAAGAAAGACAAAGGAAAAGAAATTGTTAGATACTCAGACTCATGCTCTTTCATTAGATGGGGAGACTTAGAGGAAGAATCCTTGAACGAAGATGTTAACCATTGGATATATAGAGAAGAAGATCATATGACAACACCCAGAATACACACAGATTAGTATGGCAATGGATTCAAAATACTCCAAAGACATGGATATGATGGTACCACAGGCCTAGTGTTACAAAAGCAAGGAAGACTGGAACCTGTTGTTCCTAATGATAATCCAGGAAATCAAGGATTGGGATACAAGCATGTACAACATATCACACAAGCCAGACAGCGTACCCTTGATATACTAAATCGACCAAGTAAACCATCAGATTACATATCACAAAGGAATTGGTCCACATAGGCTCTTCCATCTTCAACTCAAACAAGCAATCAGGTACCTACATCACCAAGCGCAGAATCAGATGGGGAAGACATGAGACAACTCTTGCAAGAACCCACCGCGAAGTTACAAAATGATGCAGTTATTGACACAACAGTACAGGCTAATGTGGTAATAGATGCAGGATTACCCCCACCACCTGATTCCCACCCATGGTTATTGTCACTACTTTTACCATGAGAAGAAACTCAGGCTCAACCAGATGAAACAAATGAAGAAAGATTGCAAAGGCTTATACCTGGCTTAAGAAGGGTCACTAATGCACAAAGAAGACCAGTCAATCTACAAAGGAATCATGGACAGGAACAAGAAGAAATAAGTGATGATAGCCCATATGATGAAACATATATTGATAGTGAGACAGATTCTTATGACTACGAATTCTTATCACTCCATGATTCTAGTCCACCAGAAAGTGTAATATTACAGAATCAAATAAGGCTTATACAAGATGAAGATACACAAAGCCAGTCAAACAAACAAGTCTTCATGTTATCCAAGTCTACTAAAGAAGGGAGTAATAATTTACCCCTAGTACATTCACACTTGATTGATTGGGGGAAAGAAGGAAAACCAACGCTGGATTGGTTTGAAAATGACGGAGCGATTTCAGAATTTTTAGGAGTCAGAAAGGGATTTCCGCAAGGTGATCATAAAGCAGGGTTTTCTATAGACCTAAATAGAATGGCATACTTCGGAGAAGAAAGTACTTCTCAAACAAAAGATAAGGATCAAACTACCCCTAATGACTTGGAAATCTTCCTATGGAAAGAGAAAGTTCAGCATTACTTACAGAGGAAACAAAAGAAGTTAATATAGCAGAAGGGGAAGTTGTACATAACATCCATTTGGCAAAATCACTAAGCAAAGAAGAAAAAGATAGATTCATTCATTTTTTCAAACAATGACCTATCAACTTTGCTTGGTCCTATTCAGACATGTCGGGCCTAGATTCTGAATTAGTGTTGCATCACTTACCATTGATACCAGGAGTTAAACCTTACAAGCAAAAATTAAGAAAGATGCATCCAAGTATTGCATTGCTAGTTAAAATAGAATTACAAAAGTTGCTGGATGTAGGTTTTATCAAACCTATTGACTACACAGAATGGATATCCAACCTGGTACCTGTGACTAAGCCCACGGGAGGCATCAGAATCTATATGGATTTTCGAGATCTAAATAAAGCTTGCCCTAAGGATGGCTTCCCGCTACCTAATATCGACATGATAGTTGACCTCACAGCTGGAAATGAGATGCTATCCTTAATGGATGGTTTTTCAGGATACAACCAGATTAAAATTGCACCAGAAGATCAACATAAAATGGCCTTTACATGCCCATGGGGAACATACTACTGGAATGTGATGCCATTTGGTCTTAAAAATGCCGGGGCAACATACCAAAGAGCCATGACAACATTATTTCATGACATGATCCATAACATAATGGAAGATTACGTGGATGACATATTGGCTAAATCACAAACCAAAGAAAGTCACCTTGCAGTTCTTACATAGATATTTGATTGGTTGGAATAGTATAATGTCAGATTAAATCCAAAAAAATGTGTGTTTGGCGTAATAGCAGGTAAACTATTAGGGTTTATAGTATCAAACAAAGGAATTGAAATAGACCCTGCCAAGGTCAAGGCAATCATTGATATGCAACCTCCATCAACACTTAAATAGCTCGGAGGGTTACAAGGAAGATTGCAATCCATAAGGAGATTCATAGCATAGTTAGCAGATAAGTGTCACCCATTCCAGCATTTACTTAGGAGAGGAGTTACTTTTAAATGGACAGAACAATGCCAGGAAGCTTTCCAAGCTCTAAAAGATTATCTTTTGAACACACCCATGTTAATATCTCCTACTCCGGGACAACCTCTATTGTTATACATATCAGCAACGAACTCAACTCTGGGAGCTCTATTGGCACAACATGACAAAAATGGAAAAGAAAGAGCCATTTATTATATAAGTAGGACTCTGATCGGCTATGAGCTTAATTATACCCCCATAGAGAGAGCATGCTTAGCAGTAATCTTTGCATCCCAAAAGCTCAGACACTACATGTTGAGTCATAAGGTACAACTCATTGCACGGTTTGACCCACTCAAATACCTATTAAGCAAAGCGACATTGACCGGCCGATAGGCTAAGTGGGTTATGATCTTGAGCGAGTTTGATATAGAATACATAGATAGAAAAGCTATCAAAGGAAAAATCATAGCAGATCAATTAGCAGAGGCTCCTATACAAGACAATCACCCATTGCCGATAGACTTTCCAGATGAATCCGTGTTTACACTAACTACCTCAGTAATGTGGAAGTTATACTTTGATGGGTCATATACAAATCACGGATCTAGAGCAGGTATTCTCTTCATTAATCCTCAAGGGGATGTTATACCCAAGTCATTCAGGATCAATTTCCCATGCACCAACAATATGGCAGAATATGAAGCTCTCCTCATAGGGCTTCGTACAACGATGCAATGGAAAATACAAGAGTTACAGGTCTATGGTGATTCACAGTTAATTGTAAACCAGGTCAATGATGATTACAATACGAAGGACGACAAACTCATGCCTTATAAAAAGTTGGTCAAAGATTACAAGGAGCATTTTAGCAAAATTACCTTCGAACAAATCCCCAGAATACAAAACAAGGCAGCAGATGCAATGGTGACCATAGGATCTCTTCTGAATATGCTTGCTAATGAAACTTAGTTTGAGTTTATCATAGAACAGTTAATGCTACCTGCATATGAGACTCCCTTATCAGACTATGTATGTGCAATTGTGGGTCTAGAATCACCTTGGTACAATGAAATATATACTTATTTGCATACCCAATACATGTCACTAGATCTGTCTAGAAATCAAAAGAAGACCTTTATTCGTCAGGCATCTAGATACACCATTATAGCTAATACTCTATATAGAAAGGGTTTCGATGGTACTCTTCTCCAATGTCTGGATGAGAATGAAGCACACCTTGCTTTAAAAGAAGTCCATGATGGAATTTGTGGGGCTCACCAAAGCGGTCCGCCATTATCAAAGAAACTGCTGAGAATAGGGTATTACTGGCCAACCATGGAAAAAGATGCTTATAGGTATGTACAGAAGTGTAAACAATGCCAAATGCATGGAGATCTTATTCATGCACCAGAGCAAGATCTTCAACCCATCACATCACCATGGCCATTTTCACAATGGGGATTAGATCTAGTAGGTAAAATCAACCCTACTTCATCCAACGGGCACAAGTTTATCTTGACAGCCACTGAATACTTTACAAAATGGGTTGAGGCGATTCCTTTAACATACACCACTGGAAAGCAGATAGCAAAATTCATGCTCAACTACATTATATGTAGATATGGAATTCCAATGTGCTTTGTTATAGATAACGGACATCCATTTAAAAACTAGGAAGTGAAAGAGTTGTGTGACAAATTCCACATACAACAGAGATTTGCCACACCATATTATCCACAAAGTAATGGGCAAGCAAAGGCTACAAATAAAACAATATTGAAAATTATTAAGAAAGTAGTTACTGACACAGGATGGGACTGGCATCTCCAGTTGAATCCCGCTCTTTGGGCCTACAGAACAAGAGTACGTACACCTACAGGAGCAACACCATATTCCTTGGTCTATGGTAAATAAGCGATACTCCCCATTGAAGTAGAAATACCATCTCTAAGAGAATCCTTACAGAACATTATATCAGAAGAAGACTACAGGGTAGCAAGGTTGCAAGAACTAGAGACCCTTGATGAAAAATGACAAACAACATTCAATCATTTACAAGGATATCAAAACAGATTGAGACGAAGTTACAATAAAAGGGTCTGCCCATGAACCTTTCAAGTGGGAGATCTAGTACTTAAAGAGAATCAAAGGAACTTAGCAGAATGAGAAAGGCTAGGGAAATTCGAACCTAATTGGCTAGGTCCTTTCATTATAACAAGGGTCATAGGCAATGGTGCCTATCATTTGGCTACCATGGAAGGAGATCCAATCTCTGACCCTATGAACATCATGCACCTTAAGCCATATTATACCTAAGGGCTATATAGTTTAGGTTTTTCTTTCTGCATTGCATTTCATATCATTTAAAACACTGCATAACATGTAGTTTTCTTTTTAGATGCATTTCATTCTTAAAATTTTGCATTCTTGTATAGAAGCATCAAATAAAACAAGGCAACTATCCAAGTTTATCATTCGTTTGCATTCAAGAGAAGCAAGGGTCATCTCCTTTATTAGATATTCGGACATGAAGTCTTTGAGGTTCTAAAGTCATTCATTTTCAACACTGCCCTATGATGATACTTTACTTATGGTTGGGTAGTGATTTCATTATTTGAGACTTGTTAACCCAAAATCTATCAATTGCTATATCTCAAACACAATAAATCTCTCATTCATTCTAGACACCTAGTTGATCATATGACTAATGAAAAATCTAAAATTCTACTTTAGCGCCGCTATAATTGTCACACCCAAGTAGGTTTCATTACTTACAAGTCAAGGCAAGAAAAAAAAAAAAGAGCTATGCCAAATATCCATCTAAAGGCAAAAAGAGCAATGATATATAATTGAAATATCATGTATACAAATGCGATAAAAAGCTTGACTATGGGAACATGCAAGTAACTCCATCAGGGCTATGAACGCCTACTGGCAATGGAGCAATATTTGAGAAATTACAGTCTATAACCTTGTTGGAGCTCTCAAGGCTTGCTGGCAGCAAGGCTCTATTCGGAATGCTTTTGAAGTTAGAAAAATCATGTAGCTAGTCATATAGGATGCTAAGGATCTTTAGTGAACACAAGAGCGGGAATTAATGCATCTGTACACACATGGGCAAACGAAGATCAAAGTTTCAAGAACCAATGGGGAAGTTTTCCGCATCTCCATTTGTAAATCCTAGTCACTAAGTGTGTTGAGATGAATGTTCTGAAGGGCCTTAGAGATTGATTGACCGCTTATCTATGAAATGTTTTGCACCTCCATTTCAATTGGTGTATTCAAATGCAAAAATAAACATAGTTAACCTTGTTCGAATAGGAAATGCATCTTCATCCTACATTGCATTCATATAGGTCATGTCAAAAATTCTTTGTCTCCACACGCATTCTGCAGATCATTATGTCATACAGGTCTACACACTGGGGGCATAACTGAAAAAATCCTTAAAACTAGTTAAAGTCCTGAAAAAATCCTAAAAATCAGTTAAAGTCCTGAAAAAATCCAAAAAATCGTATAAAGTCCTGAAAAAATTCAAAAACAATTGAAAAACTTAAAATTCAAAAACAATTGAAAAACTCAAAATTCAAAAACAATTGAAAAACTCAAAAATCCAAAAACATTGGAAAACCCAAAAACATCCATATAAAGTTCTGAAAAAATCATCCAAAAATAGTCAAATACGATCTTGAAAAAAATCAACCAAAAACATTCAAATATCAATCTACATAATCCAAAAACATCGAAAAAGCTCTTGGAAAAGAACTAAAAATCGAAAATCAATCAATCAGAAAAACTTGCAATAACATGTCTTGTGAGAAACAAATACCCTAGCAGATATCCTAAAAACACTTCGCACAAAGTTAACAAAGGATACGACTATCCAATCAAACATTTGCAATCAACTGATCAAACTGTCTTATCAGTCGTATCATATCCATATCAACGTGATCATTATCTTGTCTTAAACAGAAAAGGATACACTCGAAATCAGACAGGTCAGTCTTAAACGGGGTCCGCAACTTTCTGAGATCAGACATTATCAACCATCACATCAAACAACTGAGAACGAAGGCACAAGGTCAGTATAGCTGCTGAATTTTGTCTGGTTCAGTCTTTATCTTTTATCATTTGGCAACAAATTATGTTCCTATGCTACTCAAGGATGTCCACAAGTGACTAGAGGAGCCATGATGGGCATTATCTTTTTCTTTGTTTGTTGCTTGTCTGCTACGTGTTTGTTTCTTCAATGAGATATCTTGCATCTTAGTTCCTTATACCCTGATGTGCTAAAGCTTCATTGTTCAATAATAAGGCTCAGTGATGAATATATATTGACACAATAAAATATGTGACACAGGTTCGTGATTCATTCAATTTCATTCTCATCCCATCTGTTTCTTGATAGTATATTGATTTTCCATCTTCTCTCTAAATCGTATATTCTTTCTAAACATTATTTTCTCATCATCTCTTTCTAGATTATTTTCTCTCATCTAACATCATTCTATTTCAATATCATCTTCACATCACCTAACTCTATCTCTATCTCTAATCAACTAACTATTCTTCGCTCTTTCATCTCACATTCTTCTTTTTTCTAGAGATCATTCATGTCTTTAATGCACAAACAATCTCTCGAGGGGGTATTACAACCTAAGTATCACCGGGGCATACTGGGGCATAATTTTTTTCATTTTCTTTGAAACAACGTTGTTCCGACATTGTCTCAAAGAGGGGCAAATGTAGACACCTAAAAATGTCTCATTGATCATGTACTAATTATTCCTCTAATTGATTGAATAATCTTTATTATTTAATTAATTTAATTAATCTTATTCTTCTATTTTATATTTTCTCATAATCTCACTAATTATTCTATTTCTATTTCTATCATCATTTAATCATTTTAATCATTTTCTAATATTAATTAAATATTTATTATTTAATTAATTATGATTAATTCCCCAATTTAAATAATCTTTATTATTTAAATAAATAAATTAATTCTCAATTTCTATCTCCAATCATCTAATCATTCAACTCTCTTCTAAATATTAATTAAATATTTATTATTTTATTAATTGTGATTTAATTCCTTTAATTTAAATAATCTTTATTATTTAATTAAATTCCTTTTCTACATAATTAAATAGTTTCTTTAAATTATTTAATTACCTAATTAATTCTTCTAGCTCCCCAAATTCTAATTTCATATTCTTCTAATTTCTTCCAAATTCAAATACATGTGCATGATTTCAAAAACCAAATTGAAAATCAAAGTCAAGTTCTAAATATATTCAAATGCTAAATTATTTGAATAATATCTCATGCAAAGATTAAATTGAAAATCTAAATCTAAATGCAAGCACATGCTAAATTAATTAATTCAATCAATTAATTAATTAAATCATTTATCTCTCCAATTTCTATTTTCATCTTTCAGTTAGCTTTTTCTAAATTTAGCTCTCTGTGTCATCCTCTTTATTTCCTCCAATCATTTTTTTTCTTCCTTCAATTAACTCTTTCATCAATCAGTTGACTCAATTAATCTATTCAATCTATTGAGTTTCACTCCTACAATCAACATTTCAACTATCAACTTGCATTTGAGCTCACCTCAGTTCACACCTCTTGATCATTTTGTTCCACCTTTCAATCAATCTTCTCCAATTTTCTATAAATTGAGCATCCAATCTCCTCAATCTTTACTCTGGATCACGAACTTCGAATCTTTGTGTCGCTTGCAAGTTACCAGCGCAATATTTGAGAGCCATCATACCACAAAGAGGAGAAGAGCAATGGAAGCGATATGCCATCTTGGGATAGGGAGTTTTATTGAATGATTTTAATTCCTATTTCTTAATTGCATTATTTCATTGGTTTTATGTTTGAATTGCTTAGATAGTTAAAGATTTCATGATTGTCCTTATTTCCTATTTAACAATGGTATCTTTGAGCATAGCACATTTTGCATTTAACATGATGACTAGACACATGCATTTAAAATTAATTTGATCTAATCCACTTGATACATTCTAACATAATGCCATCCATACATTTTAAAAAACTAAAAGGAACATAAGAACATAAGCACCACATAACACCAAATTGATATTAGAGTTCACCCCTAGAGGACTACATCTCTAGGTCTGCTCAACTGCAAGACCCCTCTGATCATTAAATAAGTTAAGAATACATAAGGTTCACATCATTTACAATCCTGCCATCAAGGGGAACATAACCAATATACAACGACCACATCGGTCAAATAAATGCATAAATGATCCTTGAATAGGAAAGGATCCATTTGAACATAATAGAAGCAAATACAAAGGTCCACTGGAGCATCCGTAAAACTAAGTCATTGCAACCCAAGGTATAGCATGATATCAGGTTCTCACAAGGGCATAAGCAACAAGACGAATCCACAAAAGTGCTCATATCAAGACAACACAACAACACACTAGTGATCATAGGGGACAAGTGTCATCACACAACCTAGTATGGTTACCAAGGCAAGTCTTCAAAGGTTCCGGCCCCATCCACTGGGTTACCCTAGCTACCTATTCTGAACCTTCGACCCATCCAAGCTTCATGTGGATCCACACATCCTTTCGTGAAGACAAGGATGATGGTTTGCCATTTCAGGCCTTCTCACAGCATGTCGAGTCTGTGTTAACACTCATCCCATGTGTGAGGCACAATTATCTTACTTAGTGATTCATTAACTAACACTCTAAATTGCTATTAGGTTATCACTTATTAGACACACTTCCGATGGGTTACCCAATAGCCACTTTGGGCGCGACCCCCAATCAAAAGCCACTTTCCCATACGACACTAGAGTATACTCAAATGAACTCAGAAACCAAGGAATACACATGGTCAAGCAAACGGAGTTCAAAATGGAGTAAACAACCATTTGGTCAAACACGACTTCAGATGAGGTGCACTGACAGACAGTACTCTAACTAGAGACCTGACCAGCTATGGTCAACCACCAAACATCATTCGACACCCGCATAAAGGATATGACCAATTACAACACTACCACTAAACAACAGTCAAGCTCGAGACCGAGGACAGAAACAGGTACCCCAAATCAATCCATACGACAGGGTCCAATCAAACAAAGCAAGGCTTGCCATTACTTAAGCAAAAGCAAATATAGAAATAAAAACTTGCATAGGCAATAACCGGTAGAAACAATCTTTTCCCATATTGATTTAAACATAAAAGTCGATCAAGTTTTCTAAATGATCTAAGTTAGATTGCAGTTATCTACCTCATCTAGGTACAGGTTGTTCTTGGTTTTCTAACTCTCTAAGCTCGTTGCATCTAAACATAACATAATTACATCATTACGAGTTTTTAAACCAAGTTCACATGAATATAATTAAATAAACATTAACCAACTAAATATGATATTTATTCTTCAAATAAAACATCATTCTCATACTGGCTCGAAAACAATCTCTCTAAATTCATCTTTTCCAGAGCCCAGTTACACTATACAAATCAAGGAAACATATACATATAAGGAACCCCAATAAAGATAGTCCATTCCCAACTTAACAATTATTTCCTTACGCATATATAGAAAAATACTAAAATTAAATATTAATTACTATATATTTATTAATCCGCGATTAATAAAATATAAACAATTAATAATTAATAACAAAATTTAAAAATTAAGTGTATATATATATATATATATATATATATATATATAAAATCACGATTAACATATATTTAAAATATACATTAATTAATAATTAATATATAATAATAAAATATATTAATTAAAACTTAATAAAATTTAAACATTTTAAAACCCACATTTAATCTAACATATTATATTTTTTTTTGATAAAAAAAATATTAAAAAAAAACAATTTCAAAAAAATGAAAAAGGGGGGGGGGGGGGTAACCCACATGGCCCTCCATGTGGGCCCCCTTGGTAGCACACGCTACTTATGGTAGCGCTGCTACCAAAAGGTAGCAACCCGCTACCCAATGGGTAGCAGCCGCTACCTTTGGTAGCAAGCTACCTCCCACGTGGTGGGGGTTTATTCCCCGCCATGTGGGTAATATGCTCTTCTTTTTTAAAAAAAATATTTTATTTACTATAAAAAAAACAACAAACTAACAAAAAACCCAGTCTCAACAGAGACTTAAAAAAAAAAAAAAAAAAATTCTTTCTAGAAAACAATGAGTTATTTTTTATAACATTTTGCATTTTACACAATAACCCAGAACAAGAAAAATTTCTTTCAATCAAACACCATATTGGCAAAATGAGATTGATTTACACATATTTAACATCAAATCTGCCAAACCCCCAAACTAAATTCAATTTAAAACTTATTTAAGAGAAGATTCATTGGAGTTTTAAACAAAATTTCCTCAAGAACAACCAAACCCCAAAATTTGGTTTTAATTTTTGAGAACCAATTTATACAAACAAAAATGACATCTGGAGGTTTGATAAGAGAGCAAGGAGAGTTTGAGTCTGTGATTTCAAGGCAACTCTTCCATTTTCCACACAAATAAGGATTATCTACAAACACAAATAGGTTTCTACAAAAACACCAAAAACAATCTTTTTAAAACAAAGAAACCAATGAAATAAACCAGAGGCCTACCTCGTTCAACAATCCTGGCAAGATTGAAGGAGAGCCCAACCTGCAAGCTCCAAAAATCCTTTCTTTTGCAAAATCCCCAAATTTTCATTCTTCCCCAAAAAATATTTTTCAAAATCCTCTCCCAAAAATATCCTCCCAAAAATATTTTCAAACCCTAGGTTTAATGCCAAGTTTTTGACCAAAAATCTCCTTTCTAAAATAAAAATACTTTTACATAATTTATTTATAATTTCAAAAAATCAAAATGTCTCTTCCTCATTAATTTCTAATTTTCCAAATTAACACAACTTAACATTTAAATTTCAACAATATTATGAGGGCAATATATATATATATTTAAAATAAAATCCCCAAATTAATCTTTCACACTTTATCAAAATATATATTAACTTGCTTTTCTACTTAAAATTGATTTTCTTTAAATAATTAAAATCAACCTTTCTATTTTTAAAAGGCAAAGAGATTAAATTAATTCTTTTTCAAATTAATTTAAATATTTCCTTTCCAAAAGCATATCTAAGTAAATTAATCATTTGAAATTAATCATTTAATTGAACTTGCTCCTAATTTAAATTGAGCAATTCGAATTAACAATTAATCGCATAAAGGAACCCTATTTAATTTAATCCCTTAATGTTTAATGCGCAAACACATATTTAATCAATTTAAATACTAAGGACTAATTACTCAATTTAACCACACACAAAACACGCAATCCACGAAGGCCAAGCAAACAAACGACCACCATACCCAACCAAAGGAATACTGACATACGACTGACAATGCTCACATGAGCACGACTAGGGTCAAATGAGGGTCTCCCGACCACCTAATCCAATTTCTAAGGGTTAATGAGGAGCACTCAAACCTATGAACCTAGATGGAGCCGAACCTCGCACCCATGCGGTACTGTACCTACAATCTCCTGAAATCATGAATCACACATGCATATATGTATATATATATATTTAATAAGAGTGTTAGCCCGAGATTAATAGCACAATTCAGGAGAAAAATAAACTTACATACGAATTGATGTGACAACCACAATAACAAGTACGCACATTAATTAAAACATCTAACTATAACATTATAACATGATAAACTAACCAAGGTCAAACCGAGATTAGAATCTAATTAGGGTAGGAATACTACATATTTAAATGCATGGCTCATTATTCCTTGGAAACTTCAGCTTGCTTTCTCTATTGATAAACTACGACTCCATTACCCATTGGATAAAATGATTCAATTATACTTCTTTAAATAAAAAAATCTATATCCAATAGCTTAGGAATAGAAGTAGGTTTCTATGCACCTCATAATTTACACAGGTTTAGACAAAATTTGGGATCAAATCTTTCTTTTGGGTACTACTATAACTAGTTTATCATACGTGTATATCTTTAGTTGTAAAGAGAACATTGTTTAAGGTTACCTCTAGGAATACCCTCATTGATTTAGATGACCCAAAGCAAAGGAGATTTTACCCTCTCAAAAATTGACCTTTAATGCTTACCACACTTGTATAAGGAACCTTCTTCATGTCTTCCAAATCCTCCACAATTTAGGAAATTGCTCCATACTCAACTTTGAGTCAACTAATAGGGGTGACCTTACTAGTTTACTTGCTATCTTGCATTCTAAATCTTTACAAAACTATCTCATGATACTTCTTTTGGTTTAGCCATAATTCCCTATTTGTTCTATCTTTGCATATCTTCATACTAAAAATGTACATGGCAACTTCTAAGTCTTTATCGTCAAACTTACTAGACAACTAAATTTTGAGCTTCTTGTATCGTTTGCATTTTAGATGGCTAGATAGATGACTCCCTCGATTAATACTTAATTATCTTTAAACTAAACATTTCATTGTAAGAAACAATAATTAAAATATGATCATTTACTTGTTTCTAATACAAACAATGATCAAATCACATTCTTCCAGAACCCAACTCATATGTGTTCGAAATTTTGTTTACACATTTATGAAGACTTCCTTAACCCATACATAGAACTATTCAAGTTTGACCTTTTATCCTTGTTGTTCCATACGTTTGTGGGGACTGCCTTACCCTTACATTTATGAGGTGCAGATGTGTCGGCCATTTCTCCCTGTGATGTGACCACCCTCTTCTCTTTCACATGAAATGTTTAACAAATGCTGCCATCTAAGCCTCCTCTCAGCCCCAATCCTTTTCAGGCCAAGTGAAATGTTGCCTTACTACAAGGTGTATGTGGTGAAGCGTATAGCACGCTGGCCTTCTTATCATGCCGTGCTTTTTGCTACTCCCCATGTTTGTGTTTGTGTTTGACAAGCCATGATTGACACCAATTCTTTGTTGAGGGGACAAGCCAAGTGAGCTGTAACTCATTTGCTCTTACACTTCACTTTGACAACCACCCAATGAATGAAGGGTCATGCCAGCTGCTAGACGATAATTTGTCCAGGGAGTCCTATTAATATATTATAGGTTGATAGATAGCAAGTTCTTGATTGCACATCTTCAAAAACATTCAACAATTCTTGAAGTACATAGTAATTTTGAGATGACATTAATCCCAAGAGGATCTTGAATAATGCTCACTGTAAGTTGTACCGTAAAAGATGCAGGAATAGGACCAATCTCGAGCTCTTTTTTGTGTTCAAGTAAGTACACTGCTCATCCAAAGTAAGGTTGTTTCCATAAAAATTGAAAGGCCCATTAATTCTCAAGGTTCATCTTGTGCGCACGCCCTATCTATGCTTCCACTTTTTGCATAAGGTTAATTCTCAAGGAAAGGTGCAACTACAACATTAGACAAGACTCCCGAATCCTTTGTGCTTCGATAGGTGTGCATACCCTATGGTAAAGATTCCATTGGGCATAGGCATGCAGGATACTGGCAAAAACAATGGAATTTGGCTTTACGCTTGCCAATTGCCTTTGCTTGTCATGGCATTCAGTTTGCATACATGTGTACCAAATCATTTCCAACTATAATATCTCAGAAAATTTCCCTTTCATCATGCTTTGATGGATGTCCATACCTTATACCAAGCCGCATATTTTACATAGGCAAGGAGGATGGTGGCAATCACCTTTTTTTCATTGGCGTGACAAGATCTGCAAGATCATCAATAGATGTTTCTTGAACTTTTGTAACTGAAGGAGATATGTCAATCAAATCGGGACAAATCAAATTGAAGCAAACAAATTGTTTTTGGTGCTGCTGATTGTGGATATGCCTCCGTCCTCTTGCACCAAACACGAGTTAGGTAATAGGATTACCCTTTTAGGTTGTAAACAACTTACAACAAACTCCATCACTGTGTTAGGTACATGGAATTACCACTTTTACCTCCTCTTCCAGCATCTCATTGGAACATATGTCTTCCATTTCTTGCAACTCTGCTCACTATCTTTCCCTCCTCTCATGGATTTGTATCCACCATGTACCGTCCTCCTTTGCCAAATAACCTCTTCACTCTTCTCCTTCGTGGGATCCATCCCACCACAACTTGACCACCTCCACCAAGTCTCACTTGCAGCATCCTCTACTACTTCGACATGCAAACAAGTAATCTTCTGACACCAATTTGCAACTGCAACTACATAGACTAACTCATTCTTATCCATCTCTCCTTCACAAAACAGAGAAAAATCCATTACCTTCATAATTTCAACTATCGCTTCATCCTCTTCGACCTCTACTGTTGCAACATTTTTTTCATCTCTACTCATTACGACTGCAACTTCTTCAAGTAGCTCATCTTCTTTCTCATTTTTTCCACTTGAAACGTTCTCTTCTCCAAGCAACATGTCATCCTCATCAAGTCCTCGACCAACTTCCAAATCCAACTTCTAAACTTTATCGTCTACTACCTCAACCTGCGAGGCATTTTCTTCTCCATCACATTCTCTGTGTTCACTCACCAATTGATGATCCACAATAATTGTGCTCTCATCTCTTTTTTGCCTTTTCATTTGTGTGTGCTTCTTTCACTTCTTTCCCCTTTTGGTTGCAACCTTCCTTTTCAATGGGAATCTCCACATACCATAGCTCTCTTCCCAATATCACTTCAAAAATGAAATCAACACGGGCCTCCTCATGAGCCACCTTGTCCTCTTCTTCATACTCATCCTCTCATTTGTTGCAATCTTTCACCTTCACTTCTCATAGTCTTCAATCTACATAACTTTCACCTTCGTGGCTTCCTATCTCTTAATCGATGATGACTTTGCATACCTACAACGATCCTTTTGAGCTCTCCGCAATTGCTTCGCACTTCCAATTTTCCTTCTATGGCTTTTCCCTCTCAGCTCTCAATTGTTCAGGACTTCTTACACTGACAAAAAATTTCCAAGCCTTTGAGACAACTCCATCGCTTCAAGTTCACTTGCAAGTCCTAGTGGATCATCTCTACTCTCAAGACACCTCACTCTGATATCGATTGATGCGAGATAATATTCCTCCCACTTCCACAAAACTCAAACTCAAACACAATTTTCTAGAAGGTTGCAACCAAAAAATTATCACTTTATTCAATTCTTCAAGACAAATTCATATGCAACACAAATTACAATTCATGGCTTTCACATGGCCTCTACTATGTTCAACACTAAGTAGCCCCTTCTAATTTCTATGATTTTTACTATACTATCTCATCACAATCACAAGTTCAAACCTATTCTTATTTGTATATATTAAAAGATAAATTCCTTAGTACCACTAATCCTTCACTCTTGATAACTTTCTTAATATGTCATTTCAAAGTTAGGGATGTAAGGATACCCTTATTTATTTTTTCATAGCCTTAGAATAATTCCCTCTAAAGAAATATTAAACATATTAAAAATTATTAAATAATGTGAGTTGTTAAATATGGTTTCCTTTTCTACTCGCCATACTAAAGCCAAATAACTCCTACACACTCACATAATAATTATTAATTATCCATTATAACCACTACACATCTTAACTAAAAGTAATCGATTTAATGAAATGAAGGTTTGATGATTTGAGTTAGTGGTGGTTCTTTTGTTTTATGGATTTCAACTTATTTTTAGAATTGTAGAAGGGAATACTAATATCAAAATATAATTGTAGACACCCCACCACATCATTCAATTTGGGTATAGTGAAGCTTATCATATTCTTTCAGGTTCATGGTTGTGCATTGAATTTTTGTGGATATGCATTTATTTACTTGTAGTTGTATATTAAATATTTATGACTGGTTTAATGCTTTTTAATTATATCTTAAATCCTTTGCATCAATTCAATATTCCTCTATGGTTGTGTATTGCTTGAAATCCTTCATAACTCTAGAAAAACCAAATATGTATCATGCTCTTTGTCTATACTTTCACATTTTTCATGCATGTCTATTGGAGCTTTTCCAAATATAGTATATGTCAAAAATCTCAATTCCATTATACTTGTTGGATGTCTATACTATGTTCCATTTCTCTCAATTTGGTACATGCTAAAAGGATCCAAGCTAAGATTTTTAACTTACAAATTTCATTAGTTTAATATCTCTGAAAGCCTTTTATCAAAACCATTTTGTATATACTACAATCATCATATTCCATTAGGTAACATCTAGTTGAGGTATTTATGTAAGAAATAAGAGGTCTCAATACCTCATTAAGAACACCATTTTGTGTACCCTATAATCATTGTATTCTAGGTGACCATATTTCTTTGAGACATTTTTTCAAATAGTCGTTGTCTAGTCGTTGTCTTGTTTATGCTTGCACATTTTTGCATACATGCATGTACTAGATATGTAGCAATAACATTCAAATGACAAAAAATATTTTTTCATTGTGCTTTGATGGATCTCCATATGAGACTTATAGTTCAACTCATGCATTCGAAATAAACATTTGGCTCATATAAAAGATTTATATATACATAAATATGTTATAAGAACCAAATGTTTATTTTGAATGCATGAGTTGATCTATGAGTCTATACATTTCATGTTTCCTTATGGGAATTAATCAAACAATTTTGTATGTCTTGTCTGTGCTCTTGATTTTGTCTAGTAGATTACATGAATAATTTGTGTGATTTCCCTTTTTGTAAATATTTTTTTTTTTTCTAAGATCTATCCAATAAATGCATATTTTTTCTTTTGTTGTATAAATTTTGATGTATCCAATGCATTCATTACATTCTATTATGACCTCTTAATTCTAATCTTAATAGGTTTCCATTTGTTAGGACTAACACCTCTATTCCCCACCATGATAAACTATTGTGGTAGACTATCAAAGTATTAAGTAGTTTGATCTATCATCATATTATAATTCATAACATGCCATGACTTGCACACCTCATAAACTTGTTTCCTTGCTATCCTAATCCATTAAATATTTAGTATAATTAATGGTTGATATACTACTTACTCTATGATCAATAGTTTTTTCAAATCTATAAATTATCAAGAACATTGTTTTGATTCACTTATTAGTGTTATTTTAATTATGTATTTAGTTTGCTATCCTATCAATGTTATGCATGTTTAGGTATGTTTGTACTTAGGTAAGTGTTATTTCTCATTTAGATAGGCATGCTCTTCAAGACATATTATTAAGGAGGTAACTTGTTATAGTCAATAAGTTGTTGTTTGTTAGGACTCCTCATCTAGTTTATGTATTTAGAAAGTAATTATTTGCTAGGACTCTTCACTTGGTAGTATTTCATATAAATGCTACCCTATTGCTCACACTTGAGCACCTCTTGTATCACTTCCATAGATTGGATCCATTATATCCCTTACATTGTATTTGCATCCTATTTATAAAAATTAAATGGTTGTAGTTGTTTATGAGGTTTGTTAAGATTAATGTTTTCGCTTAGTTATTTTTGTTCTAATAAACATTGTTATTAGTTACATTTATCAAGTTTACAATATTACTTTAGTTGATCTTAGTTATCAATCTTTGTAAAATTGTTATTATCAAGATGCTATGAATTTGTTACATAAAATTATCATTTTTCACTTAATTATTAATCTTTCTAGTGAAAATTGGTCTTAGTTTTAAGTTGTTTTCATTATTCACCACAGTTTCTATTGTTTTTACTTTGGAAAACCTTAGTGAAGTTGTTGATCTTGAATGTAATCATCTAAATAATCTAGATTACCATTTAGAGTTAGTAGCTTATTATTCTATTTGTTTGTTGTCATTTGATAGTTTTTTATTTTTATTAATATGACTTATATCATTTATTAATGTTGAATAACAGTAGTTTAAAATACTACTGATGCCCTCCTAAATGGCACAAGATTAGTCCAAGATCAATCAACACAAAACACACAAAAAGTTAGCATTAGTCAATCGAAAACTAATCTAAAAAGGCATACCAAGAGAGAGACTAAAAGCATGCAAGCATATTTAACTATCAAAGCAAACATGATGAGGCATCTCCAAATACCTCCTAACATACTCCTAGCTTCTTCTCCCTTGTTCCTCTCCTCTCCAAGTTCCAAAATAGTGTAGCTCTCAGCAGCTTTTTGCACTATGGATGTTTATGGAGGATTGAGATTTATAGAATAGCTCTAAATGTGAAATAAAAAGCTATTTTAATGCTAAAATGAAGTATTTTACCAAAAAGACAAGATTTAGATTGTTTTATGCTAAAATGCTCTCTAAAATGTCTATAGTCTAAATGCATACAAGTTTTCCGGATCTGGATTATGAAGGAATGGGCTCTATTTATAGGAAAAATGGAGCAATGGACGGCCAGGATTGAAAGGTTTAATCAAGGGTCAAGCTTGAAAGTTGGGGATCCATGTGCACAATTGGCACCAATAAAATAGTGACAAGTGTCAACACAGGATTGGGTTGAGAGAAGAGGTTGGAGGCATTAAAGGCCTGAGAAGACCTCATGGTTATCTAAAGGCTAAGAGTCAAGCCTAAATTAGGATTACCCACTGGATTAGGAGTTAATCCAAGGATAAACCTTTGTGCAAATGATTAAGAGATAATCATGGTCAAAGCATTGAAGGCTTGATGAGACCCTTGGGTTGGGTAGAGGTTGAGTCAAAACAAATGTTTTAACCATGTGGGAGAGTTGAATTAACCATTAATGGTTATTGGAGACTTTGTGGATTAAGTGGTTGAAAGTTGGAAGCCTTTAATGGTTTTCAAAGACTTTGGGGTTTTTGGTGGTTGAAGGTTGAAAACCTTCAATGGTTATCCAAGACTTTGGGGTCTTTGAGAAGTGACTCCATTTTGCTTAGGAATGTGACAATATTTAGGGGATGGATTAGGCTAATTAGGAAGGGGTTAGAAGAATCTAGAAGGGGATTAGATTTTGCAAGTGGATTTGGTGGGTGAGGGAAAATAAGATTTTATTAAAATAAAAATTCATTTATTTCAATAAATGTGTGCAAGTTGCATTTGTAGGAAAATGCAAGTGGGGTGGGGATAATGATTTAAATAAATATTTTATTTAATTTATTTAAAAGAGGAATAGGGGGATTTAATTAAATAAATAGATTTTATTTATTTAATTAATGGGAATTTGATTTTAATGAATTAATTAAAATAAATTGAATAATTTATTTAATTAATAGAAGAATGTTTGGGGATGAATTAATTAAATATTAATTTAATTAATTGATGGTTAGTGGATTTTTAATCAAATAAATACGAAATATTCATTTAATTAAATGGACAGATTTATGTGACTACATTTGCCCCTCTTTGAGACGGTGCGGTTTATCGTGTCGTTTCAAAGAAAGAAAAACTGGTGTGAAGAAATGCCCCATAAAATGTAAATTTAATGGGTGGTATGCCCCCTCGAGAGATGGGCCGAAAAAATTTCGAAAAATCGGGCGATCTCTCGAAAAAGAATGAGAAGTGGAGGGGAGGTAGAATAGAAGAAATTAGCAACAACAGTGAAAGAATGGAAGAAAACGGGGATAAAATGGAGAAACATCAAGCCAGTGAGTACCCTTAGGTCATACAGGAGATACAGTGAAAATGTGGTGGTTGTTCTTTCGAGTGATGCTATACAAGTGATCAAAATTGGTTGAACAATCTGGTGCAATCGGTTTAATTGCCCCGGTCAAGTCAAAGCATGACAGTTGATGCCAGTTGTTTGCTTGGACAAGATAAAGTCTGAGTAAGTGAAGCAAAGTGACCTGATGAGACTTAGGCAATTGATGCAATTGCCCGATGAAGTCAAGGTATATGAAACAAAAATACTCGTTGAGACTGAGCCAATTGATGTAATTGTCCGATGTGATTGTGTTTGATTGGTTGATCAATTGATGGTGTGTGCATGTGATGGATGGTTGTGGGGAATCATGGCAACCCCGTTGAGACTAGGTCATTATGATAAATGCCTGATGTAGTCTAGGATTACCATAATCGATTACCTATTGAGACCCGAAGATACATGATCAGAGTATCTGTTGATAGTCTAGGTGTGTGTGAGTCAATGTACCTGTGCAGACAGAGTAACTTGCTTGGCTTATTGGATGACTTAGGATAGGAAACACAATCCCTCCTATTTAGAGATGGATGGTGATGAACGTAGCTTGATTGGGTTGATTGAGAAATGATGTAGGGTATGTGATGCTGATTATTGAGATGGGAAGGGTGAGGGGGGGTGGGTTCGATGTTAGATAGAAGAAAGGGAAAACCTATGACTCATTCCTATGGAAGAAGAGGAAAATAGAGTATGCATTATTATGACTATGTATGCATGATATGTAGCTATTATGAGTGTATGGATGGGTGGAATGCAACGGAATGCAATATATACAGATGAGATGAGATGACGATCCATAGTGCTCTATTTTCATCATTGAGCTTTAAAATGTTGGAAGAGAATACAAGCATCTTGACACAATGATTCAAGATGACCTGAGTATTTCTTTCATGGATTTTAATATAGCAAGTTAATACAAACGACTTGATATAAGGGTCAAGTCGACCAGAGTATTGCTTGCAGAACAGACAAGGATTATCTCCTTTCATGTATGACCTGGATCGTCCTCCTTGATCTTAGGCTGATCAGATCCTGAGACAAGTTCATATCGTACTAAGAAATAAAACCTTTATCCAATTTGGAGGAAGAGGAACCAAAGAATGAGTATTGTACCTGCAAACAAACAGCATATATATACATAAAGAATAAAGAATATGGATCCTTGGTAATGGCTCATGCTCATATGGTCGAGGTATACGCTGTAGTCAGCAAGCCATAGTGATCTATGACTGCATTTTGCATAAGATCACGTAGCTTAGTGAACTTCCCACGTAGACACCATTAGTACATGCCCCAGAACTTCATCGGAAATGATGCGCAAACAAAACAAAACAATGCTGAAAAGATCCCGATACAGATAAACAAACGATTGTACTCACAAATCAACCAAGTATTTGATAGCTTAACATAATTTTCTTGTCAAAGAAAATGTCATCTTGTCTTTGTTTTGGTAAGGAAGGATACATCCTTGGTTAAAGACAGGTTTGGATTGTTGATGTCGATTGTTTTGGTTTGATTGGTAAATGGTCATTGTGTGAGTAGTTGTCAATGTTTATTTTGCATCTGATTGGATGAATATGTACAAGGTGTTGTCATGTTTTTGTGTGATTTTCGATGGGTTTTTCGATGTTTTTGGATTTTGTGAGTCATTTTTGAATGTTTTTGTATTTTGCGAGACATTTTTGAATTTTTTTAGATTTTGTGTTGAGACATTTTTGAATGTTTTTGTATTTTCTTCAGGACATTTTCTGAATGTTTTTGTATTTTCTTCAGGACATTTTCTGAATGTTTTTGGTATTTTTCTGATGATTGCTTGAATGAAGAGCGTAATGATATATAAGACAATGTAGAATCCACTTCCATTACGAGGGTAAGGGTATTGCCCCCAGTTTGTAGACCTGACTATGAAAAGGTGGGATGCTAGACGCATGGAGTACTTTCTTAATTGCAGATCAAATAACAAGCCATGGTTGGGATGGATGGATGTGTGTGTGCATGAATGTGATCGCAACAAGCTTTGAAAGATAATGGAGCTATTGCCTTTACGAGTAGCACCTGTTTGCCAGGTTTTTACCATCGCACTTACCCAAGGTGCCACCGGAGTGGTTGTTCACTGTTTGGATGCATGATTTTTCTTTACTTTTTTGAATGTTTTTGTATTTTCTTCAGGACATTTTCTGAATGTTTTTGGTATTTTTCTGATATGTAGGGGAGCCTGATGCTCTGTATAGCTTAGGTATAAAACCGTTTGAGGTGCATGCTATTGATTGGATCTGCGAGTGGTTCTCCTTCTGATGTAGCCAACTGATATGCCCCGGACCCGAACACAGCAGTGACAACATATGGGCCCAGCCAGTTTGATTCAAACTTGCCTTGATGTTCTCTGTTTGGTTGGTTGCGAGGATTCTCTCGTAGAACAAGATCACCTACCTCAAATGTACGAGATCTAACTCGGTGATTGTAGCTTCTACTCATGCGCTGCTGATAGGCTTTGAGGTGATTGTATGCAGCTTGTCGCTTCTCATCTAGTAACTCTAAGTCTTGAAGACGGG